>NW_023425344.1:101069896-101630442 GCF_014108415.1 Molossus molossus | reverse complement strand
TGTAATGAGCCCCAGTCAGCAGCAGGAGTGCACGGGAGACATGACCTCCCCCTGGTGGTCCCCAAACCACAGGGCTGGGATGCAGAAAGGACCACATTAGCTGTTCTTGTTTGCCTCTTTGAATGTTAGAGTGTTAGTATGGCTGGGTAGCCTGTATTTGTTTCAAAACAAAACTTAGAGCCATCCTAGGAGCTGAGAATGATAATGTGAAGATTGCCAGGTTGACTGACATTGTCCTGTGCTGGTTTTCTCTTTTCCCTCTTCCCCAGGAACGAGTTGGAAAGGCAGTATATCTATCTAGTCCAGTTTAATCTTTATGTCTCTGCCAGTGTCTATGCCAAATACTATTTTGACCTTCGGACCTTAGCAGGTGACTACGGACTGCCTGCTGTGTTTGTTCCTCTTCGAAGAGAAAGAGCACAGAAGCTGGAGGTGAGGCTGTGGGGTCACAAAGTGGGCTTTTCCGCCAGATACTGAAACCACATCCGTGGCTCAGTCATGTTATGTAGTGATTAGGGAAATGAAAAGCTCTCTTAAACATATTGAAGAAGGCTTTTTAACTCTCACATCATATTTCCAGTATTTCTTATGGTTTATATGAGAATCCCACATGATAAAAAAATCATTTGTTCTGTGACCATGATTCAGAATATTTTAAACCAAATTTTATCTTTGATGGGTTTTTTGACACTGTTTTTCCTTCTAACCATACATGAATAATTTCTTACAATTGTATTACTAATGATATCTACAAATATAATCTACTTACCACTCTTAACTCAGCTTGCAAACTCATATCTTTCCTGTATATATCACAGTTCATCCCATGGGTTTGTCAGATGATGGTAACGTGAGAGAGGTATAGGTAGACTGTATAATATGTGTTTCAAAATACTTGGTATAGAAAGTACATGGGGCCCAGCTGTTGTGGCTCAGTGGTTGAGCACTGACCCTTGCCCTAAGGTGTCACCAGTTCAATTCACATGCCCAGGCTGTGGACCTGACCCCAGTGGAAGGCATGCAGAAGGTGACCAATCAATGTTCTCTCTCATCGATTTTTCTACCTCTCTCCCCCTCTCCTTTCCTCTGTCTATTTTTTTAAAAATGTGGGTTTTTAATGAAAATGGTACTACATGAAAGAAGTAATATTTGTGGTTATGACTTTTGGTGAGTATACAACAAAATTATTCACAACTGCAATGGACCCTGTTAAAATGGACACTTTCTTGGTACTTTGATGGTACTTTAGAATAAGACATGTTTCTACCTTAATTAATGTCCAAGTGAAATAGTACCTCATGGTGGATGCTTCAGTCATTCAACCTTTCCTATTTTTCAGTAAAATACAGCGCATGCCTGCCTCATTAAAAATGTGTTTAGTGTATGTAATAACTAAAAATTTTACATAGAATTTCAATAGCTGAGTAAACACTAATTCTGCCCAAGTGTATGTTTATTATATTTAAGAAACCAAGTATACAGGCAACAGAGGATGTTGTTGTTAGGGGCCTGTCATGCCGTTGACATTGTTGGAAAAACCCAAACTTTAAAAAATTCTGAGCTCACCTTTGCTTGGGCAATCTAATTGTAGACCATGAAAGAGTGACCTTAGTCAATCAGCATACAGTTGAATCCCAAGGACACAGCAATGTCCACCACTGCTCTCCAAAGGGGCAATAGCTGTCATCTGTATCCAGAGGTGGGGAAGGGACTTCTCAGTGATGCTCTCTGTGTTAAGGCTGGAACGCTTTTATTTTTAACATAACTGTGTTCTATTTGATGTCTTCTCCTAGGCCATTTCCAGATATTGTGAAAACAAAAACCTGTGCTGGCTGGGTATAAAACATTCTATCAGCTGTGATAATTTTACTTACACACAGATTACCAATGCCATCTTATCTTAAGAGAGAAGTGAGGGGTTGTGTCATGAGGAGTCTCATCTACAATGACTGAAGAAATATCACCGCTCCTGCTCAAAAACCGGCAAAGCATTTCCTATCTTAAGAAATAAATGAGGTATTGTAACATCATGAGCTTCTCATCTACCAAAAGAAGAACTGGAAAATTATCAACTTATTGCTCAAATCCAGCAAAGTTATTATTCCCATTTTATTGAAAGAATGAGCAGTTGTATCATCATGAGCCCCTCATCTATGAGTACAAGGATAATAGAAATCTTACCTCTCCTACTCAAAATCCAGAAACATGTTTTCTCTACTGAAAGAGAAATTAGGGTTGTATAAACATGAACCTTTCATCTACAAAAACAAAAACTGGAAAAATATCACCTCTCTGGCTCAAAAACTAGCAAAGTTATTATTTTCTCTCTTAAGGGAGAAATGAGGGGTTGTAACATCATGAGCCCCTCATCTGCAGTTCCATGAGAAATATCAACTATCCTGCTGGAAAACGAAAAGAGAACCCACTGAATGGGAGAATATATTCACCAATGATGCACCCAATGAGGGGTTCATTTCCAAAATGTATGAAGAACTTATACAACTCAACACCAGGAAGAGAATCTGATTTTAAAAATGGGCAAAGGACCTGAATAGACACTTCTCCAAAAAGTAATAAAAGAGTTAAGGATGATAACATATCATAGACATATGATAAAATGTTCAAGGTCATCAATCATCAGAGAGGTGCCAATTAAAAATATCTTAAAAGTCTAATGAGCATTTTTAACATCATGATCTTCTCATCTACAAAAAAAAGACCTGGAGGAAATCACCACTCCTGCTCAAAACCCAGCTAAGTTATTTTCTTTTAAGAGGGAAATGAGGGGTATTAACATGTTTCGCTTTTCATCTACAAAAGCAAAGACTATTGAAATGCATTTTTTCCTGTTCCAACAAGTTTAGTATTTTCTCTTTTTTTAAAAAAGGAACAGTTTTAGACATCATAAGGAACTGTTTCAGCCTAAGCTTAATTAATAGGCTTAGTATTTTTTACTTTTCTTTTGATTATTTTAATTATTAGAGATTATTACATCTGTTTATTTTTGTTTTTATTTTTGGAGAAAAAAGTAATGTATCTCTTAAACTTTTGAAAAAGTTCTAGTTAACCTCCTACTTGACCTTCTCTTTTGAGTTTCGGTTCTCTCATTTAGATAGTTTAAATTACTTATTTCTATATACTATAGTTTCAAATGCTTTAATGTTTACTTTGATATTGGGGAAAAAAAGGTATTTTTTTTAATTGTTTTTTTAGATTTTCGACAGAGAGGAAGGGAGACGGGGAGAGAAATATAAACATCCATGAGAGAGAACATCAATTGGCCACCTCCTACATGCCCCCCACTGGGGATTGGGCCCTGAACCAGGGCATGTGCCATGACCAGGAATCAAACTGGGCCCACTTCTTGGTTCATGGGTTGATGCCTGACCACTAAACCACACTGGCTGGGTAAGGCAGGTGGGGAGGGATTTTTTTTTTTTTACATTAGAAAATTACTTAAATTTTTTTTCTTGCTTCCTAGAGCAAAATGGGCACTTCGTTTTTTTCCTCATTATGCGTTGTTTTCTTTCCTCCTGGATGTTTTAGACATGGTTAATGTATATAAATTATTTTCAAGTAATTTTATTTGAGTTTTAATTTTAGTTTTTCAGACTTCGAAGATTTCTCTCTTTATCTCTCTCTCTTTATTTTCCTAGTTGATGTTAGAGGAAGAGGAAGGGTAGAGAGAGAGAAAGAGAAACATAGATATTCAAGAGACACATCTTTCGGTTGCCTCTCGTTTTCCTGTATGTCTCCAAGACTGGGAATCAAATCCACAACCTGGATATGTGCCCTGACTGGGGACTGAACCCATCACCCTTGGTGCATGGGAATTGCTCCAACCATCTGAGCCACCCAACCACCAGCCAGGGAAAAGATTACTCTTCACAAAAAATTAAATAACAACTGTTCTAATTATAAAAATCATATGTTCTGTGGTCTTGAACCTTTGAAAATTTTTATGTAATTGGCCTAGATTTCTGGTGGTACAGAAGGTGGGTAAAAAGAGTTGCTGTTTTGTTTTCCTTTTCAGGAATTATCTTGCTAGCAGGTGGCTTGGTAATTGGTAGGTCCAAGTTTTTGTCTCTGCTACCTCTGCAGTTACGATGGCAAATCCTGATAGCACTTCCAAGACTCCACTAAGTGGATATGCTTATTCTATGTGGTGCCTAAAATTCACTTAGGCTTTCTTCTCTCTCTTTTATTCTAATTTAATTATTCTCCACTGACCTAATAATATTCAGGTATCTGTTTTCAATATCACAGAAGCTTTCTTCTGCCTGACTGAGCCTGCTTTTAAAGTTACCTATTGGATTTTTTCTTTCACTCATAGTATTCTTAAGCTTCAGAATTTCTGTTAAATTCTTTGTTATGGTTTATATTTTTTTGTCAGACTTTTCCTTTCGTTCATGTATTTGTAGGTCATTGAGTTGTCCATTTGTGTTCTCCTGAATTTCACTAAGGTTTTTTAAAATACTTATTCTGACAGAAATTTGAATAACCAGCAGATCTCCATTTCCTTGGGGTCATTTTGTGGAGTGGGTGAATTTAATGTTCCTTTGGTGGTGTCATGTCCCTTGCCTTTTTGTGTTTCTGATAATTTTGCATTGATGTCTGAGCACTTTGTTTACAGTCACCTTGTATAGCCTTTTTGGATTGGATTCAGGGGCAAAACTCTTAAATCTGGAGGTGGCTGCAGAGGTGCAAGCTGGGTGGGCTGCAGCGTCTTTGGTTTGCGATGGCACAGTGGTGTAGTCCTTGTGTAACTCCATTGGCTGAGGTTGCCATTGACTATCCTGAAGGGATCTGCTGTGGGCGAAGACTTCGGTGGTCCTGTGTGTAGCCGATGCAGGGAAGGCTCTTGGGATCCTCAAAAGCAAAAACTGCTGAAGGGTCTCTTCTCCCTTTTTGCTCAGTGTAGGAAGTTCTGCGGAGGAATCTCTGCTCCTGGCCTGGCATGCTGGCACAGAGCAGTATCAGAGCTAGGGCCCTAGAATCAGGCGTGTGCGGAACTTCCATATTGACTGAGTCCTGGAGCACAGGAGCACTTGCTGTGGCTCTGGATCTGCTGGTGTCTGGTGGTGCGTGTAGGTGCAGAACTTCCATGGAACTTGGACTTGGGTCTCAGGGCCTCACAGCAGTGACTTGGCCAACGTGCAGGGATGCAGCAGTGGCACAGGCCTTGAGACGACAAAGTCCATTGGTAGATTGGGGCCCAGGGGGGCAGGTTGCAGTAGCAGCACAGCCTGGGGGTGGTGGTCAAAGTCTCATCTCTGGCCCCAGTGGGGCCGTCACAGGTCAGCAGCCCATGACCCCAGTTGTAGTTTGTTAGGGCCACAGGTCAGGATCCAGGCTTAGAGCAGTGATGGCTCAGAGCCGTGTCTACGATCCAGTAGGTGGGCAGCAGACACTGTCCTGTAATAGTGGGACAAAGCCAAACCTGGGGTCTGATGGGCACAGAGCAGTGGCAGCTCCCACCACATATGGTGAGGTGCTGTGGTGCCCCACCCCCAAGATCAGGGTGCAGCAGTGACAGCACCAGCCTGTGAGAGCAGAGGGGGTGGGAGGGCGTGGGCTCGGGGCAGCTCCATCAGCTGGAGTCAGCAGTGGTGAAGACTGGGGAGACTCCTGTAGCAACGTCTGCTGCCTCTGCAGCAGGGTATGTCTTGCTGGGGTTCTTCTTTCCCCTTGGGGTGAACTTGTTCTGAGGGGACCCCTCTTGGTGCCAGTGTACTCGTGACTAAGGGATGCAGTGACACAGATAATGTGTTTCTTGTACTGTTCTATGCAGTCCTCAATTTTTAACTCTACAGGGTTTTTGCTACTTCTTTGTAGTCCTCCGAGCTGGTTTTCTTCAGTTTATAGTTGTTTGTTTATTGTTTTGTTTTGTTTATCTCATGTGGGAGATAAGCACTGGGGCCTCCTAGCACTCCATCTTGCTGAGGTCACCCCCAGAATATTTTGGTAAAATTGATTGTGCCGGAGGTTAAGGAAGAATAATACAAATCATCTTTATGATTCTCTTTTGAACCCGAGCTTAGTTATTCTGTCTACTTACAAAGACACTTACAAAGTTTATATATACATAAAAGTTTATGTATATACACATATACATATATTACCATAATGTCCATTTTAAGCTAGGTGTTTTAATATCTTTGCATTTGTGTACCTGGCTAGTTATAATATAACTGAAGTATAATAGCTACGTCACTGACTTTTCAAGTATAATTTTAGGACCTCATCATATCTTCAATTTCATTGTAAATTGCCACGTAGAAATTTAAGTTGTTGGTCCAGTTAGGTTTTTATGAACTCATACTGGGCTCAATTATCTTTATGAATACCTTTTCTTTTATCCTGAAACTTTTATTCTTGCAAATATATCCTTTTCTTACCTGAAAATTTGAGTCACACAACTTCTAGGAATAGTCATGTGCCACTTAACAACAGGGATGCATCTTGGAAAATGCATATTTAGTATATTTTCATTTCATCCTTGTTCAGACGTCAGAGAGTGCACTTGCCCAGCCTGAGCTGGGAGAGCCTAGTATGACAGTTGTATACACTGTAATTTTATATGACTGGCAGTGCAGTGGGTTTGTTTACACCAGCATCACCAAAAGCATGAGCAATGTGTTACACTATGATGTTAGGACCTTCACTATATCACTAATCAATAGGAATGTTTCAGCTCCATTAAAATCTTATGCATCATTGCATATGCCATCTGTGGTTACATGCACATGAAGTATGCCTTTTCTCTTACAACTTAGTAGCAGTTATAATTTTAGGTTAATTAATTTTAAGTTTATAAATCTATCTTCTTATATATCAAATGAGAATAACTAAATCTATTTCTTAAAGTCATTATGACGATGAATAATGTTATGGAAAGCACACTGCCCAAACATAGGATGTTCTATGCTTAAAACATAGTAGGTTCTTTATGAATGTCAGTTCCTCTCTCTACACCTCAGTTTTATTGGGCTTGTATTGCTGATTTGACTTTGAGTTGGCTTCCTCCACTGTGTTTTTCTTTAACTTAAGAACCATAAAAGTTTCTCAGTTCTTGGAATAAATAATCTCTTAAATTCTAGGTAATATTTCATCCTTAAATTTTAGATAGGAAGTAAAACAGATTTACTGCTGAATGAAAGTAGCCTCATAGTAAATCAGCAGCTTTGAGTCATTGCTGTGTGAAGCACATTGAACTACATGACAAACTTACAATTATGCTCTTGCCACTTTGAATCCTCTGATGGATAAATAAGAAATAAATCATTTCTGTACCAAAATGTTTTTAGCATATTTTGAGCTAAGTGTCAAGCTTCCTAAAGGACAGTTTTCAGAAATTATGACAAGTTAATATAAAAAAAAAAGATTAATGTTAAGATTCAAAGAAATGTTGTGATTATAGTGAACTTAGATTAGTCAGCGAGCTATCATGAAGACCCGAGGAGGGAGGATTCCTTGGCAAATGGAAGTTAAAAAAGAAGAAAGTGATATATATCTAGATATGTAGATATATATCTATACACACACACACACACACACAAACACACACACACAGGTAAGAGATAACAATTTACTTGCATAAAATAGCCAGCAAAATGTTTGATTTGAGTGAACAGAGCCCAAGAAATCACAGGGCACACATACACCCAGTGAGCACATGCGCACACGCACACGCACACACACACACTGACAGCACAGTGGGAGGAGGGGCCAGATTACTTCTCTTAGAAGGTGGGTCAGAACCTGAAATCTGATGGTCAGCTTCCCACCTGTTGGACCCTTGGCCTGGGCCACACAACACAACAGCTTTTCATGTAGATGATGAACTGTGAGCTCTTCCTTGAGTCTGTGCAGCACAGGTATTGATTTAGGACCACAAACCAGGGCTGGGCCTTGCCAGGAAGGGCCACCAGTCCTGTTGGTGGCTCATGGTGCCTCTCCCAGGTTCTTCTTGTCCCTGCAAGTGACCCCTTTTTGCTGACACCTTGGCTCCACCACATGGATTAGCTGCTGACTCAGATTTGATCTTTGTTCAGCCCAGACATGGCCCCAGGCATTTTTCTTCAGGGTACTGTTTCACATCTCTGCGTTGAGGTGCATTTGTGTGTGTGTGTGTGTGTATGTGTGTGTGTGTCCGCTAGAAACCAAGCACATGCCCCCTGTGATGTCCGTCCTCTCCTCACGCTATTGCACATTTGCAGGAGCTGACAGGCAAGCTGCCCCTTGAAATACCCTCTGGACCCAGGGGAGGAACCACTCGTTGTTTGAAGAAGAATCGGGATGGCCTTCAAGCTGGATGAACAGAAGATCCTGCCCGAGGGAGAGGTGCGCCCTCCTTGCTGTGTTGGATTCTCTCACATGCTCCTCATGTCTCCATGTGTCAGGGCTTCCAGGTTTTCTGTGGCCGTGGCAGCATTCTGCCCAGTGCCAAGTGCCCTTCCCCATCCCTCAGTGCCTTCCTTTGCCTCTGGTCACCCTGGAAGGTTGTCTGGATGTGGCTCCATTGGTGGGATTAGCTTGCTTGAGCTCTCGTAAGCATTTTTGGTGGAAATCTGACACAATAGGCCTGTTGCAAGCTGTTAAATTAATCTTAGGAGAACATTCTAATAGTACCCATTATCCCCACTCGAGGACATTTTTCCCTATTTTGTTCAGGTAGAGTGGGAGGAAGAGAGAGAGAAACATCGACATGAAAGGGACACCTCGAGTGGTTGCCATCCACATGACCCTACCAGAGCTGGGGACAAAATGCAACCAAGGTCTGTGCCCTTAGCAAGAACCGAACACTGGTCTCTCCGGACCACAGGTCGATGCTCTAACCGCTGAGCCAAACCGGGCAGAGTCATTGCGTGTGTTTTTAATGGCCTCCCCGCCCTTTGTTGCTGAGGGCCAACTGTAGGTTAGCGTGGTCAATTTACAGGAACACGGGTGACCTGGAGCCAGTGGAAGGGGTGGACCTGACTCCTGAGATCTGCACCAGGAGGTCCAGGGTGGCTGGTGGCCGCACCAGAATGCTCCACCCAAATCGAAGTCTCAACCTGGCAGCTTCCGGTTCTGTACAATGCAGGTCATAGTCCTTATTCCTCTGGGTAGTCTCTAGAGTTAAATGAGCTTGTACATGGAGGGAATTTACCTGGGTCTGCACACCTATGTGGTCATCAGTAGGCATGAGTAGCTTGAGGTGGAGGGGACAGAGCAGGACAGTGTGGCGCTGTGCAGGGGTAGGTTCCATGGGATCAGAACTGGGTGAGGGCGGCTGGCCTTAAGACCATTTGGTCAAGTATTTCTCAAATTGTCTGTCATTAGAATTGCCTGGGAACTTCTCTCCTGTGCTGGGCACATCCAACTTTTATGAGGAGACTCCCACCTTGGTGAGTGATCCCCCACCCCAGCCCCATCATCCTTCCCACAGCCCCTCCCTCTGCACCTTCTCCCCAGCTGCTCCTTCACACTGTCAGCAGATGGCGCTTCAGTTCCCCGAGGGTCCATGTCCATCCCCATCTTCCTGGCCTGTCCCTGCGCACATTGGTCTGGAATCACTCACGGGGAGGACCGCAGAGTTAGCCTCCGTGCTGCAGAGCTGCTCGGGGAAGGAGGAGCTCCCGTTTCTCCTGGAAACGCACCTGGTGGCCCCGTTCATGCCGCTGGCGGACTCTGTGCAGACGGGCTGCCAGCACTCGCCGGGCTCAGTCTGAGTCGTGAGAACTCGTCCTGGGCGTCCAGGAAACATGGGGCAGTGTTTGTTTGAACCAGGGCTCAGCACTGCTGTTAGGGGGACACAGTCACAGTGCAGCCCTGTCCCTGCTGACTTGTTTCAAATGCAGTGGGATTCGAAGGATCTGAAAGTTTGTTATTGCCTAAATAATTCTGCTTAATCTTAATTTTTCTTTCTCACTTTTGGTCTCTTCTCCCTCCTTCAGGCCTAAATCATCCAGATCAAATCAAGCTGAGAGTTTTTCCCTGGATGGAGGCCCCAGCCTGGGGCGTGGTGCCCAGAGGCCAGAGGTTTTACAGACTTCTACCTGTGAGGAACTGTCTGTTGATTCTGAGAAACCTCACACTGTGCTCCTGGGGAGCCAGGGGAGTTCCTGCCAGACCTGGCATGACTGGGAGTCTCCCAGGGCCAGATGCAGGTGTGGTCTTTCAGGGCATTTTCTGAAACAGCTTCATTTCTCCTGTGACCAAACTCTGTTTCAGGAAAAATTCACCCATTTGCTCCTTGTGGCCAGGGTAGAAAGGGAGGTGCACACGGAGAGGAAGGGAGCCCGGACACAGTCCTAGAAGCAGAGGACCCTGCCCCCCTGTCACCAGCCATCCCCGCCTTCCAGCCCAAGCAGAGCTGTCATGAGGAGCCAGTGTGAGAGGGACACTGGGACATGCTGAAAGGGCTCCCAGAGAGATGTGGGTGAGTGGGGCCAACACAACACCATAGGCTCAAAACAGGACAGACAGAGGGGCATGTGGGAAGTGGGGGAAGGGCGTGCAGGAAGGTGGGGGAGGGGCACCTCCCAGCTCCCTGTTCACAGACCAGCAGAGGAGCAGGACAGAAAGCTGCTCTGAAAATAGTGCTGCATCCTGTGCACAGACGGAAGGGAAATACCAACAAAGTGGATCTGAATTTCCCTGCAGCCTTGGTCTTCTTGAACCGTGCTGGAGACCATGGAAATGATGCCAGGAGACAAGGCTCTGCATGGGGACTCTGCCTCTCAGGGATGGACCCATGTTCAGACCATTTTTGCCTCCAGAGTGGGACAGGAACCAAGGGTCTCAAAAGTGCATGGCCCAGGGCACCGGCTGCCAGAGATTTTCGGACGCGGCCACTGCAGGCTCAGGCAGGGGAGGGTTAGGCAGTGGGGCTGCTGGGTCCCCAGTGCCTGTGGCTCCAGCACTGAGGAAGGCTGGCTCGCCTTGGGACAGGAGAGGGGGCGGAAAGGCCAGGTGTCCCCTTGCTGAGCATCCTGAAATGTGAGCCCTGGCTCTCCCTCCCACAGGAAGCGAGCTGGAAGGCCTGGGAAGAGAGTTTGCCCTTTAATCCCAGATTACGGAGGCTGCCTGCCGCTTCACCAGGCACCCCAGTGTCAGCAAAAAACTGAAGAAATGGAAAACTTCTCATCTGGATGCACTGAAGAAGCTGCAGGGGATGGAGAATGCAATCAACGAGAACCACAGTCTGGAAAGAAACCCACCCACAAGACCTCGCTCATCATCGACGGTCAGTGCTGAGCCCACTCCCCACAGCGGGCTGCCCCCACTGCCCCGGGGAGGGGGTGCCAGTCCTGTGAGTGGGCCAGAGCCCGACTCCTGGCATGACCTCAGCAAGCTACTTAACCACCCTGTGCCTTCATTTTCCCACCTATCAAATGAAGTTAATAAGTCCTGAGACCCAATGAGAAGAATAAAGTGCACTCAGGTCCTTAGATGAAAGGGTTATGCCAACCAGACTATCATTAT
Organism: Molossus molossus; assembly: GCF_014108415.1. Classification (NCBI taxonomy): domain Eukaryota; kingdom Metazoa; phylum Chordata; class Mammalia; order Chiroptera; family Molossidae; genus Molossus; species Molossus molossus. Next base: position 101,618,973 of record NW_023425344.1, on the reverse strand, counting down.
CACTGTTTATTGCCTCTCTGGGAGAGCCTGCAGCCATGAGCTAAGTGCTAAGCCCGTGCGCTAAGCCCAGTTGACTGTGCCGGTCCAGCTGTCCTCAGGCCTGTCCCAGTCTGGAGGGACAGGTGGACAGCTGGGCTGCCCACAGCCAGCACCCCATCACCTCTGTGCTCCTTCATGATGGGACCCAGTTCCGAAGCTGAGCTAGGAGCACCAGGCTGCCCACTCTGACTGTCTGGAGCCCTGAACCCGGGGCAGGACAGCTTAGGAGTTTGGGTGACTATATTTGGGAAACACTAGAAGGAAAAACCCCCAAATCCAACAACAATCATCACAAGTTCCTCAAATGTTAAAATCTTGTTTTTTCTAAATAAGCAAAGTATTTAAAACAAACACACACACATATATCAAGTTTCATTCTGTTTTAAATATTTAAAACTCTGCAGGAAGACAGAAAGCAGAATGATGGCAACCAGGGGCTGGGGCTGGGGCAATGGGGACTTTGTGTCAACTGGGACAGAGTTTCCCTTTGGGAAGATGAAGACCTTCTGCTGATGGACGGCAGTGATGGTGACACAACAATGTGAATGTACTTACGGCCACTGAGCTGTAGAGAGAATTGGTTAAAATGGTAAATTTAATGTATGCTTTACCACCATTTTACATATATATAAAAAACATGTATGAAATCTGCAACCTGAAACTGTGGGCATACCAAAGAAGCGATGATGTCCTAAGTTCTAAGACACCAGAGTCCCCTAGGTGTTCTCAATTCATCGATTCCTGGTTTATTTTATCATTTTTGTGGTACATGCCCCTAGCAGGACCTGAACCTGAGACTCTCTGGTCCACACGCCAATGTTCAACTGCTGAGCCAAACTGGCCAGGGCCATCAATTCCTGGTTTAAAAGAGAAGAGAGGTCATAAGCAATTTCTTTGCTGTAGTAAATGTGGAATAACTATCCTTTCCCATATCACCCTGTTGTCTTTGGCCAACACTTGGTCACTTTCCCCCCAACTTCCTAGCAGAGCTGCCATCCACAGCCCTTCTTGAAGGCACTTGGGGGTCCTGGCTCCAGCGGAACTTCCGGGGTGGGCACAGAGCCCAGTTTGAAGGGTGCTGCAGAAGGGGTGATCACTGGTCAGCCACAGCAGGGACTGGTTTTCTGGCCAGCCCAGTGATGGCTGTTCTGTCCGGAATGTGACAGAGTCTGTTTTCACATCAGGTCTGTACCAGCTGGTGACTGGACCCATCCAAGCCTGCAGCCACTTTTTATTTCACCTCACCTGAGGACATTTTTTCTATTTTTTGTTCAGATAGACTATGAGGGAGAGAGAGAGAGAGAGAGAGAGAGAGAGAGAAACGTCGATGTGAAAGGGACACATTGAGTGGTTGCACCTGCACGACCCCATCCAGGGCCGGAGACAAACTGCACCCGAGTACGCGCCCTTAGCGGGAACCAAATCCAGGTCTCTTTGGACTGAAGGCCGACGCTCTAACCACTGAGCCAAACTGGCCAGGGCCCTGCAGACATTTTTTTAAACCTTCAAGAATATAGCTTCTCTGTTTTGTTGCCTCTTTCAAGTAATGTTCTCATCACACAAGCCCATCTGAATTAGAGGGTTAATTAAGATCCTTTAGTTCTTTAGCATGTTTTTTCCAAAATAAAAACACTAAGGTTGGTATCTGAAGACCTGGGACCTTACACTAATGTTGCCAGGAGAGTGGAGCCATCCTAGACAAACCAGCTCCCCAGATGTGCCTCAGTCTCCCCAGCTGTCAAGAGGAGAGGAGTACTTACTGTCTTCCTCTTTGGCATGTTCACATGGTGAATTGAATGGGGTCTATGAAAATAAACTTTGTAGAAATAGAAGCTGTATTTAGCAACGTTTTTCTTTACAATGACTTAAGAAGTTCATTGAGAAGCCATCTGTTGCCCTGTGAACAAAGCCAGGATTCCTTATGCTAGTTTCATGTGTGTACAATAAACAGCAGTTCACTTCCATTGGTTCAGTCAGAACAGGCCCTGGGGTTGGGCAGGGACAGTGCTGTGGCCTAACCAGGCCGGGCAGCCTTTACACTGGACATGGAGCTTCTCAGCCCTGTGGTGCCTGACAGGATGGTGCGGTGTCAGGGAGGGAACATGCTGATGCCCCCACAGGACTGTCATAGCATTTTGATTGTTTCATGGGTTCTTTCTGATTAGAAAGAGAAGGCTGGCCAGGCCAGTGTGACTCTATAGTTGAGCATTGACCCATGCTCCAAGAGGTCGCAGGTTGGCGTTCTGATTAAGACACATGCCCAGGTTCTGGGCCCGATCCCCAGTGGGGGGCCTGCAGGAGGCGTCATCAGGGGGATAGCAGATGGACATCAATGTGTCTATCTCTCTCCCTCTCACTTTCTCTCTCAAATCAATAAAAAAAATTTTTTTTAAAGAAAAGGAAAAAGAAAGAGAAGGATATGGGATGGTGCTAAACAGGAATTCTATAGACAGGGCTTAGTCTAAGGGAAGTGATCATCTCTGACTTCTGCTTTCTTGTCTTCTCAGATGGAAATGTTGGCAGTGAAGACAGTCCCCTCTCAGATGCCCTTGTTCTGGAGGATGGTAGGTTGTCCACTGTCTGCTTAAGAACTGGGGGCTCAGATCACACTGGGGTACACTGTAGTTCGGGGTGGGCCAGTGTACAGGCGAGAGCCGGGCCCACATGGCAGCGGCCTCCCTGCCCTTCTCTCCCTTCCCGCGTCCCCGGGTGGGTCGGGAGCTGATTGGCGCTATGGAAACTGTGTCTGCTGGAATTTTAGTGTTTTCTGTGGCTGAGACGTGAGATTAAGGTGATATCCAGTGAGTCATATTTTGCCTTACTGGTTTCCAAACACTTACCTGAACAGAGACTCTGTGCACCATGCATAGTCTCCTTTTGAGTATAATTTCTGGAGGAGAGAGGCAGACAGAGGTTTGCATCACGAATCAAAGAGTGAAACCTGCTAGGGGAGCCTGGAGGTAGCAGGAGAAACAGCCGTGATCCCCACCCGGACCCCCAGCCACCACTTCACGTAGAAGAGGAAAGAATTCCAACCCAGAACGATCTCTGAGCGTGTTCCTGTGAATTTAACCTCAAATTTGTGAGGCCAGGGCATGAATGAAATGAAAATATATTAGGTGGCAGGTAATCGTTGCCCCATAGGGAAACTCATGAGGGCAGTGAGAAGTGGCTATTCAGACGGAAAACATCCAAGTTCTGCTCAAGTCAGAGTAATGAGGATAATTTCAAGAATAATAATAATTGCTGTTGACGTGGGAAAGGCAGGTGGGTTATTCACCCAGTTGTCTTGGCCCTGCTGTTAGCAATCAGAGCGTAATATTTTACTGTCGGCTGTCACATGGGTGGGGAGGGAACAGGGCTGCAGGGAGCAGGGAGGTGTGTTGTTGTTGTCGTTTACTTGAACAACAGAAATTTATTTCTGGAATTTCTGGAGACTGTGAAGTTCAAGATCAAGGTACTCGGCAGGTAGGTTTTGTTCTGAGGCCTCTTCTCATGGCTCGTAGGTGGCCACCTTCTCACTATGTGTTCACCTGACCTCTTCTTACTTATTTTTATTATTTGTTCTGGACAGTGAGATTTTTATTAAATTTTGTTTTCATTGTTAAATTATTACAGATATATCCCCATTTACCCCACTCCACTCAGACCCAGCCCTCCCCTCCCCCTCGGGCCCTCATCACATTGCTGTCTGTGTGCATGGCCTGTGCACACATGCATTTGGCTAGTCTCTTCACCTTCTTTCATCCTGTCTGCCCCTCCCCCTCCCCTCTGACATCTGTCAGTCTCTTCTAAGTATTCATGTTTCTGGTTGTGTTTTGTTCCTCAATTTATTTTGTTCTGTAGATTCCACATATAAGTGAGATCATGTGATATTTGTCTTTCTCTGACTGGATTATTTCATTTAGCATTATAATCTCCAGGTCCATCCTTACTGTCACAAAAAGTAAGGGTTCCTTCCTTTTTACAGCTGCTTAGCACCCCACAGTGTAAATGTACCACAGCTTTTTTATCTACTAATCTACTGATGGACACTCATCTGCTGAGCTGTTTTCAGATCTTGGCTATTGTAAACAATACAGCTATGAACATAGGGGTGTATCTATTCTTTCTGATTGGTGTTTTGGGACTCTTAGGATATATTCCCAGAAGTGGGATTATAGGGCAGTTTCATTTTTAATTTAAGCATACTCCATACTGTTGTCCATAGTGGCTGCACCAGTCTGCATTCCTACCAGCAGTACACTAGGGTTTCCTTTCTCCACATTCTCTCCAACCCTTGTTGTTTGTTGATTTATTTTATTTATTATTGTTTTTTTTGATCCTCACCTGAGGATATTTTTACATTTATCTTCAGATGTTGAGGCTGGGGACAAGCTGCAACTGAGGTACGTGCCCTTGGCCAAAATCAAACCCAAGACTGTTTGGTTTGCAGGCCAGTGTTCTAATCGCTGAGCCAAACCAGCCAGGGCAGTTTGTTGATTTATGATAGTAGCCATTCTGGCCAATGTGACTGATACCTCATTGTAGTTTTAATTTGCATCTCTCTGATGACTAGTGACTTGGAGCACTTTTTCACATGCCTCTTGACCATCTGTATGTCCTGTTTGAAGAAGTGTCTATTCAGGTCCTTTGCCTATTTTTAATGGGATTATTTTAGTTATTTAAGTTCTATACATTATATTTTGGAAATTAACCCTTTATCAGATATATAATTGGAGAATATGTTGTCCCATACAGTGCGTCCCCTTTTCATTTTGTTGATTGTATTTTGTGTGTCAGAAGCTTGTTAGTTTGATGTAGTCCCATTTTTTCTTTGTTTCCCTTGCCCTAGGAGGTATTGACCAAAGTATTGTTACAAGAGATAATTGAGATTTTACCACCTCTGTCTTCTTTAGTATTTTTATGGGTTAGTGACTGAATTCAGTCTATTGAACATTTTGACTTTATTCTTGTGTATGATGTAAGTTGGTGGTCTAGATTCATTTTTTTGCAGGTACCAGTCCAACTTTCCCATTTATTGAATAGACTGTCTTTACTCCATTGTGTGCTCTTGCCTCCTTTGTCAAATATTAATTGACCATAAAGATGTGGGTTGATTTCTGGGCTCTCTGTTCTGTTCCATTGATCTTTATGTCTGTTCTTATGCCAGTGCCAGGATGTTTATTACAATGGCCTTGTAGTATAGTTTGATATCCAGTATTGTGATCCCTCCAACATTGTTCTTTCTCAAGATTGCTGAGGCTATTGAGGGTCTTTGTTTCCATATAAACTTTTAGAATATTTTTTCTAGACCTGTGAAATATGCCATTGGTATTTTTATCAGAATTGTGTTGAATCCATAGGTTACTTTGGGTAGTATGTACATTTAAACAATGTTCATTTATCCAATCCATGAACACGGTATATGCTTGTACTTATTTGTATCTTCCTCAGTTTCTTTCTTTAGTGTCCTTTAGTTTTCTGAGTTCAGGTCTTTTATCTCCTTGGCTAAGTTTATTCCTCGGTACCTTATTTTATGTTGTAATAGTAATTCCAATTGTTTTCATAGTTTCTCTTTCCGATAGTTCATTATTAGTGTATAGAAATGTCTTTGAATTCTGGATATTGATTCTATATCTTGCTACTTAGCCAAATTCATTTTATACAATCTAATAATTTTTTGGTGGCATCTTTAGAGTTTTCTATACACAATATAATGTCATCTGAGAATAATGACATTTTTACTTCCTCCTTTCCAATTTGGTTGTTTTTTATGTCTTCTTCTTGTGTGATCACTGTGGCTAGGATTCCCAGTACTATGTTGAATAAGAGTGGTGAAAGTGGTCTTGTTCTGATCTTAAGGGAAACACTTCCTTCAGTTTATTTAGGTTGATTGCTCTGAATTCAGCTAAAAATTGGGTTTGGCACCAGACAAAGTGTGTGTTGCTTTCACCTGTACTGCAGCCATTTTGGAACTGGAGCTGTGTTTTGAATATCAGAGACCCAGCCCTGGTTTTGGCCTCTGGGGACTCTAGTCTCTTCAGGGGAGGAAAAGAGAATAATTTTATGAGATTCCTTTGTAACAAAAGAGTTGGAGTCATAATATATTTCCATGTGGTTGGGACTTTGAATTCTCCCCTGGGTGGTGGTCTGAACTGAACTGAACACATATCTTTGTGTACTTGGCCAACAGGCATGCTCTGAATTTCACATGTGGTCCTAGCATTGTCTGCCATTTTGGTGAATATTTATAGTGTGGATTCAGATAAGCAGAATGAATAATAAACAAAGTGGTGGCATGGTAAGTTTTTACATAAGTCATTTTCCCGCCCCCCCCTTTATTTATTTTTTTATTTTTTTTTTATCTTCACCCAAGGATATTTTTCCATCGAGTTTTTCAGATAGAGTGGGAGGGAGGTAGAAAGAGAGGGCAAAGAGTGAGAAACATTGATGTGAGAGAGACACATCAATTTTTTGCCTCCTGCATGACTCTGACTAGGGCCGGAGATTGAACTTGAAGTAAGGAATGTTCCTTTGACTGGGAATCAAACCTGAGACTGTTGGGTCCATGGGCCAATGGTCTAACTGCTGATCCAAACCAGCCAGGGCTGTATTAGTCATTTTCCATGTTTTTATAAAGATGAATTAACTAATATGTAACCCATAGAAAAATAGCATATTTGTTTAAAAGTTCCAGGGAATAAGGTCAAAGGAAGCTGATTCCAGCAACCAGACATTTCGGCTCCAGGAGACTTGCTGACTTTTCTCCATGTAAACCAGGCCTCTGCTTGACCAGCTTCAAGATAATCATCGGAATAGACTGTACTGACTTATACACAGAGAACTTTTAATGGCCCTCCCCAAATTCTTTGTTCTGGGTTCCCTCTCCCTCCTAAAAAAAACCCTGCCTGCACTGAAATGTTAAGATGGTCTTTAGGACATAAGTCCGCCATCTGCTCAGGCTGCCGGCACTTGAATAAACTGCCTTTTCTTACATCAACACCTGTGTCTAGAGTTCTGGCTTTCAAAGCAGCAGGCAGCCAAACCTGGGTTCAGTTTCATTTAAAAAGTGTTCTTAATAAAGTCAAAATGATAAATTCTATCACATCTTGAAACTTAAGTAGGCATCTTTTTTAATATACTGTGGGATCAAACAGGAAGTGAACATAAAGCACTTCGTTTAGGAAAAGCACCGAGTAACTGTTTGAATTGCATATTGAAGTAGCTCTTTTTTTTATTTTAATTGGGCTATTACTTTTACTTGAAGAGTAACCACATGAGACAAATTACAGTCATTTATGCTTGAGTATTTGGCAGATGTCTTCTGGCAAATAATTAAAGCAAGCCTTAAAGAAAATGACTGACCATATTTTCTGCTAGTGATATAATTTGAGCTTTCAGTAAAAATTAACATTTTACAATTAGCAAATTGTATCTACCGCCATGAAATTATTATCCTAATGAATATGATTTTCAAAATTATTCTAATGAATAGGATTTTCAAAATATTTAGAATAAAGTGTCAACATTAGGAAGATGTGTATAAATCAGTGAATTAATAGTTTCCAAATGACCAATGCATGATGTTGCAAAATCATGCATGAGTAAAAGATCCTTTCAAAGTTCGAAAAAGACCAATGGATTTTCTTTTTTTTTTTTAATCCTCACCCGAGGACATTTTTCCATTTTTTGTTCAGGTAGAGTGGGAGGGAGAGAGAGGAACAGAGAGAGAGAGAAACATCGATGTGAAGGGACACATCGAGCGGTTGCCACCCGCACAACCGACCAGGGCCGGGGACAAACTGCAACCGAGGTACGTGCCCTTAGCGGGAACCGAACCCGGGTCTCTCAGGACCGCAGGCCAACGCTCTAACCGCTGAACCAAACCGGCCAGGGCGGATTTTCAATGTAATGATATAAAAACTTTATGAACATGTTTTTAGATTGCACATTGCAAGTAACTTTTAGACAACTACCACTTGACATGTTTGGGTATAGTATCGAACAATGTCCACAGTTATCTCATTAAGATTTTCTTCTCTTTTCCAACTACATATCTATGTGAAGCAAGAGTTTCTTTACATACATCAAACAAAATTACATATTACAACGGATTGGATATAGAAGCAGATATGAAAATCCAGATTTATTTAGGTTAGACATTAAAGAGGTTGTGTTAATGTAAAAAAATGCCACTCCCTAAATTTTTTAAAAACATCATTATTCACAATAATTTAGTATTTGTTTTAATATGTAATGTTATTGTTATTTTTAAGTGAATTAATTTTTAAATTTTTTTTTGTTTTAATTTCTAGTATGGTAAATATTGATATTTATCACCCACACAAGCAAAACATTTCTGAGGTCCTCAAATATTTTTAAGAATAGAATAGGGTTCTGTGACCAAAAAGTGTCAATTATCTGTTCTTTAAAGAGGACATGGATCTCTAATTTTTTAAAAACTGGATCTGAGACTTCCGGTTAAGATGGCTGCGTAGGTAAACGCGGTATTGCGTCCTCCCACAACCACATCAAAGTTACAACTAAACTACAGAACAACCATCGTTCAAAACCGCCTGAAATCAAGCTGAATGAAAGTCCTACAACTATGAAATTAAAGCACCAGCAACATCTAGACTGGTAGGAGGGGCAGAGGCGCAAGGGGCGTAGGTGTAACGGGCTGGTCCCACACCATGTGAGGCGAATAAAAATCAGGAGGATACCATGGCAGGGAAGGTTCTTCCTGAGGACTGAGGGGTCCCCGTCCCACACCAGGTGCCCCGCTCAGGGTTCCAGTGCCAGGAAGAAAAGTCCCCATAACTTCTGGCTGGAATAACCAGTGGGAGCTGACGCTCAGGGAAGCTGACACAGCTGGAGCCCCAGGCAGCTCCTTAAAGGACCCACTCATGGACTTATCAGACTCTCTCCCTCTAAGCTTGGAGGGGAGGCAGCTCGAGGGGCGCCAGAGACACACAGGGAAGAACTGAGCTGTTTGGCACTGGAGCGAGGGCTGGAGAGGGGGCTTTCTTCGGGACAAATGTGCTGTCAGAGGCTTTTGTTCCTTTGGTGAGCCCTTCCCTGGGGCAGCAGACAGTCACCATATCAGGGACTCCAGTAACATAGCTCACACTGGTAGCCCCGCCCTGGTGACTCCCTGAGGCCCCGCCCCACACATCTTTCAGGCCCACCCAGCTGCTGCCATTTACTTACCCATAGGATTGTCCTATCTTGGATCCAACTTCAGGTTTTCCTAAATTCTTTCAAACAAGCAGCATCTGGTCTCAGATAGCCCCGCACCGCTTGTTAAGTAATACACAGAAACAAACACAGGGAGGCAGCCAAAATGAGGAGACAAAGAAACAGGTCCCAAATGAAAGAACAGAACAAAACCCCAAGAAAAGAACTAAGCGAAATGGCGATAAGCAACTTAATAGATCCTGAGTTCAAAATATTGCTTATAAGGATGCTCAATGAACTTAGTGAGAACCTCAGTGAACTTAGTGAGGGCCTCAAGAGCATAAAAAAGAACCAGTCAGGAATGATGAATGCACAGTCAGAAATGAAGGAGGCATTAACTAAAATAAAGAATAATTTATACAGATTCAATAGAGTATGTAAATCCAAGAAGCAAACCATCAATTTAGAATATAAGGAAGTAAAAAACGCCCAATCAGAACAGCAAAAAAGAAAAAAGAATCCAAAAAAATGAGGATAGTGTAAGGAGCCTTTGGGACAACTTTAAGCGTGCCAACATTCGCATCTTGGGGCTGCCAGAAGGAGAAGAGCGAGAACAAGAAATGGAAAACCTGTTTAAAACAATAATGGCAGAAAACTTTCTTAACTTGGTGAAGGAAACAGACATACAAGTCCAGGAAATACAGAGAGTCCGAAATAAAATGAACACCAAGAGGCCCACACCAAGAGTCATCATCATCAAAATGCAAAAGGTTCAAGACAAAGAGAGAATCTTTTTTTTTTATCCTCACCCGAGGACATTTTTCCATATTTTGTTCAAACAGAGTGGGAGGGAGAGAGAGAAAGAAACATCGATGTGAAAGGGACACATCGAGTGGTTGCCACCCGCATGACCAACCAGGGCCGGGGACAAACTGCAACTGAAGTACATGCCCTTAGCAAGAACGGAACCCGGGTCTCTCTCAATCACAGGTTGACACTCTAACTACTGAGCCAAACCGGCCAGGGCAAAGAGAGAATCTTAAAAGCAGCACGAGAAAGGCAGCTAGTTACCTACATGGGAGTTCCCATAAGGCTGTCAGCTGATTTCTCAAAAGAAATTTTGCAGGCCAGAAGGAAGTGGCAAGAAATATTCAGAGTGATGAAAACCAAGAACCTACAACCAAGATTACTCTATCCTGCAAAGCTGTCATTTAGAATCGATGGCCATATAAAGAGTTTACCTGACAAAAAAAAAAAAGTTAAAGGCGTTCATCACCACCAAACCGTTATTATATGAAATGATGAAGGGTCTTTTTGAAGAAAAAGATAAAATATATGAACAAACAAAATGGCAATGGATTCATATCTATCAACAATGGAATCTACAAACAAAATGAACAGGCAGAACAGAAACATTCTCATAGATACAGAGAACATTTTGTTGGTTGCCAGATGGGAGGGGGGTTGGGGGAATGGGTGAAAAAGGTGAAGGGATTAAGAAGTGAAAATTCATTGCTAGACTGACAAACCTCAAAGGGAAAGGGGTTGGGGTGTGGGAAGAAATAAACCAAAGAACTCATATGCATAACCAATGGAGACAGACAATAGTGTGGGAAAAGGCGGGAGGGGGGCGGGAGTGGGGAGGAGGGGGTCAATGGGGGAAAAATGAGGAACATCTGTAATACAGTCTACATTCAACAATAAAGATTAAAAAAAATACTCCAATCATCAGAGAGATGCTAATTAAAACAACAATGAGGTATCACCTCACACCTGTCAGAATGGCTGCCATCAACAAATCATCAAACAAGGGCTGGCCAGGGTGTGGATAAAAAGGGGACTCTAGTCCAATGCTGGTGGGAATGCAGGCTGGTGCAGCCACTATGGAAAATAATATGGTGTTCCCTCTAAAAATTAAAAATTGAACTGGCATTTGACCCAGTGATCCCACTTCTAGGAATATATCCTAAGAAGCCTAAACCACCAATCAGAAAGAACAGATGTACCCCTATGTTTATAGCAGCACTATTTACAATTGCTAACATCTGGAAACAGCCCAGGTGTCCATCAATAGATGAGTAAATAATAAAGCTGTGGTACATACAAACAATGGAATACTATTTAGCTGTAAGAAAAAAAGATACCTTATCCTTAGAGAACATGGAGGGCCCTGGAGAGTATTACCCTAAGCAAAATAAGCCAAAAACAAATATCATGTGACCTCACTTTATTTGTGGTATATAATGAATAATACAAGTTGATGAACAAAACAGATCCGGAGACATAGAAGTAGGGTACAGACTGACAAACCTCAGAACTTATATGCATGTATGCATAACCAATGGACATAAACAACTATGCTGGGGGGCAGGAATGGGGAGGGGGGTGTCAGTGGAAGAAAAAGGAGAAACATCTATAACAAAAAAAATTTAATAAAAGTTGCAACAACAACAACACATTTCAGGTCAAGATGGTGGTACTCATTTCCTCCCACAACCACATCAAAATTACAACTAAATCACAGAACCATCATTTAGAACTGCCTGAAATCCAGCTGAATGGAAGTCCTACAACTGAAATTAAAGAAGCCACATCAAGACTGGTAGGAGGGGCAGAGGCCCAGGCAGGCTAGTCCCACACCAGCAATCCCCCCACCCCCCGGGTTCCAGTGCCAGGAAGAGAAGTCTCCATAACTTCTGGCTGGCTGTAAAAACCAGCGGGAATTGAGGCTGAGGGAGGCTGATGCTGAGGAAAGGCGAGGTTGCTATAGTCCCAGACAGTTTCTCTGGTCTGCAGGCCACCGCTCTAAACGCTGAACCAAACCAGCCAGGGCCCAGGCAGTTTCTCTTAAAGGACCCATGCGCGGACTTTCTCGGACCCACTCCCTCCAGGCTCCAGCATGCTGAAGGCAGCTTGAAAGGCACCAGAGACATAATGAGAAGAACTGAGTTGTTTGGCACTGGGGAGAGAGCTGGAGAGGCAGCTTTCTCCTGGTGGAAGCTGTTGTTCCTTTGGTGAGCCCTTCCCCCATGGGGCAGGCAGACGAGCTCCATACCTGGACTCCAGAAACCTGTCTCACCCTGTTTGCCCCACTCTGGTTATTCCGAGGCCCTACCCTACACAATTTTCAGGCCCACCAAAGCTGTTTCCAGTGTCTTTAACATAGGATTGTCCTGTCTTGCTTCAGACTTTTCTAAATTCTCTCAAACAAACAGCATCTGGTGTCAGTGAGCCCCATAACTCTAGCTACCTGGTCCCAGGCCTGGCACTAGAAGCAGCCAGCCTTGGTTCACAGCTTGGCTTTGCCTGGGCACCTCCAAGACCAGCACAAGAAGCAGCCATCTGTAGATCGCTTTGTAGCTTAGGCCCCGGGTAGAACACAGGCAGTGGCTGACCCTGCCACAGAGCCAGCACACCCAGTGGACAGCTTCCGACCCAGTAGACAGCTTCAGAACACTGCAAAGAGCTACCACCCAACCACTTCCACAAGCAACACACTCAAAGAGTGGACTCAGTGGGTACCAGAGCACTGCTGAAGTAAGTCTTGCTCTATGTGGTGGGCCCTGCACAGCTGATCATCCAAGGAAGTCAGAGGTCAGTGGTCAGTGGGCTCAGCCAGTCCTTGCAGCTGATCAGCCTAAATAAATCTCTCCCACTGATGTGCCAACAGCAATCAATACTCAATTACAATAGTAGAGTGGACAGTCCACACAAGGGGTGCACCTCAAGGGCCCAACTGGAGTGTCTAGGGAGGCTGTGCCACTGGACCCTACAGAATATCTATTACAATAGGCTATCCTAGAATGCCTAGGAGACGTAGGAACTCTATTTAATACATAGAAACAAACACAGGGAGGCAGCCAAAATAAGGAGACAAAGAAACATGTCCCAAATGAAAGAACAGAACAAAACTCCAAGAAAAGAACTAAATGGAACAGAGATAAGCAATCTACCAGTTGCACAGTTCAAAACACTGGTTATAAGGAGGCACAAGGAACTCAGTGAGAATTTCAAGGAACTTAGTGAGGACCTCAAGAGCATAAAAAAGGACCACTCAGAAATGAAGGATGCGCTAACTGAAATAAAGAACAATTTACAGGGAATCAATGGTAGAGTTGGTGAAGCCAACGATGTGGAATATAAGGTAGCAAAAAACACCCAATCAGAACAAAGAATCCAAAAAAATGATGACAGCGTAAGGAACTTCTGGGACAACTTCAAGCATGTCGACATTCACATCATGGGGGTGCCAGAAGGAGAAGAGAGAGAGCAAGAAATTGAAAACCTATCTGAAGAAATAATGACAGAAAACTTTCCAAACTTGGTGAAGGAAACAGACATATGAATACAGAAAGCACAGAGAGTCCCAAAAAAGGTGAACCCAAAGAGGTCCCCACCAAGATACATCATCATCAAAATGCCAAAGGTTAAAGACAAAGAGAGAATCTTAAAAACAGCAAGAGAAAAGCAGTCAGTTACTTATAAGGGAGCTCCCATAAGACTGTCAGACAATTTCTCAAAAGAAAATTGGCAGGCCAGATAGAAGTGGCAAGAGATAGTCAAAGTGATAAATAGCAATGACCTACCCAACCAAGATTCATCTATCTTGCAAAGTTATCATTTAGAATCAATAGACATATAAAGAGCTTCTGAGACAAGAAAAAACTAAAAGGTGCTCATCACCATCAAACTTATTATATGAAATGTTGACAGATCTTCTTGAAGAACAAACATATGAACAATAAAATGGCAATACATATCTATCAACAACTGAATCTACAAAAATGTGCAAGCAGAACAGAAACAGACACATAGATACTGAGACCTTTTTGATTACCAGATGGGAGGGGTGTTGGGGGGAATGGGTGAAAAAGGTAAAGGAATTAAGAAGTACAAATTGGGGGGTGGGGAGGGAAGATAAACCACAGAACTTATATGCATGTATGCATGAACAACGGACATGGACAACAAAGCTGGGGAGAGGGCGGGGAGGGAGGAATCAGTGGGGGAAAAAGGAGAAACATCTGTAACAAAAATAAATTAATTAATTTAAAAAAAAAGAATTACAAATTGGTTGTTAGACTGACGAACCTCAAGGGGTGGGGAGCGGAAAAGATAAATCAAAGAACTTACATGCATGTACGCATAACCAATGGACACAGACAATCGTGTGGGGAAGACAGATGGGGGAAAGGAGCAGGGAGTGGGAAGGCGGGGGTGAGTGGGAAGAACTGTAATACATTCAACAATAAAGATAAGTTTAAAAATAAAAAATTAAAATTTTTTAAAATGGTTAAAAAGAGTGGAAGTGGGGTACAAACTGACAATCCCCAGAAGAGGGGGTGGTGAGGGAGAGATAAACCACAGAAAATAAATTAATAAAAAATGGTTAAAAAGAAAAAAATTAAATTAAAAAAAATTTTTTTTAATATTTTTAAAAAATTAAAGATTAAAAAACAATAACAATAACATGATAAACAACCTATCACCAAAGGAGACCAAAAATTTTATTAACAGGTGACTTCTCACCAAGAATAATAGATGTCAGGGGTCTGGTGGGATAACATATTAAAAGAGAATAATGAAAAAACTATCTGACCATGTATTATTCTATATATAGACAAAATACATAGACAAAGACTGAGGATATAAGATTATATAAAGCAGTAATTATATTACTGTATTGTTGAGCTTTAACATATGCAGATAAAACAAATGACATTAATAGCACAAAGAGATACTAGAACAAAATTAATCCATTTTACCAAAATTAAATTTGTATTATTTTGAAGTATACTGTGATAAGTTGATGCATATCATCCCTAGAGCAACCAGTAAAAAAAGAGGAACACAGGGACCTCCTCAGCTATGAAAAACACAAAAAACAAATGGCAAAACAGCTGATATTAAAAACAGCTATATTAATATTAAATACGAATGAACTACACTCCCAATGCAAATAACAGAAAGATTGCCAGACTAGATTTTGAAAAGGCAAGATCCAGCTGCCAATGGACTTGTATTCATAATATATGATTTCTTAAAACACGTAAGAAAAACAACTCCTTAAGAGGTTGGGGGTCATATATTTAAATAGATATTTCTCCAAAGATATACAAATGGCAACTAGCATAGGAGAGTATTATGCTAAATGAAATAAGCCAAAGAAAGACAAGTACATGACCTCACCTATGTGGAATCTAATGAGTAGAACAAATTGATGAATAAAATAGAAACAGAGGCATGGGAACATGGAACAGACTAAGAAACCTCAGAGGGAAGGAGAAACAGGAAGAGATTAACCAAAGAATTTACATGCATATATGTACTACCCACGGACACAGACTAAAATATAAGACAATTCACAGAAAAACAAGATTTTCACAGAAAAAAGGAAATAAAAAAGAAAACGACCCTCTGATGCAGAACGTGTAACCTGAAAGAGCAAAGCTGGTGCCACCAGCACCCCCACCTGTCCCTGACCTCTTGGGAGCATCTGCTCCAGGCCTCTGGGTGTCCCGAATGGCGCCCCTACAGAGCACAGCGCCTGGGCTGCTGGCCCTGCTCTGGTGGCTGCGACACTATGCGGCAGGGCAGCTTCACCGCAGCCACCTCTGAGGCAGGCCTGTGGCCCACAAAAAAGCCCGCAGCCCAGCCTGGACTCCAGCTCCCCCGCGCACCCACCTTGGGCTCCAGTGCCCGGATCCCGCAGCGTCTTGGTCACCGCCTTACAGGTGGGGCAGCCCTGCAGGCAAAGCAGGAGCTCGGCTGATCTGCCAATCTCCACCCTGGTGGTACAGCCGGCTCGGCCTCGCAGGCCCCGGTACCGCCCAGGACCAGTGGCGTGTCAGGCAGCTGTGCCAGCCTCCAAGTAGTTAGTCTCTGCGAGTATGGGACCGCCCTCCAATGGGCGCCCCCACCCTGTGTAGTGCTGGGGTTGGTAACCAACCTCTGCACACCCCTGTAGGTTCCTGAAAGCTTGGGTGCCCTGCCCTGCTTACAGGCCACGCCCAGTTCCTGGGTCCTGGTGCCATCTGGAGGCCTCCACACCGTGGAGGACTGGAAGACTGTGAGCCCGGAGCCTGACCCCTGCCATGCAATGATGTCCTTTGCTCCCTGCACCTCCATGGGCCTGTCAGCTCTACTAGAATAAGGAAGCTCGACCTCTGGCACCTATTCAGCCCGCATCCCCACCATTCCCCACGGTTTGGGGGGAAAAAACACCTGCCTTTCTTCTTACAAGTTATTAGAAAACTGTAGGTAATTTTAATAAAATCACTTCAAGAATTTGGTTAAATATAAAAACCAATACAGTATATTCTAAAATAATTTTCTGTTGAGTTAAATTCGTCTGTAATTCCTGTAACAACCTGCTCATATTCATAAAATCTAAATGAAAAGCAAACACAATTTTCCATTTCTGACACAAGGTAATTCAAAAGTTCATTTTGAAGGGGACTGTTTTTTTTTTATCTAATTTTACATTTAATACCAAGTAAAATTATATAGTTGCTCAGAAATTGAAGCGTTACATTTTTATTTAACAAAATACTGTCGCTCTGAAATAAATGTCATTAGCGTGATAACGTTAAAAACAAAGACCACAAAAATACAAGCTGCATTTTTAAGTTTATAATCATTTAAATTCTGATTCTACCTGTACATTTACAATTCTCTACTCTTAAGATTTTTTAAAAACCATTTTATGTATGGACAATTTGGGGCATAATTAAGTGTATCTTAATGAAGTTTCCACTGATGTATGTAGAAATATGGTTTACTAGCAGCCAAATAGCATCATTTCTTTATCAAAGATCAATTGGTACTACCTAGAAATAAGGACAATTCTTCAACAGTTTCATTTTTCTAAGTAAAAACACTTCCAAGGAGCTAAAGGCACAATTTTATTCACATCTAGTACAGTAACAAACCATAAAATCATTACTTATGTGCAACTTAATAACTGATGGACATTTCTCAAACAAGCTGTTTTTAGTCCTGATAGTTTTTTATTTAACACAGTTACTATGAATTACTAACTTACAATAGGTGTCATCATGAGAATAACCAAAATTAGATCAATGTGATAAAAGGCTGACAAAGAGTTTCACACACTTGAGTGATATCACGTCAAGAATGGGAGAGAAGCGTTGCCAAAGGAGAGTACTGCAATGCTACTTATATTCTTGCAGGAAAATCAGCAACGTACCCATTTCAAGAGAGTTATCATCTCAATTCCAGTTTCTTCCCCTCAAGAACAATTTGAATTTCTTTGGCATCCAAAGTCTCATATGTCAATAAAGCTTCTGCTAGATTCTTATGCTCTTTTGCGTGAGTCTTCAAGATATGTTTTGCTCGTTCATATGAGTCCTAAAAAAGAAAAGCAGATATGTAAGAGGCAGAAAACTTAGGAGAAGCAAAAACTGTACATGAGAAAAAAAAAACTCATTACAAACCCTAAAAATGTAAAATCTATTCATTTCTAATTATGAAAAAGCATTTTTTAAATTTTATTATTGATTTTAGAGAGAAAAGGAGAGAAACATTGATTTGTTGTTCCCCTTATTGATATATTCATTGGTTGATTTCTTTTTTTCTTTTTTAATCCTCACCAGAGGACATGCTTAGAGAAAGGGAGGGAAAGAGAAAGAAAGAAACATGGGCCTGTGAGAGAAACACCGATCGGTTGCCCTCCTTATGTTCCTAAACCAAGAATCGAACATGCAACCTTTTGGTGTGCAGGATGATGTTCAACCAACTGAGCCACTCCAGGAGGAACATTGGTTGATTCTTGTATGTGCCCTGACCAGGGATCAAACCTGTAATTTGGCATATCAGAACAATGCATGCTCTAACCAAGTAAGCTATCCAGCCAGGGCAGATAAAAACATTTTTTTTATTTATTTATTTATTTTTGTGGTATGTGCCCCTAGCGGGAACTGAACCCGGGACTCTCTAGTCTGCAGGCTGATGCCCAACCGCTGAGCCAAACTGGCCAGGGCCAGATAAAAACATTTAAAAGTGTGGTTCCCAAAAATAACTCTTTTGTACTTTCCAAATGTTTTATCTTTAACCACAAAATCTATCACATAAGAAATGATTACTTTAGATAAAAAGCTACTTTAAAAACTTAAAGTATACTTTGTACTTATCTGATTTTTATATATTTAAAAAATTTTTTTTTCTTTATTGATATTAGAGAGGAAAGGAAAGAGAGAAAAAGAGAGAGATGGAAACATCGATGAGAGAGAACGTCGACTGGCCACTTCCTGCATGTGCCCTGACCAGAAATTGAACCAGCGACCTCTTGGTGCATGGGTTGACGCTCAACTACTGAACCACACCGGCTGGGCTTTGTCTGATTTTTAAATAAGGCCTGTGAACAAAGACATCAGAATATAAGTTTTAAAAGAAGGAAATTTGCTCCTCTGCCTCTTGATTTCACCAATTTATTTAATCTAGAATGGTCAGATAAGATCTACCATTCCATTTTCTTACTGGGTAATATACTCAGTTGTCTATTTTTGCTAACTCTAACAGCATTATTACAGCTGATCCTTGATGTTTATACATTTTTCTTTAAGACCCACCTTGAATTTCTCACTTAAATCTTTTCATTGTATTTCCAAAAGTGAGTTTGGATTACGTTTATTAGGTCATAAAATAACAGCACTACTAACAGTTCGTTTTTGGCAGTGTCACATTTGTCTGTTCAATGTTTTTGCTAATATTTGAGTATTTGCTTCTATTTTTGCCCTTATAAAACTGGGAAAAAATGTAAAAATGAATTTACCAACACTAAGAAGCACTGGTCATATAAACATAATGCAATGATTACATTTGAACCTAAAATGCTATTATCAGTAATCATTTTCACTTAGTAAATATGTACTTGTCATCTAGAAGAAAGAGTACCTGCCTTCCCAAGCTATCATTCCAGAAGGAAAGAACCTGATTTTGGCCATTCTGTTCTGAGGTTTCAGAATAGTATTACAGAAAAGGAAGAGTATTTCTGATGCTCTAGAAATAATAGAGCATAGATAATTGACTCAGAACAACAAAAACAGTAAACTATGGAAAGAAAATTAAGATTCTGGGAAGTCAGAGACTTCTTCTGAAACACCTTCTAAACCTTTCCGTTTCATAAACTTCCCATATCCTTCACTACTCTAAAGCATTCTTCTACCACCTTTGAGTTAATCAAAAACCTGGCCGTCCTGAGGAGACTGCTTTTTCTAAGCCCCCAATTATTTATTCACTCTCACCCAGATACCTCAGCGCAGAGGTGAGCTCTTTGTTCCCATCACACCTCCAGACCATTACTGCACAGCCTCTTCCATCAGGCACTATTCCATTGAAGTTCATACTCTTTGACAAGAGCCTTGCCCAACACCCTCACTGTGCCACCTGAGTCATTCACTAAATACTTCTGGCACTCAGCTCGGTCTCCTTCTCCGTCCACGACCACCTTCATGCTGCCCAAATGGAACACACATCCAGCCTCTGAACTAGCTCCAGGCCCACGCATCTCTCTCAACCTCCAATCTTCACTAACGCACCTCAAATTCAGCATGTATGAGACTGAACTCATGATCCACATCCTTCCCCGTCTTAGGCCACCACCAGTGTTTACTCAATTAATGACACAATAATTATAGTTGCATGAGGCAGAAATTTTTTTTTAAAAATTATATTTTTAGATTTAACTAGCTGCTCTCTGAACCAAAACATCACAAAGACATTTGATTCCACTACATCAGTATCTCTTGAACCGACTCATGTTTCACAATTTCCACTTTTCACCACTTTAATCCAAACATCCATTATACCATGACAAGATTATCACAGTACCTACTAGCTGATCTCATTGAATCTACTCTTACATATTCTTTTACCCTAATCTGTACTCGACACTGCAGTCAAAATGACCTTTGTTTTGCCCTGGCTGGTTTGGCTCAGCAGTTACAATGTCAGCCTGTGGACCAGGGGTCTTGGGTTCAATACATGGCCAAGGACAGGTTCGATCTCCTGTCCTGGTCAGGGTCATGCAGGAGACAATCAATCAATGTCTCTCTCTCACACTGATGTTTCTCTCTCTCTCTTCCTCCATCCCCTTCCACTCTATCTAAAAATCAATGGAAAAATATCCTCGGCCTGCCTGGTGTGGCTCAGTGGCTGAGCATCAACCCATGCACCAAGAGGTCACCGGTTTGATTTCTAATCAGGGCACATGCCCAGGTTGTGGGCCAAATCCCCAGTAGGGGGCATGCAGTAGGTGGCCAATTGATGTACTCACTCACTGATGTTTCTATATCTCTCCTTCTCCCTTCCTCTCTCTCTAAAATCAATAGAGAAAAAAATTATATATATATACACATATATATATATCTCCATCCTCAGGTGCAGATTAACCAAAAAAAAAAAGACCTTTGTTTTTCTTATTCTGTATTCTCAGCACATGCACACTGTGAGGCACAAGCAAATAACGACATGTTGAATAATATGTATCAGAATGGAAAAACAATAAAGACTCAATAATCAATATCCCCCTTTCTAATACCTCATACAGTTTTGCAGATAAAGGATGGCTAAACATTTATAATCACTGATATAAACTGTTCTTAGTCCATGGCCAGAATAAAATAAAGATCCAGTCTATGACCAGAGGTTCTCTAAAAAAATATTTAAATCATGGTTGCAATGGTACACCTATTATCTTTATTACATACAGTCACATTTCTAAACAGCAAATGCCTTCAGTTATCACTTGTTAAGCACCCAACTATTTAGGCCCATTATGACTAAATAAAAAAGCATAGAAAAATATGATCATTACCTTCAGAAGGATTCTGATTTCTTGCTCAATAGCTGATTGCGTTTCTGGACTCAGTTTCCCTGTATCACTGTATGTCATAACTCCAAGCTAAATCAAATGGGAAGATATTCAACAGGAAAACAAAAACAAAACACTAATAAATTTAACAGAGGAAGTACTATCCTATATGCAATAAAAGAAATACCATGGGGGGGGGGGGGGAGGATGAGAAAGTCACTATAAAAATGGCCTTAAAGGCAAAGAAATTTCATCATTTGTCTGAAAGTATAACACTAAAACTAAAGTGTGAACAAGACGATTTAAAATCATAAGCAAGCTTGGGAGTGCCTCCGTAGAAAATCTTGGCAACTATTCTGAGTCCAGAAATCCACAATTCAGAGTATTAGAATTACTTCATAAAACCATAATAATAATGCAAGAACGTAAAGTACGTGTAATGGGTCAACTAAGGCCGTCTCAGTAAGTAGGTCTTTTATGTCACATGAACAGAAAGGAATAAAGATACTGTCTTATCATTTGGTTAACTCATGAAGTAATAACTGTTACTATTCAAGCAGCTAGAACTGAACAGAATGCTACATTTGATTACTCAGAAAATAAGGGTTAGTTTAGAACAAGCCAGGACAAATCCCTTTGGAATGAGACAGAGAAAAGTAAATATTATCAATTTATAATAAGTACCCTCTCTAAGGAGACACTTGGCACATATCATTTGAGACATGAGGAAGATTAAAATTAACCAATACCTTTTCACTCATTCCAAATTTGGTAACCATCCACTTTGCTATTTTAGTTGCATTATCAAAATCACTGGAAGCACCTAAAATTGAAAAATAAACATAGAACTCATTTTTTAAAATATCTTGAAACCAACAAACACAATTTGAACTAAAGCCATTCTTTCCAGCCAACCTGTTGTAATATGGTCAGTTCCAAATATAAGCTCCTCTGCCACTCTTCCTCCCATACTGACATCCATCTGTGCAAGCAGCTGAGATCTGGTTTCATTCCATCTGTCATTCTCAGGCAAGAGCGACACCTAGACAGTTGAAACACTGAATAAATTCAGACACAGCTTTGAAACACTTATGCTAATAACCAGGATTATAATTGGGCTCTCTCACCTGACTTAATACCATGATGCTGAAAGCCCAAAACATCTAGCAGAGATGGTCATCAGGTGACTGATGACAGAACCAGCAATTTATAAAATAAAAAAATTCTTTATAAAGCAAAATGTATTTTTTAAATAACAGGTAGATAATGCTGTATTTTTTAAATAACAGGTAGATAGGTCTGTTCTATACTTTGTTGACAAAAGTATTTAAAATGTCTATAATTAGAAAAATATGAGAAAACATGTACTCAATAAGAAAAATCTTAGAAAAACTACTGAACCAGTACATAATTTCTTTTCTGGAGGGAAAAAGCAATTACATAATTGAGAATTATACTTGGCTGTCATCCAGAATTAAATTTCATATTATAATGTATAGTATCTGAAATATTAAGGATATTCTTTATTAAAAGATAAATTTCACAAGTCTCTAATTTCAAGATGGTTCAGGAAGTTAAAGTATCAGCAAACTTAGGAAGAACCTGAATGTTCCTTTAAAGTGATTTTTTCAGCAATTTCATACATAGGCTTCTGGGAAGCATTATTTGAAAGCAAAAAAAAATCTACATGATACTCACATGTCCAAGGGTTGGCCCTCGTGGCATGATTGTAGCTTTGTTGATAGGCATTGCATCTTTAGTGTAATATGCAATGATAGCATGACCAGATTCATGATATGCAGTGATGGTTTTGTTTTTGTTATCGATTTCCACGCTTCTACGTTCAGGCCCTAAAGACAAAAGTTTAATCAGCTTAAATGCTCCATTAGAGAGATGTATTTAAATGAATGAAACCCATTTGCCTCAAAGTTGTTCTTAGAGCAAGATGATTTAGTATCATTGAGAAATATTTTAAACAAAGTAAAAGTTTAAAAATAAGAATTCCACAACACATACAAATGACAACAATGTCAACTGAAAACCAAAATTGTTAGAACTATCATCTTACTCCTTACAGCAAAGGGGAAAGCTGAATCCTATTTCTAGATAATACACTTCTAATTTAAAAGAATGTCATAGTTAACCTGTTTTGAACCCAACTCAAGATTTAAAATAAAAAGTAAACACTGAAAAGAATAAAATTAACTATTACTTCCTCAGCAATATTAGACATGAGTGAAAATATGGGCAACCATGACCCCCCAAAATGTGCCATCATATAATATATAATCTGTTTGTTAGAGGCCAAATTGTTTTCCTATGTTCAAACATACATTTTCATGTCCCTATACCATTGTTTTTATTTTATTATTAATCTTCACCCAAGAATACTTTTTCCATTGATTTTTACAGAGTAGAAAGGAGGGAGGGAAAGAAAGACATCCATTGGTTGTCTTCTGCACGACCCCAACTGTGGTGGGGATCAAACCTGCAACCCAGATATGTGCCCTTAACTGGATATCGAACCCAGTGAATCTCACACATTTGTGGGGCCCAAAGCTCTAACCACTGAGGAACACTGGCCAGGGCTACCTTTGTTTTAAAAACCTCTCAAAATGAAGAATTTATTCTCTAGTATAAGTATACCGGAAGAGTATTAGAGAAAAAAAGAAAACCTACCCATTAGAATTTTGTCTTTGGAGAACTCTAGTTCTTTCATGGTAACCATTTCTTTTCCATCAACAGCTGCCTTTAAAGCAGCTTGGTTCACAAGATTTTCCAACTCTGCTCCAGAAAAGCCAACAGTACCTCGAGCTATGATTTCTGGATCAACAGCTACATAGATACAACACAATACATTAATGTCCCAAAACAGCTAACAGAAAATTTTTCAGAAAGAAATAAAATTTCAAAAGAAAGAAAACAGTCATCGTGAACTATAATTTAAAATATTTATCTTAACAAAACTAAAAAACAAACTTACTTTATTAAATTCTAAGGAAAAAGCAAAAATTACTATTAAATATGCCATTAAAATTGCCATTAGAACCAAAAAAGTTCTTAAATTTAAATAACCTTGTCAAAAATAAAGAAATGTAGACTTATCAGATAATTTTAAAACATTCAATTATGACTACTATCATTACTGGCCTAATGACCAATCAAAAAAGCATACTCATAGATATTTTTATTTTCTACATTTCATCTTAAAATACTTTGGACATAAAAGCTTTTATGAGAAACATATTTGGTTTTAGGAATTTACTGATATATCTTTGAAAGTACTGTAGCTTTAATAGCTGTTTTTATTACTCAGGTTGATTTATGATCTTTTCTTTCCATGTGTTTTGCTTTACAGGTGGCTTTCCACTTCTTTGGCACCAAAGTGACTATATCATGAGGCATTGTGCTCATAATATAAAGATGCTTTGTCTATTATTTTATATTTTACATTCATCTTAAAAAACATACATACATTCATCTTCAAGTATTATCTATCTGAATACTCAAAAGAAAACCTTCACTAGAATCAGAATTCAAAATGATAAAATCTCCTGGATATACATTAATTATGAAATTGACTTTTTTTAAAAAAGGACATATGAATGGAAGAAAAGAAGACATATAATGAAACTGGTCTTTTAAGAAATTGCTCAAGTAAGAACCACAAACAGGGTGGATTGACATATTTCCATTTTATGAAGATAACAATGTTTGTATCATGGAATTAAACTTACACTGATCAAACTTTATTTTATTGAGATACCATTTCAAAATTTCTGTTCGACCTCTTACATCTGGCCTTGGAACTGTTACCTGCATGTCAAAACGACCAGGACGAATTAAGGCGCTAAAGAAACAATACAAAAAAGAACAAAAGAAAATTAGTAAGCTAACTATCGAAGATCAAGTTAAAGAGGATGACCACATTAAGAAGAGGTTGGAAAGACAATGTAACCAAAGGTTAGATGGAGTTTTGAATATAAGTATGTAGATAGTTCCTTATAAAATATGACTCAAATAAATTTCAATAATCAGAAGAAAAAAGAAAGGTATACATAGATATGTGTGTGTCTATAGATAGTACACACCCCTCAGAAACAAAAATGTGCAAGTTAGGGAATAATTCTATAGCACTCTATTATGAGAACTACATACCCTTCTTAAATGCCGTAAGTATAGAATGTTAAATTTGATCCCATAATTTGTCTCAGGCAGACAAATTATTAGATCAAATAAAAATATGAACAGCTTCTATAATAAAATCAACAAAAATTTAAAACTATACTAAATTTATTATTATTATTATCCTCACCCAAGGACATTTTTGCATTTATCATCAGATAGAGCGAGAGGGAGAGAGGGAGAAAGAGAGAGAAACAGAGAAACATCAATGTGAGAGAGACACATCAACTGGTTGCCACCCACATGACCCCAATTGGGGCCTGGGGAAAACTGCAACCGAGGTACGTGCCCTTAGCGGGAACCAAACCCAGGCCTCTTTGGTCCGTGGGCCGACAACTCTAACCGCTGAGCCAAAGTGGCCAGGGCCTAAATTTATTTTAAAGAATGTTCTCCATCTGCCCTGTTGGTGTGGCTCAGTAGTCGAGGGTTCAATTCCTGGTCAGGGCACATGCCCAGGTTGTGGACCTGTTCCCCAGTGGGGGGCATGCAGGAGGTGGCCAATCAATGTGCTCGCTCATAGATGTTTCTATCTCTCTCTCTCTCTCTCTTCCTTCCTCTCTAAAATCAATTTAAAAAAAACAAAAACAAAAACAAAAAAAACTGCTCTCCACCCAAAAAGGGTTTTGTGATACATAAGTTGGCAGAAGGTTCTTTTAACAGCTTTACTGAGATATAATTCACATACCACCAAATTTAAAGTAAATACCAACATTCTCCGGGCATGCCCACACCTTTCCCCCTCCTCTCTATATGCCCCAGGCTCGTCATCTCTGTTATCTCGGCCTTTCTTTTTCCTAAGCTCCAAGTGCCCTTCTTCTGCCTATGTAACTTGTTTCCTGTACCTATGGAGTCCAGTTGCCTCACCTTTTCTACCTCTGTAACTTTCTAAATAAAGTGTCTCTTGAATTTGAAAAATAAAGTGGATAATCCACACATTTTTAACATAGAATTCTGCAACCATCACCAAAACCTAATTTTAGAATATTTTCATCCCCCCTCAAAAAAAAAAACAAAAAAAAAACACATATCCACCTGGTAGTCACTCCCTATTCTCCCCAGCTTCTAGCAACCAATAATCTATCTACTTTCTGTTACCACGGATTTACTTATACTGGACATTTCATATAAATAGAACTATATATAATATCTGATGTTTTGTGATTGGCTTCCTTCTCTCAGCATCATGTTTTTAAAGTTCATCC
Source organism: Molossus molossus (assembly GCF_014108415.1). Taxonomy (NCBI): domain Eukaryota; kingdom Metazoa; phylum Chordata; class Mammalia; order Chiroptera; family Molossidae; genus Molossus; species Molossus molossus. Next base: position 101,592,555 of record NW_023425344.1, on the reverse strand, counting down.
ATGCGCCCTGGTCAGTTTGACTCAGCAGTTCGAGCACTGGCCCGCAGACCAAAGAGTCACGAGTTCAATTCCAGTCAAAGGCACGTATCTCAGTTGCAGTTCGGTCCCCAGCCCTGGTCTGGGTCGCGTGGGAGGCAACCAGTCGATGTGTCTCTCTCACGTCAATGTTTCTCTCTCACACTCTCTTCCTTTCTCCCTTTCTCCCTCCTACTCTATCTGAAGATGAATAGAAAAACATCCTTGGGTGAGGATTTAAAAAATTAAAAATAAATGAAGTTCATCCATATTCCAGCATGTATCAGTACTTCACAAAAGTTGTTTTTAATACTTACTTATCTAATGCCTCTGGGAAGTTTGTGGCTCCTATGATGATAACTCCTTCATTGGGTTTAAAACTAAAAAAAAAAAAAAGTACCTTTTCACTAAAAATTGTAAGAGCACACATATAGAAATGTTTGACACCATACTATTTATCATTAATATTAATAATAACAAAGAAAAAGGATTGATTTTATGTCCCAAATGATATCTCTACTTTTTAAAAGGAACAACTGTTAGGCCAGTGTACTTCAACTGCTAATAATAAACCATCAAATCATCTGTGACTATACTCTGCACAATATTTGTTCTACTGAGGAAGAGAACACCTGACACAAAAAGGTGGAGCACCTGACTAATTTTTGAAAAATTACTTTCAAGTTTACTAATTCAAATTATTTAGTCCTAGACTTCCTAATTGGTTCCAGATGTCTTATGTCTTTTATAGAAATACTTTTGCTTTTTTTCAAAGCAACCTTATCTCTTGCTTTTTATATTATGAAAACTGATGCAAGCTTTTAATCTATCAGCAGACTCAAATCTTGTCACAAATTGTGTAGGGACCAGCATACCCCCCCGTTTATATCGCCAAAAAGACTACTAGTCTCAGCAGCAATCACTGCTTTCCTGTCATAATACAATAAATAAAAAAAGATGCACTTATCACCAATTAAAAGGAGTTGATACATTAATTACCACATTAGGATTAGAAACAGTACCATCCTGACTTGACTTCTTGTACGAAGGACTACTCTGTTGCCTATAAACTTAAGATTTTTCTTCTCTCTTGTATGTTACCAATTATATCACCATATTCCAAAGACAAGAAGATTCAATTACCCATCCATTTCAGCAAGAAGTTGATTTATAGTCTGCCTTGAATATGGATGCATTGGAGATTCAATTCGCTTTCCACCAACAGAATCTAATTCATCAATAAATATAACACAAGGAGCATTTGCTTTTGCTTCCCCTAGGAAAACAGAAAAGATTCAAATAAACTTAATGAAATTAAAACTTTTTTAACAAAAATCATATAAATATTAAAAACCTGTATGACTGTCAAAAGCCAACAAAAGATATTCATTAGGGAAAAAAAATACACAAAAAGGAGTTTTGTTGTTTTCTTTTTTTTTTTTTACTGATTAAAGGACAATAGCCTCAGAAGAAAAAGAAATTATACCATAAAGAATGATATATAATAAAAATAACTGAGTATTCACTCATTCTTCCTAGCTTTACAAACCATCAATCGGGTTTGAAGTTAATTACATACTACAGAAATGATGAATTGAATAAAAAAAACAAAAACAAAAAAATCCAGCTTTTCTGCAGCCCCAACTACATCTAACACTTCCACTAGCTATTCTGACTATAGTTGGAGAAAAGTACAAGTCTATTTTAGCTAACACATGAAGCTCTCTGGAATCAGAACCCCACAATAGCTATTTCAGCTAAATATCCATCTTAATTAAGTAGCAAAAAGAAAGGGGTGAAAAAACCTCCTCCCCTAAAATAAAATAAAAAAAGTTAGTATTGTATGAAAGATACATTAAAACATACTAAAAAGATTTCTTATGCGGCTGGCTCCCACACCCACAAACATCTCATCAAATTCTGATCCAGAAGCATAATAAAAAGGAACATCAGCTTCTCCAGCCACAGCCCGAGCAAGAAGTGTCTTTCCTGTTCCTGGTGGTCCAACTAAAAGAATTCCTATAAAAAAAAATAAAAAAACACAAATTCTGATATAAATCTAAAAAATTAATTATTAATTTATATAACTCTGAGGTTATGTAACACATCAATGACCAATATTTTGAAACAGCAAAATGCATTTGTCTCTACTAATGATTTGCTTCATGATCTTCTCCATAACTCATTTTCCTGTATTATCCAAATACTGTTTACATATCAGCAATAGACAGGACAGAATTCTGAGGAAAAGTAATATAAACTTATCACTAAGCAAATAAGATAAAATTCACATAAAAACAGTTTAAGAGACTAAACAACAAATGTAATGCAAGAACTTGGAACTGATGCACTTCCATAAAAAACACATTTTAAAAATTCTAGGAACATCTGGGTAAAAATTTGAAAAATATTGGAGAGTACACGATTATTAAGAAAATAGTGTGTGGTTTTGTTTGGTAGGATACATTATTTTTTCCCTTTTATGTAGGATAATGTCCTTACTTTTAGGTGATGCGTAACAAAATATTTAGATGTAAAGTAGTTAATATCTACAGCTTTCTTTCTAACTTCTCTGTATGTTTGAAAATTTTCATAACACATTAGAATAATACAGTTTCCTGGTTTACATAACCTTTTAATTTTTCAGACTATATTTAAAAAGGTAACAAAACTGTAATTTAACACTAAAAAATAATCTTTAAGGAAAGCTCAAAAATACCCTTAAGACTATCCTTGTAGTTTCATATTATTGTGGTTCCTAACTGGTTTAAATCATCACCATGTCAATTGCTGTAGATTACATCTTGATACCTGAGGATTTTCCCACAAATTTATAAAATATTCCATGTGATCAGAAAGAAACATAATTGTTTTTATGGTTTTAAACATGCTGCCTATGATGTTACAGTAATGATTAATAAATGAACTCTAGCAAAAACTCATGCATATTATTTTTATGTACTACTGAACATTCTCAGTAGATACTAGAGTATAAAAACAAGCCTTAGCCCGGCCAGTGTGGCTCAGTGGTAGAGCGCCAACCCATGCACCAAGAGGTGCCCGGTTCAATTTCCGGTTGGGTCAGATGCCCAGGTGGCGGGACAAATCCCCAGTGTGGGGCATGTGGAAGGCAGCCAATCGATGTTCTCTCATCAATGTTTCTCTCTCTCTCTCCCTCTTCCTTCCCCTCTCTCTAAAATCAATAAAGAAAAAAAGAAAATACAAGCCTTATATGAGTACCCCTTTAACTCACCAATTCCATTTCTAGCATTGGAATCTACAATAATCTATAAATAACAAATGAATAAATCTAGAATTTGTTCTAAGTAAATAATTAAGCATGTAGACAAAGCCTTAAGATACTATGCTAATTTAAATAGTAATAGAAATTATTTAAAAGTTCAATATAAATGGATCAAGTATAGCACAACCCTTCTAGAAGGACACCATAAAGTCATTACAATTCTGCACTCAGATCCAATATGTGGGTTTTTCCCTCACATCAACAAGCAATTCTAACATCAGCAGGATATCCTACAATTCAACTCAATTCTGACACTACCTACCTAGAGATAGCATTAGATCCCACAGGTTAAGAACTCAGTCCCATAATACCGCCCCACTCTCCCCTTGAGATCCCAGTGGCGACACCAGATTGTTTCCTATGCTTCTGACCAACAAGCTAGTCAGAGGTTCCAATATCTTCCTTCTTGGGTACGATTAATTTGCTAGAGCAGTTCACAGAACTCAGAGAAACATTTACTGAGATTACTGATTTATAATAATGTATATATAACTGGAACAGTCATATGACAGGGCAGGAAAACCCCATCCTTTTAGGTTTTTATGGAGACCTCAATACATAGACAGGATTGATAAATCATTGGACACCGGGCATTGATTCAACCTCTAGAACCTCTCACTCCCCAGGGATGGAGAAATCAGTAATTGGAGGGTACTAAATGCTCCACTCTTCTAAGCACAGGGTAGGTTCTCCTGACAACCTGCCCCGATCCTCAGTGTGTTCCAAGTTACCTCAATAACACAACAAAACACACCTTTCATTGCTCTCTTCACTATAAAATTCCAAGAGTTTTAGGAGCTCTGTGTTAGTAACAGGGAATAAAACTAAATATGTTTTGTATTATAAATCACAATATTCCACAGTAACTAAACATCATATTGAGTAACTGTGAGAAAACTTCAAACAAAATCAAACTGAAGAACATTCTAAAAATTTGTGTATACTCTACACAATTTTTAAGATCATAAAAAAATCCACCCAAATCACCATAAGAAAAAAATAAGGCTGAGAAACAGAAATTTTTTCAGATTAAAAAAAATTTAGCCCTGGCCAGTTTGGCTCAGCGGTTAGAGCGTCGGCCTGCGGTCCGGAGAGACCCGGGTTCGGTTCCCGCTAAGGGCACGTACTTCGGTTGCAGTTTGTCCCCGGCCCTGGTTGGTCGTGCGGGTGGCAGCCACTCGATGTGTCCCTTCACGTCGATGTTTCTCTCTCTCTCTCCCTTCCTCTCTCTCCCTCCCACTCTATCTGTACAAAAAATGGAAAAATATCCTCGGGTGAGGATTAAAAAAAAAAAAAAAATTTAAATGATATGTGTGAACCTGGATTGGGTCCTGAACCAGGGGTTGGAGTGGAATGAAGGAACCTAACTACAAAGGGTGTTACTGGGACAACTGCTGAAATTAGAATACGATTGTCAATTGATAAGTTTTGGATCATCATTACATTTCCTGATTTGAAAAACTTTACTGGAGTTATGTAAATAAAACTATCCTTATTCGTAGGAAATATACAATAAGATTTTTAGGAGTAAAGAAGCATACATGACATAATATTTAGAACTTCTCTCAACTGTTTAAAAAAATGCATGTATGTAAAGAAAGTGAATGAGCAAACAGGACAAAATATTTTAAAATTGTTGAGTTCGGGTTGAGTAGAGAGTTCTTTATCCTATTCCTGCAAATCCACTTAAGTTTGAATGATAACAAAATTTTAAATTATTAAAAAAAAAAAAAGGTTACAGAAAGGTATGTTCAGAATGAGAAGTAATTTATAATAGCAATTAAAAACTAAACTTTAATCAGTTAAATCTGATAAAATTAAGTTAGTAATATATTACAGTATTTTTTATGTCAAATCTGGTAAAGGAAAGATACTTTACCTTTTGGAAGTTTGCCTCCAAGCACAGTAAATTTTTGTGGATTTTTCAAGAATTCCACAACTTCCTGTAACTCTTGTTTAGCTTCCTCCACCTACAGTGACACAATTTACCAAACAATTTAAAATAATAATTTGATTATCAAGGCATGCTCTTTGGAAATTATACATTTAATTGGAAATTAACTTGTTCTCTGGTTTCAGTAAAAGGGGTATACAAAAATACCCCTTTATAAATGTACAAAAAGTTTTCTCCCGGCCCTTATTGCCAATTATGCTAAGTCTCCTAATATATCCCCACAAAAGAAATTTTTAACTGCTTACATTTTTTAAAAAATATGTTTTCATTGACTTTTTAGAGAGAGAGGAAGGGAGAGAGAGAGGAACATCGATGTGAGAGAAAAACAATTGGCCGCCTCCTGCATGGCCCCTACTAGGGATCAAGCCCTCAACCTTGGCATGTGCCCTGACTGGGAGTCAAATGGAGCCCTCAGTCCATGGGATGACGCTCAGTCCACTGAGCCACACAGGCTGGGCTAACTGCTCACATTTTTTAAAACTACTGCTTCCTCTAGTTAACAAAACTATTTATTCAAAATTCTATTCAAATGTGTAAGTGGTCTCTGATCTAGCTAGTTTGAAATCCATAACTTTTTTTTGACCTGGTTATAAGCTTCAAGAGCAAATTATGTGGACTTACTATATACTGTATTAATGATGTTAATAGTATATTACTATAGTATATTAATGATAAGGGGTTTGTGTTTAACTTAAAGCATTAATTTCTGATTATGAGGCTGTTTTCATTATAAGGAATTTCTATGACATTATAAATAATTCAGTTTCTCATAAATGCCAAAGGGCAGTGACTAAAATTAAGCTATGGTGTACTGGTATTGTTTTATAAAGGGTTGTGGCAAAAAGAAGTTTAGAATATTTAATCCCCCAAATATTAAACTTTTCAGAACTGTCATCCCTGGCAAGAATGAAGCTCAATCTGGCCAACGAAGATAGTAAGTAGAACAACAGCTCAGTTTTAAAAACTCTCATGTAAGATTACAAAAGTTGCCTATAAGAAATGGTGAGAAATTTTCCTAGATAGCACACTAGAAAAGTCAAAAATACAAATACCTAGTGCAGGATGCCAAGATATTAAACAATAGTGGTGCCTTGGCCAGTGTGCTCAGTGGTTAGAGCGTCAGACTGCACAATGAAAAGTCACAGGTATGATTCCCAGTCAAGGGCACATACCTGGGTTGCAGGTCAGATCCCTGGCCCTGGTTGGGGCACTGGTGGGAGGCAACCAAATGATGTCTCTCTCTCACATGGATGTTTTTCTCTTTCTCTGTCTCTCCCTCTCCCTCCCCCTCTCCTGATACATCCCTTCCCTTCCACTCTCTCTAAAAATCAATGGAAAAAATATCCTCAGATGAGGAATAACAAAAACAAACAAAAAAACAAAACAATAGTTGTGGCAATATGCTAACCTAAAAAACAACAGTGCATTAACTGGGCCAAAATCTTGACTTGGCTCTATCAAGAAATATAGACCTATAACTCCAGACTTAAATTTCCCAAGGAAAAAAACCTAAAATCCTTTGATGGGTAAAATCTTACAATTTAAAAATTTTGGCTATTCACTGGCTGATGTAGCACAGTGTTTGGAGCATAAGCTCAGGCACCAAAGAGTCATGGGTTCAATTCCCAGTCAAGGGCAGGAACCTGGGTTGTAGGTTTGATTCCTGACCCTCGGGTGCATGCAGCAGGCAACCAATTGATGTGTCTCTCTCACATGTTTCTGTCTCTCTCCCCCTCCCTTTCCACTCTCTAAAAATCAATGGACAAAATATCCTCAAGTGAGGATTAACAAAACAAACAAAAAATGTTGATTACCAATTAAAATTACAAACATGTGTGTTTGTGTGTACTTCTTTATATCTATTTAAATTATACTGATCAAATAATACATTTCCTAATCCAATTCATCTCATTAGCAGCCAAATTCAAATCTCATGTTAGATCATTTAGTAGCTCACAGTGAGAAAAAAAGAGCTCAGGTACTTTGTGTATGGTTTAAAAAAAAATAGTTGGGAAGAGTGCACTAAAACATGAAACATATCTTGCACAAAAGGGGATTCTGAAAATTTTAAATTACATTCATGACTACCTTTAATTTCTAGAAAAATTTTCTCAGGAGTATTTCCAGGAAATAAACAACTGTTAGAGTAAGCAGGACTTGGCCAGTTTGGCTCAGTGGTTTAGAGCAGCGGCCCATAAACCAAAGGGTCTCAGGTTCGATGCCTGGTCATGGGCATGTACCTCGGTTGCAGGTTCAATCCCTGGCCCCAGTTGGGGTCACACATGAGGCAACCAATCAATGCGTCTCTCTCACAGTGATGTTTCTCTATATATATCTAAAAAACAAACAAATAAACAAACCATAAAAACAATGAAAAAATATCCTGGGCTGAGGATTAACCAAAAAAAAAAAAAAGAGTAAGCATATTTTCTGTTAGATTTGATATGGTCTTTACAATTATTTTGTTTAAATTATTAAAACTTTACCACAACATTCATAAGGCTAATGGTAAAAAGCAAAGATTTATCCACTTCTAGGCCCATGAGAAATGCATATACATGTTCACCAAGAGACATATACAAGAATATTCACAGCAGCACTACTTCAGCCCAACCTAGAAACAACCCAAATGTCTACCTAATGTGAAATAAATATACAGTGGTTTGGCATTCATAGAAAAGAATACTACGCAATGAGGATGAATGAACTAAAACTCCAGAAAACATAGACGGATCTCACAAACATCATGTTAGGTGAAAGATGTATCATGTATCATATTCATATAAAATTCAAAAAGCAGCACAAGCTAATCTATGACACAGGACAATAATTATTCTTACGGTGGGCAGAAATGGAACAAGAAAGAGGCACTAGAGAGGGTCTGGTAATGTTCTAGTTTATTTGTGCTTTTGGTTTTTTAAGATATGTTTTTACTGATTTATTTTAGAGAGAAAGGGAGAGGGACGGAGAGAAAGAAACACTGATCAGCTGCCTCCTGCATACCTCCCAACTGGGGGTCGAGCCTGAAACCATGGCATGTACCTGACTGGGAATCAAACTGGGGACCTCTTAGTGCATGAGAGCCACACCAGCCGGGCTGTTCTGTTTTTGTTTTTTTTTTTTAGTTGTGTGCTGATAACAAGTGTGTTCACTGTGTGAACATTTAATAATATATACATTTTTGTGGCATGTTAAGTTTATTCTTAGGGGTTTTTATCCTTACCCGAGGACATTTTTCCATTTTTTGTTCAGATAGAATGGCAGGGAGAGAGAGAGAGAGAAACATCGACGTGAAAGGGACACATCGAGTGGCTGCCACCCACACAACCAACCAAGGCCGGGGACAAACTGCAACTGAGGTACGCGCCCTTAGCGGGAACCGAACCCAGGTCTCTCTGGACCGCAGGCTGACACTCTATCCGCTGAGCCAAACTGGCCAGGGCTGCATGTTAAGTTTAAATAAAAGTTATGTTTAAAACAGATTTGACTGCATTATTAAAATAATTTTATAAAAATATTTAAAGATATTCATGTTCTATATGACCAAATACGTTTTGGTCAAGGTAATAGATAACTTTAAACAATGGGGGGAAAAAAGGAAAGAGATTAAGCACCACACACACAAATTATGTTTTCTCTTCCCTGTCTCTATGGCAAAAGAATTTCCAGGTGAGGAATATAAAATCTATGGAAGAGCCCTGGCCAGTTTGGCTCAGCGGTTGAGCATCAGCCTGCAGACCAGAGAGTCCTGGGTTCGGTTCCTGCTAGGGGCATGTACCACAAAAAAAAAAAAAAAATCCATGGAGGAAAACAAGGTTATGAGGATCAAGGCAATGAATGAAGTTATAAAAGCCCCTATTAATACTTTTATGGTAATAATACATAAAAGTGTCCTGACATAATCAAACATTCTGGGCAAGAACATGACATTCCTATACAAGTTTATCAAGAATTCATAAAATTGATCACAGGTATTACCAAGTGGCACACCTATTACAGTAAATGCTACTGAGTTACTTTGCTTTATAAAAATTTAGATTTTGTATCAAATGTTTATTGAGATTAGCACAGAAAACCTTGTGAGGCCCTCTCTACCTGTGGCATCCCCCTTCTCTAATGTTTGGTTAATCAGCACGTCTTCTATGGCTTTGCACTCAGCAATGGCCCATTTCCAAAAGAAGTGTAGTATGTTGAGTAATTAGCAAGGATGGGCAAAGGTAGGTCTACAAATAATGCAAATAAATAATACAATAATTAAACGATAATACAAGAATAAACCGTGTTTTGTGTATACTCACAGCTGTAAACCTACTTTTGTCTATCCAGTGTACACATTGCAAGGAGAAAGTAAGAATGCCTTGCTAACCATGGCCTCAGCACAACTTCAATGCAGAACAGGCCCTCTAAGTGCAGACCTCAGAAAGAATGAGAAGGGACCGCTGCATTGACAAGTCTAGTTTTCAAATAGTCACTGTACCAACCTCTTCCTCAATTGTGCCCTTCTCACAATTCCAACAGAGTTCACAGCTATTTAAATAGTAAAGGAAAGGAAAGGACTACTTGGTATAAAACTGCCATAATTCCTGATGCCCTATTCCCCAATAGTCAAGGTTGAAAAATAATGCTTATATATAAACAGAGACCAGAGTGTGAAGAGAAGAGGAGCAGAAAAACATCATCGGCCTCTCCAGAGTCGGAAGAGTCCTTAGAAGTCATGGATTTCAAGTTCGTCCCGCAGGAAGAATTTCTTCCAAATATGCTTCAGAGAGAAGTACCCACCCTCCACTTGATCACATTCATTTGTCATTAAATTACAGACAATCTTTATCAATCCCACAAATAATTAAACACTATTATTATGCTTTCCCCCCAGCTTAACAATCAGTAGAAGAAAACATTCATACTGACAGGTCTCAATATAAGTTAATGATCCCACCCTGCGAGTGGGCCTAGCAATCATATTCCATTTCCCTAAGGCACTCAATTCCTACACAATTTCACACCTCCTCCATAAACCAGTCATCCTTCTTCTTCCTTTCACATTCTCTCAGTTCATGACTTTGATTCTGACTTCTCTCTCAATAAAATTCCACAACACCAACCCCCCTACATACCTCATCTACCAGTTTACACATGTCCACTTCATTTTCTTTTATAATAGATGAATTGTCTGCCCTACTCTTTCCAACAAAATTCAAAAATTATTTGTAATCATCTATTCCCTTTCATTTCCTTCCATCTCTGTAAACTTACTGCAGTTAGGATTCAACCCCCGATTCACCACTGCAATTGTTCTTTATCAAGTACACCAATGATCTCCCCATTGCTGAACAGAATGATCAATTCACATGAGTCCAACAGCATTGCACATAGTTGATCACTCCCTCATTGTAGCAATTTTCTTCTAGAATAATACACTCAGCTACCTCATTGGAAGCTACTCAATCATTCCTGGTTATTCTTCTCTGTCCTCTGAACCTTTTAATACTCTACAATTCAGTACCTAGGCTTCTTCTCTTTTATACATCTAAATGTAACCCTTATTATAATTTTTATCTTCTAGCTTAGATCTCTCCCATGAATGGCAAAATGGTCGCTCCACATGTTTACACAACACCTTCATTTAGATTTTCTCACATAATACACCCCAAACTGAATTCCCATTAAATTTCATGTCAAATATTATTCCTCTGTTCAAAATGCTTCAATGACTCCCACTTTCTCAGAGAAAAAGCCAATGTCTTTATAATGGCTTACAAGATGCTATGCAATCTGCTCCTATTTACCTCCCTGATCTCATCTCCCAGCAGTCTTGATAATTTACCTTGTTCACTCCATGCTACATAAAAGTGACCTTTTTAGCCCTGGCTGGGTGGCTTACTTAGTTGAATGTCATCCCATGCACTGAAAGGTCACTGGTTCAATTCCCAGTCAGGGCACATACCAAGGTTGCAGGTTCGATTCCCAATAGGGGTGTATGTACAGGAGGTGAATAATTGATGTATCTCTCTCACATCAATGTTTCTCTCTCTTTCAGTCTTCTTCCTCTCTCTCTAAAATCAATAAAAACATATATTTTTTAAAAGTGACCTCAACAAACAAACAAGGTACCTTAATGTTTCAGTCTTTTATTCTTTCTGCCTCTAGCAAAATTTGTTCTTTGTTCAAATACATGTATGGTATACCCCACTTATCTGCAAATCTTTACTTAAATGTCACCATTTCAATCAGTCATACCCTGAACGCCCCAATTAAAATTGTGACCTTTAGAAATTTTAAAGATGGTAGCCGAGTAGATACAAGTTACACTCACCTCTTCCCAGGACCATATTAGAGTAGTGGCTAAAGTATGGAACAATGAACTTGAATAACAATCTATCAACTAGCTAAACAGAAGTCTTATAACTAAAAATTTACAGAGGAGCCTGCATCGAAACAGGTAGGAAAGACATAAATGCAAAAGGGGCTGGCCTCGCACCCATGTGTGGTGGATGAGAATCCACTGGGCTATCTCAGCTACTTCTCCTAGAGGAGCTCCATGTCAGACTACCTCACCCAAAGCACTAGAGCCCACACAATATGCAGCTGTGAAAATCAGCAGGGATTCCACACACCCTGGGGGCAAATGGGATGGCCTTCTTGAAGGGTCAGTGCACAGACCTGGCAATCACCCTGGGCTCAACCACAGGAATAGTTCCTGAGGGATGGACCAGAGTCAAAAAGGGAGAAATTGAGTGGCATGGCTGAAGGGAGAGGGTGGAGTGACAGCAGCAAGCATTCCTGTGCTGGGTCCCGCTCCCACAGTGCCCACAGATGCCATCTTTCCTAGGCCAAGCCTTCCCCTCCTTATAACATCAGCCTGGTAAGAGGCAACAGACCTTCCATGCTGACTACTGGAGACCCTGACCATTCAGGATTGCTCCCAGTCTTTTCTAGTCTCCAGCCTAGGCACAGGGTGAAGACCTTACTGAGGAGCTCTCCAAGGAGGGGTTTGGGTAGTGCCAATCACATCAGTAGACAAACAGCTGTGGAGCTGGAAGAGAGGGCTATTTTTCCCTCTGTGTTTGAGCCATAACTCTGTTCTTGTGCAGATCTCCTCTCAACATGGCCATATCTTGGTTAATTTTAGCCTGGTGAATGCATCTGCCAGCCTCATCCTGATGACTCCTTGAAACCCTGGCTCTACCCAAAGGGTCTGTGGGTCCCAGGTGGGCAGTGGCTGACCTTGGAATACCTTAAAACTTTAGCCAAGTGGCCTCAGACCCAGCACTGGTACTTATCATCAGGGGAGCATCACTCACCCCTACCTAGTGACTCACTGAGAACCTATCTCATGCAACTCATGCATTGCAATAGCCTCTTCCAAAAACTGAGCCTACTTGGACCATTTACTAACCTGCCCCTGGGCTCAGAGCTAATAGAAGGGGCGCTTTGCCCCTCTCATGCACACCAAGACCCAGCAGAGGCAGATAAATTCTGCAGATTGCTTTGTAGCTATAGACAATGACCTGCACCCAAATCCTTCGCAAAAGGCCCCAGATCCAACACACTTGGTGGTGGGCTTCAGACAACATCAGAGCACAATCTAAATAGCTCCAAAAGTGGCACACCCAAAGAAAGACCTCAGCAGGCACTGGACCCTGCTGGACAAATTCTGATTCATGGAATCAGCACTCGCCCATCAGCTTGGACACTGTGATCAGGGTCAGTCCTCATAATCAACCAGCCTGAGGGTCAACCTCACCCACAAATGGGCCAACAGCAATCAAGACTCATATAACCCACACAAGGGACATTCCTGGAACATAAACATCAGGTGATTAGGGAGACTGGACCACGAAGCTCCGCAAGACACTGGTGTGGCTCAGTGGTTGAGCGTCGACCTAAGCACCAAGAGGTTACTGGTTTGATTCCCAGTCAGGGCACATGCCCAGGTCGTGGGCCAAATCCCCAGTCAGGGGGTATGCTGGAGGCAGCCAATCGATGTTCTCTCTCATAGATGTTTCTTTCTCTCTTTCCCACTTTGTTCCTCTCTCTCTAAAAATCAGTACAGAAAATTTTTTTTAAATAAAGAAAAAAGAAACTGAAGAAACAAATAAATGGAAGCATATCCAGGTTCATGGACAGGAGAAATAACATCAATAAAATGTCCGTACTGCCCAAAGAAAATGATAGATTGAACACAATTCCTATCAATATACCAATGGCATATTTTACAGAACCAGAACAAATACTCCAAAAATGTATACAGAACCACAAAAGACCCTAAATAGCCACAGCAATTTAATAAGAAAAAATCTGGAGGTATCATGTAACCTGATATCAAACTGTACTACAAAGTTACAGTAATCAAAACAGCATGGTAATGGCCCAGTCAGTGTGGCTGAATTGGTTGAGTGTCATCCCATGCACTAAGAGGTCAAAGGTTCATTCCTAGTCAGGGCACATAACCAGGTTGTGGACTTGATCCAGTAGGGGGTGTGCAGTAAGCAGCCAATCAATGTTTTTTTCTTATCAATGTTTCTATCTCTCTCTTCCTCTCCCTTTCTCTCTCTCTGAAAAATCAGTAAATATATATTAAAGAAAGAAAGAAACAAACAAACAAACAAACAAACAAACAAAAAAACAGCATGGCAATGGCATAAAAATAGACATGAAGATCAAAAGAACAGAACAGAGAGCCCAGAAATAAACCCATGCCTATAAGGTCAGGTAATACTTGACAAAGGAGGCTAGAACATACAATAAAGATAAGTCTATTCAATAAATGGTGCTGGGAAAACTGGTCAGACACATGCAGAAAACTGAAACTTGATCACCTTTATATACCACATACAAGACTTAAAGGTATGACTTGAAACCATAAAACTCCTAGAAAATAACATATACACTAAAATATCTGACATTTCTCACAGCAATGAATTTTCTAATATATCTCCTCTGAAAAGGGAAACTAAAGAAAAAATAAACAAATGGGACTACAGCAAACTAAAAAGTTTTTGCACACCAAAGAAAACCATCATCAGCAAAATGAAAAGACAACCTACTAAATGGAAGAACATACACAACCCCATTAGCCCTGTGATAATCAGTTAATATCCAAAATTTATTAAAAACTCATACAATTCAAAACCAGAAAAACAATCCAGTTAAATAATGGGGATAGGACTCCTCCAAAGAGGATATACAGGTGTCCAATAGATACATAAAAAGATGCTCAATGTCACTAATCAGCAAAAATGCAAATTAACCCACAATGAGGTATCATCTCACATCTCTCAGAATGGCTATCAACAACAAATCAACAAACAACAAGTGATGGTAAGAATGTGGAGAAAGGAACCCTCTTGCACTGTTGATGGGAATGCAGACTGGTGCATCCACTGTAGAAAATAGTATCGAGTTTCCTCAAAAAATTAAAAATAGAATTACCTTATGACTCAGCAATTCCACTCCTGGATATATATCTGAAGAAATCCAAAACACTCATTTGAAGGAATATATATACACCCCTATGTTTATTGCTGGGTTATTTATAATAGCCAAGATATGGAAGCAACCCAAGTGCCCATCAACAGATGAGTGGATAAAAAAAGCTGATACATATATATAATGGAACATTTCTCAGCCATAAAAAAGAATAAAATCTTACTATTTGTAACAGCATGAACAGACCTAGAGGGTATTATACTAAGTGAAATAAATCAGACAAAGATAAATACCAAATGATTTCACTTATATGTGGAATCTAAAGAACAAAATAAACGAACAAACAAAATTGAAATAGGCTCACAGGTACAGAACAAAGACTGCTGCTTGCCAGTGGGGAGGAGAGTTGGGAGACTGGGGAAAAGGTAAAGGGATTAAGTACAAATTGGTAGACACAAAAGAATCATGGGGACACACAGTACAGCATAGAAAATATAGTCAACAATGTCATAACTATGTAAGGTGTCAGGTGGGTGCTGGAAATATCAGGGGAAGGTCTAACCACTGTACAATACACCTGAAACTAACACAAAATAATACTGAATGTAAATTGCAAAATGAAAAATAAAAATTTTTTACATAATAAAAGTGTGAATTTTATCCCAGAATTCCCAATTCTCTTTACACCCTGTTCTATTTCCATCATAATCCTTTATCACTTAACATCTATTATTTTTTTATATACCATACTCTTGTCCAATTCCTATTAGGATTAAAGTCCACGAGGTCAGATGCATGCTTTAGTTATTCTACGCCAGTAACTAAAACAGGGACTGGCACTGAAAAGACACTAGTAAATATTTGTCAAACTGATAATTTAATCAAACTGATAATTTGTCAAACTGTTTGTGAACCAGCATTCCTCCAATCTATTCACTAGCGATATACATCAGACAGTAAAGTTACAAAGATCAACAAGAGTTTCTATACCCTCTCTGGATGCACTACCACATGTTTACCTGGAAGTTTCCTGAACCCGAACTATTAGGATTTTTATGGAGGATTCATCACGTTAAGTACAATCATTAACTCTATGTCCACCCCTCTCTCCTCTCCAGACAGTGTGAAGTGGGGCTGAAAGTTCCAAGCTTCTAAAAAACGCTTGATTTTTCTGCCATTCAGCCACCATCCTAAAGCTATCCAGAAGCCCACCAAGAGACACCTCATTAGAACAAAAGACACTCCCATTCAAGAAAATTCCAGGAGCTTTAGAAACTCTGTGTCAGGAAAGGTAGTCAAACATCAAAAAGTTGAACAAAAGATGCTCCCAGTGCTCTCATCACGAAGGAAATTATGAATTTTAGGAATTCTGTGCCAGAAACTGGGGGAAGAAACCAATATATGTATATATTTCTATTCTTCACACCTTTAAAATAAAATATGGACCTCATACAGTTAAGGTTTGAAGAGATCAAGGTAAACTTTTGAACTTACTCCTTTAACATGCTCAAAGGTGACATTTTTCATCTGGACAGGATCTACTGCAGAATCAAGCCCCGTTGTTGTCCGGAAGCGGACTAAAGGAAAGAAAATGTTTATATGTTTGACAGATTCATAAAATTCTAACTACCTTATTTTTTCAGATGCAAGAAAGCAAAGCCCAGAAAAATTATATATCTAACTTCACATACATTAAATCAGAGTGAGGAGTAGATACTGGGTCTTCTGGATTTCTAGACAATATTCAAGGTTTTCCTTGAATGACTTAAATTAAAATGACATCTTTGGCACAAGCCGGTTTGACTCAGTGGTTAGAGTGTTGGCCAGTGGACCAAAGAGTGGCAGGTTCAAAGATGTGGTCAAGGGCACCTATCTCGGTTTCAGTTTGTCCCTGGACCTGGTGAGACTCCTACGGGATACAACCAATCAATATGTTTCTCTCACACCGATGTCTCACTCTCTCTCTCCCTCCCTCTTTATCACTCTCTCTCTCCCTCCCTCTTTCTCTCTCTCTCTCTCTCTCTCTCCCTCCCTCCCTCCCTCCCACTCTATCTGAAGATAAAAATGGGGAAATATCCTCGGGTAAGGATTTAATAAAATTACATCTTTGTACTTTCCAATTAAGACTAAGAATTATATTCCTCTTCCCCCTGTAATATCTAATGACAGAAATCTTAAACCAATGGTTCTCAAACTCCAGTATGCATAAACACCACTTCAAATATGTGTTAATGAAGGTTCTCAAGCCATGGCACAGAACCTCTGGTTTGTAGATTTAGGAAAAGGGTGCCATAGAGTTTGCATTTTTAACAATCACCTACAGTTATCCTGATACAACTGGCCAGGGATTTACCCTTTGAAGTATTTTACCTTAATCTAGCATACAAAACTGGCACTGGCATTTAAAAAAAAAAAAGGTGAAGGTTAACACTTTCACTTTTCTTTCTTTTTCTAAATTTTATTTATTTATTTTTTATCCTCACCTGAGGACATTTTTGCATTCATCTTCAGATAGAGCGAGAGGGAAAGGAGGGAGAGAGAGAGAAACATCAATACAAAAGAGACTCATCAACTGGCTGCCACCCACAAGACCCCAATGGGGGCCGGGGACAAACTGCAACCGAGGTACATGCCCTTAGTGGGAACCGAACCCGAGTCTCTCTCGACCACTGGCTGACGCACTAACCACTGAACCAGACCGGCCAGGGCCACTTTTACTTTTCAACAGCCTTCTTCCTCTGACAGCTGTTATTATTTAGCCTTAGGTGATTTATCAGTAATGACATCATTAAGTATTAAGAAAGACAGTGAAGCCCTGGCCAGTTTGGCTCAGCGGTTAGAGCGTCCGCCTGCGGTCCGGAGAGACCCGGGTTCGGTTCCCGCTAAGGGCATGTACCTCGGTTGCAGTTTGTCCCCGGCCCTGGTTGGTTGTGCGGGTGGCAGCCACTCGATGTGTCCCTTTCACGTCAATGTTTCCCTCTCCCTCTCTTCCTCTCTCTCCCTCCCACACTGTCTGTACAAAAAATGGAAAAATGTCCTCGGATGAGGATTAAAAAAAAAAAAAAAGAAAGAAAGTGAAATTTGATAGGATAGTAAAATATGTGAGATCAACTATGGGGAACAAACAAATCAACTAAGGGGAAAAAAAGATTTCTTTTTTATTTTACTTTACTTTTTTTATCCTCACCTGAGGACATTTTTGCATTTATCTTCAGATAGAGCAGAAGAGAAAGAGAGGGAGGGGAGAGAGAGAAAGAGAGAAACATCCATGTGAGAGAGACACATCGACTGGTTGCCACCCACATGACCCCATCTAGGGCCGGGACAAACTGCAACCGAGGTACATGACCTTAGTGGGAAGTGAACCCCCGGTCTCTCTGGACCGCGAGCCGACACTCTAACCACTGAGCCAAACTGGCCAGGGCACAGAAAACTTTCTTAAACCTTTCTCCCTCAGGTAAACTTTCACACTGAACAAAAATAAATGAGTAAACTGAGCAATTTCTAGTTTCTTCAGAATAAGCAAAAAATATGGTCTTTATGATAAACTAAAATATAACAGCCAAAAATGAGTAGGCAAAAATATAGGATTAAAAAGAAACATTTAATATATCAAGAACATACAAGACAGCCCTGGCCGGTTTGGCTCAGCGGTTAGAGCGTCGGCCTACGGTCCGGAGAGACCCGGGTTCGGTTCCCGCTAAGGGCATGTACCTCGGTTGCAGTTTGTCCCCGGCCCTGGTTGGTCGTGCGGGTGGCAGCCACTTGATGTGTCCCTTTCACATCGATGTTTCTCTCTCTCCCTCTCTCTTCCTCTCTCTCCCACTCTGTCTGTACAAAAAAATGGAAAAATGTCCTCAGGTGAGGATGAAAAAAAAAAAAAAAAAAGAACATACAAGACAGAAGAACAGATTTAAAACTGTAATTCTAGAAAAGACACTAATTGGTTTAGCCCACTAAATTACTTTTTAAGGCTCTATATAGATGGACTTAATAAATAATCCACATAAATTTACAGCAGAATCACTTGGACTTGATTAAAAATTAGAGAAATTACCAAAAGGCAGAAGATTTCATACTGTAATATATGTTTTGCATAATTAAAAAAAAATGCCCAACTGGTGTGGCTCATTGAATTGAGCATCATCCCATGGACTGAGAGGTCCCAGTTCGATTCCCAGTCCAGGCACATGCCCGGGTTGTGGGTTTGATCTCTGGGTGGGGGGGGGACATGCAGGGGGCGCAAGGGAGGCAGCCAATCAATGTCTCTCTCTCTCACACACACATCAATGTTTCTCTCTCTCTCTTCCTTCTTCTTTAAAACTTCGATAAAAACTGGCTGGTTTGCTCAATGGTTAGAGCGCCGGCCCCTGGACCAGAGTCTGGGGTTTGGTTCCCGCTAAGGACACATACCTCAGTTGCAGTTTGTCCTCGGCCGGGTTGGGGTTGTGTAGGTGGCAACCAGTTGATGTGTCTCTCTCACATCGATGTTTCTCTCTCTCTTCCCCACCTCTCCCTCCCACTCTATCTGAAGATAAATGCAAAAATATTCTCGGGTGAGGATAAAGAAAACAAGAACATATCCTCAGGTGAGGATTAAAATCTAGGAAACCAGTAACTACTAGAAGTTGAAATAACATTTCACTCCAATCCTTGGAACTTTCACAAAACATTAATTATTATCTCAAAATGCACAAAACTTGAATTTGTACAGTGCCTGAAGAAATTTTTTTTGTAATACACAAATCAATGTAAATATAACAAGCCCTCTGACTTGGCAGATGGTACAATCATAACAGATTAAATTTTTTCTACTTTAATGCAAAAAACAATCTTAAAGTGACCCAATCTGAGAAGTCTTGACTTAGGAATGAAAGGCCTAGGTCCTAGAACTATAAACATCAATGTTTTTCTTTCTCTGTGTTAAGTAGACTGACTATGAAAAAGAAATGGGCACGTAAAAGATTTTTAAGGTTAAATAAGTCAGATAAATAAAAAGAGCCTTTACCAGATAAAAATGGGTTTTTCAAGAGTCCATAAATGCCAAACAGCAGCAGAACAAAGAGAATCAGACGAGTTCTTCTTAGAGAATCTGCAAAAGAAAAAGCCTTAATTCCAATAATACCAGTGAGAAATGACAGCAAATATAAGGTTACTGGTGATAATCATATTATATCACATGCAATTTTGAAACCTGGTGTTCTTTTGCATAATTGCCATGATTTCCTTTCAGCACCCTGTTAGCAAAAATTTCATAAAGGCTTGACTTTGGTTTCTCAGTTGAAAAAGGGAAAATGCCAGCAGATATTTCCATTTCTACACAGCTTCAGTTATAAATATAATACAATATAACCAATGGTAAGTTGGATAATTAGTAGAAAAGTTATTCATAATCACCTGAAGGTGGGGCTATGACTTCCTTTCAGAAACTCCCTTCAAACATGAATGTTAAATTAGCTTACCGTTGGTTTTTTGTGTTAGTGCTTGAGCTTTCAGAAAACCCTCTGCAAAACCAGTTTTAAATGCATCCTGGTGAGCTTCAGGTATGTTTTTGGTTTTCATGAGTTTGTCCAAAGTCTCAACATCTGATCCCCTGTCCCGCAAAAGAAATCCCTAAATATATGAACACAACAGTATTAGCTGACTATGTAGGTAATACTACTCTCCAGAAATATTCTGACCACTCACACACAAAAAATTCATTGAAATTCTAGAATTTTTCATTTCAATGAAAGATACATTAAGATACAGTAAGATACATTTCATTAAAACTTAACAATAAATTACTTAATCCATGGCTAGGATCCTAAACCTGTATTAATCAGTTAATACAAATAAACTTTCTGTAAGAACATTATACTGAAAACAGGTTGACTTAGGGTTCAATAGCTTGATGTTCACACTCCTTTAACCGTACTACAGGAAAATCTCATTAATATATTAAATGTTCATCAAGCACATTTCATATCCTTGGTGCTGTGTAGGTTCTAAAGATGTAAAGATAAATGAACAATGATCTGAATGCTTTCTGTCTACTGGAAAGAGATACATAAATAAAGTTTTGAGACTATTTTAGAAATACTAGGTATGGTGGTAAAATAAATGCTACCTAAAGAAGTCAAGAAAGGCCTTTCAGAGAATGGCATACCACAGAGAACAAACAGCAGGGGCAATCTGACAGAGGGATGAAACAAAAGCCTTTAAAAGTGCTGAAGAACTGCAAGCAATTTAGTATGACAGGACTTTAAAATGATAAGAGAGGAGGAGGGGAGAGGTACAGAGGGGTGACACACTGAAAAATAAGGGGAAAAAAGGTAAGCAGAGGACAAATGATAATGTGCCCTGTGTATCACAGCAGGTGACTTTAATAAAGCAGAGGAATACAATGATTACACGTAATATATTTTAGATAGGTAAGATGGCAGTCTGGAGGCTTAACTGAAGGTAGTAAAACTAAAAGGCATGGGTACTACATGAGAGTCTATAACCATTTCTTGCCTAGATTACTCTAACAGTAGTCTACCTATGCAACAGAAGTGGGAGGGGATGAAAAAGAGAGATTTAAGAAATATTTAAGACCGGCCGGTGTTGCTACATGGATTGAGCATTATCCCATGGACTAAGAGGTCCCAGTTCGATTCCAGGTCAGGGCACATGCCCGGGTTTCAGGCTCAATCCCCAGTAGGGGCATGCAGGAGGCAGCTAATCGATGTTTCTCTCTCAAACTGATGTTTCTATCTCTCTCATCCTTCCTCTCTTTAAAAAAGAAAAAACAATAAAAAATATTTTTAAAAAGAGAAAATAATTGTTAAAAAAAATTTAAGAGGCTGGATTGGATCAACAGGATTTTCGTGATCAAGAGGACTTAGTGATGTGGGAAGTGAGAGAAAATGGACACATCAAAGTAGATCAGCAGGCTTCTACCTTCAGTGAATGCTATTCATAAGAAGGCATATAGGTTGGTAGGGAGAAGAAACAGAGGAAGATGTCTAATAGGCCAGTGGAGAGACAAGTTTGACACCCAGAAGAGTTGTATTTAGGATTATAAGGGATATTCATCCTTTATCATAAATAGAAAAATGGCAGAAAGTCAATAAGCCCACAAAAGAAATCAGATGTTGAAGGTTCTAATTTTAATAACTTGAAAATTACTGCTCTTTCAAACAAACAAACAAAAAAACGTGTAATTACCTTCACAAACGATGGTGCTATATACTGTGTTTCTGCTAATCTTTCAGAGGTAGACTGTAGACGTCGTGTCCTTGACTTTAACGTTTTAAAACTCCGAGACTGTATGAAAACTGAATGAAACAGTATCACATTTACTTCTCATTTTAAACTTTTACAAGACAACAATGCCTAAGATTCAAAATGCTGACATCATACCTGTACATCCTAGGTTTCCATCTTGTTTTTTAACACAGTTCTTTTTTCCCGACACTTCAATACGCTTATTAAAATGGACTGACTCTATATAATTAAATTTACTCTTTTTGGGGGTAATTTAAAAATGTTAAAAACAACAACAACAAAAAAAAACCCATAGATGAGTAGCAAACAAAAGTGTCTCCTAAGGAGGCACACTCCTACATGCTATAAGTAACCAGTATTAGTTATCAACTCCACGACTATACATGTATGTATTTAAACACATGCTTTTTCTATAAAAATAGTACTAACTTCCTGTGATTGTTTTCTTTCATTTAATGTACCATGAACATTTTCAAAATAGGTCAGAAAGTACAATTCAGTTTAATAGCTGTTTATAGATTTCCAATTTTTATCTGAGTATAGCAATTTATTCAACCATTTCTCTACTCCAGACGTTGTTTCCCATTTTTTAGTGTTAAATATAATGCTTCATTAAAATTCCTGTACCTATTATCTTTCAGTACATGTAGACTAAATTCCTAAAAATAAAACTGTAACATTTATATGGTTTAACACTAAGAAATTGCCCTCTAGAAAGCTATTATAAATTTATACACCCAACAATGATTATCCTTTTCACCAAAGCCTTTGCAAAATGGGTAATATAAATCTTGTTAATTTAATTTGTACAAATCTAATGGGCAAAAAAAGTAGCACCTTGTTTTATTTTGCATTTTAGATTAGCAGTAAGAATAAGTTTTGAAATTTTTTTTTACTTCTAATGACTATTTTTATTTCTTTAGTCAATTGACTACTCACAACCTTTGCACATATTTTCATTTGTAGAATATGGATGTCATATACACTAAACTTTAATTATGTCTATTTCAAACACTTATTTTAATGCCTTTGTCTTTTAATTAAGTAATAAAGTAATTTATAAAATTAATGTAGCCCTACCTTTTAATCTATAGTTTGCTGCATTGTACTTTGATTAGAGTTCCATCCCCAAACTACAATTTTAAAGGCAGTCTACTGACTATCTAATACTTTGAGTTGTTTTTTACAGACCTTTACCTATTTGGAACTTTTGTTTTAATGTAAGAAAATAATCTGATTAAATTTATTTTTACACTCAAGTTTAAAATCAACTTCTTGATTTTCATAACAGGTCTTTACTGGAGTTGTACTGAATTGATGAATTTGGGTATAAATTGACACTGTTATAATAATACTAAGTCCTTCCAAAAAGGATTGTGGTGGGGTTTGTTTTTTTTTTTTACTCAGCTCTTCTTTTACTTCCTTCATTTAAGTTTTCTATCTAGACACATAAACATGTATGTATACATTATGTTACGTTTCTTGTCAGAATAAAATATTTAATGGGTTTTGAAAAACTATAAACAGCCCTGGCCGGTTTGGCTCCGCGGTTAGAGTCGGCCTGTGGTCCAGAGAGACCCGGGTTTGGTTTCCGCTAAGGGCACTTAACTCGGTTGCACTTTGTCCCCGGTCCTGGTTGGGTCCTGTGAGTGGCAACCACTCGATGTGTCCCTTTCCCGTCGATGTTTCTTTCTCTCTCTCTCTCCCTCCCTCTCACTCTATCTGAACAAAAAATAGAAAAATGTCCTCAGGTGAGGATAAAGAAAAAAAATGAATGTTTAGTTGTCATCCTCCTATTTCCTAATTAATTATACAATGCTCTCTGCATCATTGTCATCAACCCAAACATTTTGTTATGCAGATTTTCATTATGGCTCATTACTAATTGTTTGTAATTTCAGTTTTGATATTTCCTTTCAGCCACAAAGTACTCAGAAAAGTATCTTTAAATTTCCATATATTTAGGTATTTTTTAGCTACCTTTCTGTTATTTCAGTTTTATTATATGATCAGAGACCCTAACCTCTGAGTTATAAATGTTCTGAAAATGAAGATATGCTTCATACCCAAATACATGGTCAGTTTTTGTCTCCATGAATATTTAAAATTATGTCTTCCTTAAGTATACTTCTGTTTTCTGCACTAACAATTTTTTTCAGAGGATTATTGGTCTCTTTGTTCAACTTGGTGCCTTTCTTTCAGGCTCCAAATTTTCCTCAAACATTTGGAGAGTCTTGTTAATCCATTAATAAACTTCTTCAAAACTACCAAGGTGGCAAATGTATTCAGACTACAAAATATAGACTTGTGGTGAATGAGCAGGATACCTTCAGTATATGATTCAAGTCCAAAAATAATCTGGAGTAACTACTGTTTTGTTTCGCTCTTTGGCATCAATGTTCAAACCAAGAGTCTTCAGAGACAAACTCCTCTCAACACACACACACACACACACACACCAATAATGCAACAGTATCTTTTTGCCAATTGTAGCCTAAAATTTAAAAGCGGCATCTGCTCTGTGATTGGCCCACTTCTGGATATCTTTCAACTGTTGACTGTATCAACCATCCCAGAGTCCGTTATTATTGATTCAAACTTTGGGGTTTTTCCTAAATTCCAGTGGAAACAACAGTACACCGTACCCCTCTGATATCAACCTGAATTCTATAAAGGTAAAAAGCATGTCATTTCTATTTATCACTGTCACCTAAAATCCATCACTAGTGCCTGATATATTATCATATAATAATGGTAAAAAAATATGAATAAATGCACATTTGATTTCGCTATCAATTTGAAGTCATCTATTTTATAAATTATGTAAAATTCTCACATTTCTGACCCATTGATAAAATTCTTTCTAGCCCTGACTTCCTTCTCATTTTTCTATCTTGCAGTGGGATTTTGAAAATAAGGGGAAGTAAACAAATGTGCTTAGTTAATTATTTTGAAGCAGGTGTATATAAGTACCCTAGACCATGTTTTACAGTGATACTTACCATTCACACTCAAAATTTAGCTCCTACTTTATATTTTCCACATAAATAATTACATAGACATACCCAAACTAATCAATAAAAAAATACTCTATAAGTTTTACTGTGGGCTACAAATAAATGTTTACAATCTTTAGCATCATTAAGAAAAACAAATCAGCCCTGGCTGGTGTGGCTCAGCGGTTAGAGAGTCGGCCTGCAGTCCGGAGAGACCCGGGTTCGGTTCCCGCTAGGCGCACGTGCCTCAGTTGCAGTTTGTCCCCGGCCCTGGTTGGTCGTACGGGTGGCAGCCACTCGATGCGTCCCTTTCACATTGATGTTTCTCTCTCTCTCTCTCTCTCTCCCTCCCGCTCTATCTAAACAAAACATGGAAAAATGTCGAGTGAGGATTAAAAAAAAAAAAGAAAAACAAATCAGAATCTATTAAATACATCTATTTTCTTCCAAAATAAAGTTGCTTCACACCTGGCCAGTACTGAAGATCCGAACAAATGCTCCTCAGAGTTCTTGAATGTTGTCTGTACAAGCAAGAGGAACGTAAAGTACTAAATACATCTATGTAACCTGGAGGGAAAATAAAAAAAGTAAATGTTCTAATTGCCAAACTATAAAAAAATTCATATAAAACGTCATTTTACTAAGTATTTGAAAAACCAAAATATGTTTTGCTTTTTATCTGTACATATTTTTATAAATATCTAAAAGCACTGCTGATCTAAATATAGTTCTTCGTCACTTTACTGTCTATCACCTGTTAAACTTTGTATCTGATATACAAATAGAACAGCCAATGAAATTAAATTTAAAGCAAAAGGTAAAAGGCATATATGTTTAGCTAACGTTACCTTTAGTGTAGGGCATAAAAAGGTAAAGAATCATTATTTCCTAGAGAAAATTTAAAAACCTCTAATGAACAAAGTGATCTCTTAAAAGTTTCTGCAGTCATTTGGAACAAAGAAAGTTCCTTCAATAGCTATAAGCCATGAATACTTTGGGGCTCTTCCTAATTCCTATTTTTGACTAATGGGCCCCATCCTACTTTAGATCCATGAGCCTATGAAAAGGGGACGCAGAAAAAACAAAAACTGTGGTTCTCATCTATCCTTGTATCCCAATTAGGATTCAACAATTCTTCTAAGAACCCATAGAGTGAAGTCAGAAACCCCTTCCTAATACCTCTGCCTGTCTAAGCCTAGAAAATGTCTGGCAGTAAGAGAAACAACCTTATAAGGATATGTAAATATGAAAACTAGAAGAGCAATAATAATAAGACAACAACAATAACAAAAATTTTACTCTACATTTCATGAATTTTACTGAACATCTGCTATGGGACCCAAGTACTTTAATAAATTATTTCATCTGGTCCTCTAAAATGAGATAGTTATTTCTCAAACTAACATGGGAAAAATAGCAATTTAGAGAAATTAAATAAATACCACAGTCAAGCCCTGGTCAGTTTGGTTCAGTGGTTAGAGCATCAGCCCATCGACCAGTGAGTCTCGTGTTCGATTCCAGTCAAGGGCACGTACCTCGGTTGCAGTTTGTCCCCAGCCCTGGTCAGGGTTGTGCGGGAGGCAACCAGTCGGTGTGTCTCTCTCACATCAATGTTTCTATCTCTCCCTCCCTCCCACTCTATCTGAACATAAACAGAAAAATATCCTCGAGTGAGGATTAAAAAAATTAAAATAAAAAAATACCAGTCAGCCCTGGCCGGTTTGGCTCAGTGGTTAGAGCATCAGCCTGTGGTCCCAAGAGACCCAGGTTCGGTTCCCGCTAAGGGCATGTACCTTGGTTGCAGTTTGTCCCCGGCCCTGGTCGGTCGTGCGGGTGGCAGCCGCTCGATGTGTCCCTTTCACATCGATGTTTCTCTCTCTCTCTCTCTTCCTCTCTCTCCCTCCCACTCTACCTGAACAAAAAATGTCCTCGGGTGAGGATTAAAAAAAAAAAAAATACCAGTCAATCAGAGGCAGGACTGAATTTGATCCTAATGTACTCATCACTCTTTTTGTTGTTAATCCTCACTCAAGGATATTTTTTCCATTCATTATTAGAGAGTGTGGAAGGGAGGGAGGGGGGGAGAGAGAAACATTGATGTGACAGACATATCAATCAGTTGCCTCCCACATGCACCCCAATCTGGGCCAGGGATCAAACCTGCAACCCAGGTGCGTGACCCAGACCAGGAATCGAACCTGTGACCCTTCTGTGCATGGGTGGATGCTCTAACCACTTGACCACACCAGTCAGGGCTACTCCTCACTCTTAACCACTAAGTCTTCTCTCAGGAAGAAGGCAGTATAGCACAAAAAGAGAAGCAAATAGAAGCAGACTTTTAATCTAAGCCCCAAGCTAAAAAACTTTTCATTTTTTCTCATTCTTGAATTCTTTATTTATCCTCCAGCCCTTATGTGACTTGAAAGCAAAAAAATAAAAAGTAGTTAATGAATTAAATCTATACAAAGTACAGTTTCAAATCAAACCTTCATTACAAAACTATTCAAACCTGCTCAGTCTTTTGTTCCTGGGCTTTCATAGCTTGTAGTAATTTTTGTTGTTCTTAATACTCAACCAAGGATATTTATTCCACTGATTTTTAGAGAAAGTGAAAGAGAGGAGGGTGAGGGAGAGATAGAGAGAGACAATGTGAGAGAGACATATCAATTGGTTGCCCAACAGGAGCAGGAGATTGAACCTGCAACCCAGGTATGTGCCCTTGACTGGGAATTGAACCGGGACCCTTTGGTGTGCGGGTCAACCCTCTAACTACTGAACCACACCAGCCAGGGCTCACTTTTATTTTATTGTCGACACTATTACAAATATCCCAAATATCCCCCCACTTTACCCCCTCTATCCAACCCATGCCTAACCCCAGGCCTTCTCCACCCTATTTTCTATGTCCATGGGCTATGTTTATATGCATATATGTACTTTGGTTAATGTCTTCCGGTTTCCTCTACCCCCTCCCCTCCTCTGAGATGTCAAATCTGTTCCATGCATCCATGTCTCTGGTCCTATTTTGTTGGTCACTTTATTTTATTCACTAGATTCCACATATAAGTGAGATCATGTGATAATTGTCTTTCTCTGACTGGCTTATTTCATTTAACATAATAATCTCTAGGTCCATCCATGCTGTTGCAAAGGGTAAGAGTTTCTTCTTTTTTATAGCCAAGTAGTATTCCATTGTGTAAATGTACCACAGCTTTTTTATCCACTCATCTACTGATCAGCACTTGGACTGTTTCCAGTTCTTAGCTATTGTAAATAACGCTGTCATAAACACAGGAGTTGTTGGGTTTGATTCCCAGTCAGGGCATATACCTAGGCTGTGGTTTTGATTCCTAGTAGGGGTGCTTATACTGACTTTAAAAATACATTCTTCCATTAATATAGAACAAGTTTTTGACAAGCCTCTAACATTCCTTGTTTAAGTATCATCCAAAAAAAAATTCACGACCAGCCAGTGTGGCTCAGTAGATTGAGCGTCGTCCCATGGACTGAGAGGTACCAGTTTGATTCCCAGTCAGGGCACATGCCCAGGTTGCAGGCTCGATCCCTAATACAGGGCGTACAGGAGGCAGCAGATCGATGTTTCTCTCTCACATTGATGTTTCTATCTCTCTCCCTTCCTTTCTCTCTAAAAAAATCAATAAAAACATATTTTTTAAAATACGAATTCATAAAGCTAACATGTCTTTCAACAATATATCCATTTATTATAACACCAGATTGTTACAAGACTCAAGAAGATATGTAGACATTCTTTCTTTTATTTTCTTTATCCTCACCCGAGGACACTTTTCCATTTTTTGTTCAGATAGAGTGGGAGGGAGAGAGAAGAGAAAGAGAGAAACATTGACATGAAAGGGACACATCGAGTGGCTGCCACCCGCACGACCAACCAGGGCCGGGGACAAACTGCAACTGAGGTACATGCCCTTAACAGGAACCAAACCCGGGTCTCTCTGGAACACAGGCTGACGCTCTAACCACTGAGCCAAACCGGCCAGAGCGATATGTACACATTTTATAAAAGAAGGGACCGTTGCTGTTTCTTCAATATATTCTCAGAGATTAGTAGTAAGTTACCTGGATTCCAATATATGTAGTATAATGTATTAGATTCTGGAACAGAAAATTGATCCTAGTGGAAAAACTAGTGATTTGGCAGTTAAACTTTTATTTGGTAAAATCTAAATAAAGTCTATAGTCTGAAGTAATGCACCAGCCCTGGCTGGTCTGACTCAGAAGTTAGAGCATCGGCCTGTGGACTAAAGGGTCTCGGGTTTGATTCCAGTCAAGGACACATACCTGGGTTGCAGGTTTGATCTCTGGCCATGGTTGGGATCATGCAGGAGGCAACCAATTAATGTGTCTCTAGTATCTCTCTCACATCGATGTCTCTCTCTTTCTCTCTCTCTCTTTTTCCCTCCCTCCCTTCCACTCTCTCTAAAAGACAATGGAAAAATATCCTCAAGTGAGGATTAACAAAAAAAAAACAAACAAAAAAGTAATGCACCAATGTTAATTTCTTAGTTTTGACAAATGAACCACGATTATGTAAGTATTTAGCATTAGGCGAAGCCACATGAAGTGTAGATAAGAACTCTTTTCTACCTTTGCAACTTCTCTGTAAATCTAAAATTATTCCAATATAGCCTGGCCACTGTGGCTCAGTCTGTTGAGCATTTTTCCATGCACCAAAGATCACCCATTCAATTCCCAATTATGGCACATGCCCAGGTTTTGGGCTTGATCCCTGGTGGAGGGCATGAAGGAGGAAGCTGATTGATGTTTCTCTCATATCGATGTTTCTCTCTCTCTCCTTCTCTATTCCTCTCTTTCTAAAATCAATAAAAACATATTTAAAAAATAAAATAAAATAATTCCAATATAAAAAGTTAGCTAAAAAGGGAGAAAGGGAGAGAGGGAAGAAGGGAGAGGAAGAAAGGAAGGAAACAAGTCAGTAAAGAACCTGGTACACAGTGAGTGTTAATAAATGGTATCTACTATGACTGTTAATAGTACTAAAATTAATTAAAACAAAAATATATTAACTTACCATATTTATTTTCAAAGAAGGACTGTGCAGAGACATGAGATGTATGCCAATGGGAAGAAATGTTTTTGCCTTTACAAAATCCAGGAAGTAGACTATCTACCAACTGATCAATCTGTCCAAGTTTTAATTCAGATAATCCAAGGTCCCTTAAGTTAAGCACAGGCTGTAAAACATTAAGTCAACCAAGTAAGCATTAATGTTATAGAGATATTTAATTTATAGAGTACTCATCAGTTGAAACAACATGGTTTTTTAAATCTAGTAAATGTATTGGTTTCGTTTTTCTTTTTAAATTGGTGAAAATATTTTATGATTCTAGTTTTCCTAAGGTTAGTCATGTGAGGTTTGACAAAGGTTGAAAAAAATTACATTCTCAGTGGTATCATCACCAGTCCTTGGAGCTTTAAAGCACCTTCCAGTCTCTAATGCCCATGAACAAAAGCCCATTTGATACATAAAGGGTGTGCTCTGCTACCACAGGACATCTCACTCCTCTGGCCCCATTCCTGAGATCCTTCTCTAAACTGAGACGTTCTATAATTACCCAGATCTAACTTCTAATAAGGAGGGAAACTAAACAAAGTTAAACATGTGTGAAAACCATCCAATGCACTTACTTATAGCAGTGCTAACGTAACTACAAATATATAGGAGTAATTTTTTGTCCACATGAGCTGACTGAGAGACACTAAAGATAACAATTACAAGTCCCAGATAGCTAGAACTTTAAGTAAGAAGAGCAAAAATAAACAGAACAAATAAAGTATCAACTTTTTGTAATTAGATTCATGAATTATATAGTTCTAGATTTGTCACTTATTAGAGCTTTGTAACAAGTGATTCACATTCTTAGAATCCATTTCCTCATTAGTAAAATAACTATAAAATATGTCCAGCCTATTTCACAAGGTAGTACATTTCAAAGGATATCATGCCTTGCTTATCTACATACTTTATCCTCCACATAGTAAGATATTTAAAGGCATGATGATAGCCCTGGCCGGTTTGGCTCAGCGGTTAGAGCGTTGGCCTGCGGTCCAGAGAGACCCGGGTTCGGTTCCCACTAAGGGCATGTACTTCGGTTGCAGCTTGTCCCCGGCCCTGGTTGGTCGTGCGGGTGGCAGCCACTCGATGTGTCCCTTTCACGTCGATGTTTCTCTCTCTCTCTGTGTGTGTTCCTCTCTCTCTCCCACTCTACCTGAACCAAAAATGGAAAAATGTCCTCCGGTGAGGATTAAAAAATAAATAAATAAATAAATAAAGGCATGATGATATAATTTTTTTCATTTTACCACTTACTCTTTATTATGTTATATAAAGTACCTATGTAATGCAAGTATGTACTGTACTAAAATACCCATATTTCCAAATTACATTATGTGGTATAACCCACAGTCTCTGCAGAAGCATCATGAGTAACCTGTGCCTTTATACTTTACAATCCATTGTTACTTGCTGTGAAAAGCATAACAGATGAAGAAAAAAGAAAAGAAAGTATAAAAACACTTTTCCAAATATACTGACACAGCTTACAATGGAAATGCAATAAAAACAAGTCAAATGACAACATTTGATGTACTATCTTTGAAATGCAAACTCTCCCCCTGGCCAGTTTGGCTCAGCAGTTAGAGCATCGGCCTGTGGTCCAGAGAGACCCGGGTATGGTTCCCACTAGGGGCCCGTACCTTGGTTGCAGTTTGTCCCGGCCCTGGTTGGTCATGCGGGTGGCAGC
Source organism: Molossus molossus (assembly GCF_014108415.1). Taxonomy (NCBI): domain Eukaryota; kingdom Metazoa; phylum Chordata; class Mammalia; order Chiroptera; family Molossidae; genus Molossus; species Molossus molossus. The sequence goes on along the minus strand of NW_023425344.1, from coordinate 101,560,803 downwards.
CACTCAATGTATCCCTTTCACGTCGATGTTTCTCTCTCTCTTCTTCGCTCTCCCTCCCACTCTATCTGAACAAAATAAATGGAAAAATATCCTCATGTAATTAAAAAAAAAGCAGACTCCGCAATAAAAATTCAAAGGCACATAAAAATATATATTTAACTTTAAAAATAACTTAGTTACAGTAATACTTTACTTGTGCCTTACCAACATGTGGCTGGCAAAGTTTCACAGTATCAATATAATATACAGAGATATATATAAGCTACAAGAAAATTCCCCAAACCTATAGTTGTTCAAATGTGAAAAACAGAAAAGTCTTAACAATGAAAAATCTAATATGGTCAGTCTGAAAACTATAATACAGAAAAGAGTCTAGAAAAAAGGCTTATGTGTTAATTTTTTACTTCCTCCTGCTCAGAAAATGCAAGAGTATTATAAAGTTTCTCAATGTGACTTGTACAGCCCTTCATAGCTAGTGCCCAGCCAGATTTCTTTCCTTTTTTTTTAAACCCTCATCCAAGGATACTTTTTCTATTTATTCTCAGGTAAAGTGGGAAGGAGAGAAAGAGAGAAAAAAAATTGATGTGAGAGAGATGCATAGACTGGTTGCCTCCCATATGACCCCGACCAGGGATGGGGACCGAAACGCAACCGAAGTACATGCCCTTGACTGGAATCAAACCAGAGTCTTTAGTCCGTAGGCTGACACTCTCACCACTGAGCAAAACTGACCAGGGCCCTGCCAGATTTCCTACGTGTCTACAACCAAAACATGTGAGCTGAACATCATCCATGCTCAGTGAAAATGACTTCTTACTTACTCCTTTTTTTCTAGGACAAGTTTTTTCTGTTTTGTTCTGTTTTTTAAACTGTTTTTGCAAACAGGGCATAACAGGTAAAAAAAACCAAAAATTTGTAGTAACATTATTTTAGAAAACTCATCATACAACTACAAATAGAGCCAGTGAAGCTCTTTGACTGTGGTTCACTTTTGTTTTGGGGTTTGTTTTTTTTTTGGATACCTTTTACCCCAGAGGAATTGCTGAAAATGTCATTACTTATTATTATCCCTAACATTCAGAACCTAATCTAGAAATGAGGGCTCAAGATCAAAGTTTAGGGGAAAGGAGGGAGCCTGCCAGATCAGAGACGGACTCCTCTCATTTAGTCTTTTCCTTGACAAGCTGCACAGGATGGGATGGTCAAACATCTCCGTGGCAGACCAATCAGGGTACTGTTCAGAAAGTCTGGAGGAGTGGCTATCATTGCGCAGGGTGTACTGCCATGCGGAACTGCTGGAACCCCATGAGACATCTCCCTGGTGGACTGTCTCATTCTTCAACAGACTGCTTTTCTTCATAGCCTTTTCCTGTGACAGTCCCACAGCTAAGCCTGGGAAGCTTTGCTGGCCCAAAGGTCTCCTGTTCAGAATTAAATGTCACTAGAGACAATAAGGGCAACATGAGTGCTTAGGACCCTCCACTGTCAAGAAGGAGATGGCATTTTTTTCCTTTACTGATTTGAGAGAGAGGGAGGGAGAGGGAGAAAGAGAAACATCAATGTGAGAGAACATCATCAGCCGCCTCTTGCAGACCACCCACTGAGGATTTGGCCCACAACCTGGGCACATGCCCTGACAGGGACTCGAACCACTGACCTCTTGGTGCATGGGTCAATGCTCAACCACTGAGCCACACCAGCTGGGTGGGAGATGGCATTTTTGAGCATAGGGGAGGATGTTTCTGTGAACACAGAGTCCGAGGTAGTGTTCTCCTGGAAGGACTCATTATGCCCAGGGAACGGATTCTAGTGTGCTTTCAATGGGTTTTCAGGTTGTTAAATGGTTAGAGTGTCAGCCTGCACACCACAGGGTCATGGGTTCAATTTCTGGTCAAGGGCTTCTACCTGGGTTTCAGGTTCAATCCCCAGCAGTCTGCCAGGACACATGTGGGAGGCCACCAATCAATGTTTCTCTCTCTCTCCCTCCCTTCCACTCTCTAAAAAATCAATGGAAAAAAATATCCTTGGGTGAGGATTAAGAAAAAAGAAAAAAAAAAAAGGTCCTTCAGTTTAAAATCTTTTTCTTGTTATTAGCAGCTTTCTGGTTAATTGGGGTCTTGGTTAACATTTTGGAATTTGAGAATGTCTCTTCTGCAAAAGAGAAAAAGTGCCACTTTCTTCACAGAGGTTATATGTTTTCAACAATCTTGTTAAGAGGAACTGTCACAACAATTTTCTCAAGTAGCTTCAGAAGTGGCTGTGAAAGGGGACAGAGATCAAAAAGACCTTCCAAAGTTTCAACCAAGCAGGGCTTTCTGAAGAGTTGGTTACAACATCTAATCCCTTCCACTACATGGCGAAATCAGCAGCCCCTGAGGATCGCAACTGCTGCCCTAGGCCTTGCACACAGTCCCGCCCTGTTAGCACAGACCCAGCCTCACAGCATTATCTGCTCCCAGATGCATGAAGGCACCCGAGGCCACTGACCTCCAGGCTCCCCTGCCACTGGGGGTGGCTGGCTAGAAGGAAGGTGCCAGCCAAAATAAAATATTTAAAAGTACCTTTTAAACTATTAAAAACTATAAAATATAAAGCATAATATTACAATGGAAACAGAAGGACAATATTCAAGAGCTACCTTTAAAATAGGAAGCCCAAAAGTCTATTTATAATACATAGACTTCAAATGGAAAATACAGACTCTTCATGAAGACAGAAAATTATTCCCCTATTCACTGGGTGTCAGGTCCTAGGAACGTGAGAGAAATACAGTAGATACATATATGGTAATTATCATATACAACATGGTAACTGCTATTAAAAAGAATGGTTTTTAAAAGTGGTGAGAGAACGTAGAACACAGAGCAACTAATTTCCTAAGTTAGAGGAGGCTTCACTGAGGTAACACCTAATTTGAAAAATGCTGAGGAAGGAAGCCTTGGAGAAGGGGACAAACAAAAAGTTATCAAAGGGTCTGGAATGTCTGAGATGTAATAAAAAGTTTAGTGATAAAAGGAACTAGAAAGATGGGCTATAGCCAAATTGTGAAGAGCCTTGTTTAAATTTAATTCTATAAATAATATGGTTAGTTTTGTTTTATAGGAAGAAAACAGAAGACAAAGAAGATAAACTACATGAGAGAAGGCTGAATGAATTAAGAAAAGTTATATGAGTCTGATTTAAGCCCTAAGAAGGATGGAAAAACAAATCATAGACAAAAGACATTTGAAGAAACCAGTAGAGTGTAGGAATGGAGGGGGTTTCTGGATGGATGTCTGGTTATTGAAATGTTGTCTCTTAGTTCCTTTTCATCCTTTTTGTTAGCTCCAGGAACATGAATCTGGGCCCTTTAAATGTTTTTGCTTTGCTAGCTGACACGATGTTAAATTTTGTCAGTAGAGGGCACTGAAGAGACAATGTAGGAGGAAAGTTTTTGTTTTTAATTTTAGTATGCTCAAGGCTCCAGTTTGCACCACCCTGTGATTTCTCCAGCATCTGGCCCCTGCTCCTCATGCAGCTTTTCCAAAGGCTGGCTCCTGCAGTGCAGTGGCCAGCAGTACCCAGCAGCTTCTCCAATATAAGATAAGCCATAAACAGCTTTCCCTAGTACCCTAAAGGGCAGATTTCTATCAGGTTCACCTTGCATGGCACCATGGTTTCTCTGCCTTTCAGTGAGCCAAGGCCATGTCCTCTCCAACAAGGTCAAAACCTCGACCTGGAGGTGAAGAACTGAATCCTAGGCATATTAGCTGCTCTTTAAATGTATTAGTCTATATATTTTAGAGTTTTCTTTACTTATTACTAGCCAATCCCTAGTTATTTAAATCCCCTATAAAAATTGGTTTTTTAGCCCTGGCAGGTTTGGCTCGGTGGTTGGAGTGTCGACCTGCGGTACAGAGAGACCCGGGTTCGGTTCCCGCTAAGGGCACGTACCTCGGTTGCAGTTTGTCCCCGGCCCTGGTTGGTCGTGTGGGTGGCAGCCACTCGATGTGTCCCTTTCACATCGATGTTTCTCTCTCTCTCCTCCTCTCTCTCCCTCCCGCTCTATCTGAACAAAAAATGGAAAAATGTCCTCGGGTGAGGATAAAAAAAAAAAAAATGTTTTTTTAAAACATTAAACTAAAAAATTATATTTTTATATTACACTTTCACTGTTAAAATGACTATGTGGTTTCTTGCTCCTGGTTGGACCCAGACAGAGAAAGATGGGCTAAAACCAGTGTAAGATCAAATATACTGGAATTTGTGGGAGCGGCTCAGTTTTAGACAGCTTAATTTTAAAGCCCCTAGAGCATATCCAGAAGAGTAATTTAATAAGCCACTACCCAAATTACTTTAAAACTTTAGCAAGACTTTAGGATTAGAGATATATTTGAGAGTTATCAGCATTTGGATATATATATACATGTTAAATGAAGATATGAAAATGGATTATATAACCTGGAGACTGTGCATAATGAAAATTAGATTAAGGATAAATCTTACTATACCCCACATTTAAGGGGTTGGCAATTAAAAAGGCCAGCAAAACAGAAAGAGAAAATACCTATCATCAATGTAATATCACTCAATTCAAGAGAGTACTTTAGAAGTAGTACAAGTTCAGTGAGGTCAAATGCTAAAAAAATTTGAAAAGATATAAATTTTAAAAAGGGCATGTATTGCCCTGCCTGGTTTGGCTCAGCGGTTAGAGCGTCGGCCTGCGGACCGGAGAGTCCCGGGTTCGGTTTCCGCTAAGGGCACGTACCTTGGTTGCAGTCTGTCCCTGGCCCAGGTTGGGGTCATGTGGGTGGCAGCCACTCGATGTGTCCCTCTCACATCGATGTTTCTCTCTCTGTCTCCCCCTCCCCTCTCCTGCTCTATCTGAAGATAAATGCAAACAAACATGCTCTGGTAAGGATAAAAAAATAAAAATAAAAAGGGCATGTATTTAACACTAAGGAAGTTAACACCTTTAGCAAAAATAGATATATAAAATGGTAAAACTGGTAACCACACTACAATGGGATGCTGTGTGAGTAAAAGTTTAACAAGTACAGTAAGACCCCCTTAGCCACAGTTTTGCTTTCCATTATTTCAGTTACCTAGAGTCAACCATGGTCTGAAAATATTGCAGGGAAAATGCCAGAAATAAATTGGTAAGTTTTAAATTGTGCAACATTCTGAGTAACATGATGAAATCTCATGCTGTCTGTTCCATCAGTGCTGGGGGCAATAAATCATCCCTTGTCCAGTATCTCCATGCTGGATATGCTCCCCACCAGTTAGTCATTTAGTAGTTCTCTTGGTTATCCTATAGACTGTCACATGCTCAAGTCACCTTTCTTTTACTTAATACATAATAGCCTCAAAGCACAAAAGTAGTGATGCTGGCAATTCAGATATATCGAATAGAAAGCCATAAAGTGCTTCCTTAATGAAAAGGTGAAAATTCTTGACTTAATAAGTAAAAAAATTGTAAGCTGAGGTTGCTAAGATCTATGGTAAAAATTAATCATCTATCTGTGAAACTGAAGGGAAAAAAAATTCATGCTAGTTTTGTTGTCATCTCAAGTTGAAAAGATTACAGCCATAGTACATAAGGCATTATATCTGTCAGTGGAAGACATGAACAAAAAACATGACAGTAGAGCACTGAGCCTATAGGAAGATTTCAGCAGGGATTCCTTGGAACAAGTGACCAGTCATGTAACTTTTATTAGAGCCTACTATTATAATAGTTCAAGTGTATATCAGTTATTGTTGTTAATCTCTTACTGTGCCTAATTTATAGACTATCATAGGTAAGTATATATATAAAATATAGTATATATGTATATGGTTCAGTACTATCCATAGTTTCATGCACTCACTAGGGATTTTGGAACATATCCCCCACAGATAAGGTGGAACTAGTGTACAGTTAGAAGTTCTGATTACTTTTTCAAGAAGTCGGAAAGCAAAGGAAAAAGAACTTAGTAGCTTGAAGGAAGTTAAAAGAAAGACTTTTTCCTTGCATTGTGGAGTGCCTATTTGGATGAGCAAGAAGTGATAAAGCCAGTCACGACATAGCAAAGGAGGTGAGAGTAGAGATAAGGTAGGATGCTTAAGAATGAAAATGTTGCCCTGGCCGGTTTGGCTCAGCGGTTAGAGCATCGGCCTGCGGTCCAGAGAGACCCGGGTTCGGTTCCCGCTAAGGGCATGTACCTCGGTTGCAGTTTGTCCCCGGCCCTGGTTGGTCGAGCGGGTGGCAGCCACTAGATGTGTCCCTTTCACGTCGATGTTTCTCTCTCTCTCTCTCTCTCTTCCTCTCTCTCCCTCCCACTCTATCTGAACCAAAAAATGGAAAAATGTCCTCGGGTGAGGATAAAAAGAAAAAAAAAGAATGAAAATGTTGTACTCGCTTCGGCAGCACATATACTAAAATTGGAACGATACAGAGAAGATTAGCATGGCCCCTGCGCAGGGATGAAACGCAAATTCGTGAAGTGTTCCATATTTTTCAATATTCAAAAATCAATAAACGTGATACATCACATAAACAAAATGAAAGATAAAAATCATATGATCATATCATAGATGCTGAAAAAGCATTTGACAAAATCCAGCACCCATTTCTGATAAAAACGCTTAGCAATCTGGGAATAGAGGGATCATATCTCGACATAATAAAGGCCATATATGAAGACCTACAGCCAACATCATACTCAATGGGCAAAAATTAAAAGCATTTTCTTTTTTTTTTTTTTATCCTCCCCCGAGGACATTTTTCCATATTTTGTTCAGGTAGAGTGGGAGGGAGAGAGAGGAAGAGAGAGAGAGAGAGAAACATCGACGTGAAAGGAACACATCGAGTGGCTGCCACCCGCACAACTGACCAGGGCCAGGGACAAACTGCAACCAAGGTACGCGCCCTTAGCGGGAACCGAACCCGGGTCTCTCAGGACCACAGGCCAACGCTCTACCCGCTAAGCCAAAACTGGCCAGGTAAAAGCATTTTCTTTAAGAACAGGAACAAGACAAGGATGGCCATTTTCGCCACTCTTATTTAACATAGTACTAGAAGTCTTAGCCACAGCAATCAGACAGGAAAAAAAAATAAAAGGAATCCAAATTGGAAAGGAGGAAGTGAAACTGTCATTATTCGCAGATGACTTGATACTTTACATAGAAAACCCCAAAGACTGCATCAAAAATTTATTAGACGTAATAAATGAATTTGGCAAAGTAGCAGAATACAAAATTAACATCAAGAAATCTATGGCATTCTTATAAACCAATGATGAACTCACAGAAAGAGAAACTAAAAAAACAATCCAATTTACCATCGCAGTAAAAAATTAAGATACCTAGGAATAAACTTAACCAAAGAAATAAAGGACCTATTCGCAGAAAACTACAGGTCATTGAAAAAAGAAATAGCAGAAGATATAAAAAAGTGGAAGCACATACCTCATTCATGAATTGGAAGAATTAACATCATTAAAATGTCCATAATACCCAAAGCAATCTATAGATTCAAGGATATCCCCCAACAAAATACCAAAGACATACTTCACAGAACTAGAACAAATAATTTAAAAGTTCATATGGAACCAAAAAACACCACAGCAATCTTGAAAAAGAAGAACAAAGCAGGAGGGATCACATTACCAGAATTCAGGTTATACCACAAAGCATTGTAATCAAAACAGCCTGGTAATGGCACAAGAACAGGCATATAGACCAGTGGAACAGAACAGAGAACCCAGAAATGAACCCAAGGCAATATGCTCATGTAATATTTGACAAAGGGGGCAAGAGTACACAGTGGAGTAAAGACAGCCTCTTGAATAAATGGTGTTGGGAAAATTGGACAGCTACACGCAAAAAAATGAAACTATACCATCAACTTACACCATATATAAGAATAAACTCAAAATGGATAAAAGACTTAAAAGTGATTCATGAATCCATAAAAATCATAGAAGAAAATGTAAGCAACAAAATTTCAGACATCATACACAGCAGAATTTTCACTGATATATCACTTAAGGCAACAGAAACAAAGGAGAAAATGAACACATGGGGCCTCATCAAACTAAAAAGCTTCTGCACAGCAAAAGATACAATCATCAAAATGGAAAGGCAACCCACTGTATGAGAGAGCATAACTGCCAATGATATATCAGGTAAGGGGTTAATTTCCAATATATACAGAGTGCTCATACAACTCAACAAAAGGAAGACAAAGAACCCAATTAAAAAATGGGCAGAGGAACTAAATAGACACCTCTTCAAACAGGACACACAAATAGCTGAGACATATGAAGAAATGCTCAACATCACTAATCATCAGAGAGATGCTAATTAAAACAACAATGAGGTATCACCTCACACCTGTCAGAATGGTTGCCATCAACAAATCATCAAACAAGTGTTGGTGAGGGTGTGGAGAAAAGGGGACTCTAGTACACTGCTGGTGGGAATGCAGACTGGTGCAGCCACTATAAAAAACAATATGGTGTTACCTCAAAAAATTAAAAATTGAACTACCATCTGACCCAGTGATACCACTTCTAGGAATATACCCTAAGAAGCCTGAAACACCAATCAGAAAGAATATATGTTCGTAGCAGCACTATTTACAATAGCTAAGATCTGGAAACAGCCCAAATGTCCATCAGTGGACGAATGGATAAAAAAGCTGTGGAACATATACACAATGGAGTACTATGCAGCTGTAAGAAAGAAAGATCTCTTATCCTTTGAGATGACATGGAGGGACCTGAAAGTATTATCCTAAGTGAAACATGCCAAACAGAGAAAGACAAGTATCATATGATCTCACTTATCTGTGGAATATAATGAACATAACAGTCTGAGGAACGGGGTAGTCCCAGAGACGTGGAAGTAGGGTACAGACTGACAATCCCCAGAAGAAGGGGTGGTGGGGGAGAGATAAACCACAGAACTTATATGCATGTATGCATGAACAATGGACATGGCAACAAAGCTGGGCAGGGAGGGAGGAGGAGGGGAGAATCAGTAGGGGGAAAAGGAGAAACATCTGTAACAAAAATGAATTAATTAAATTTAAAAAAAAAGAATGAAAATATTTGTGAAGCAATAACGAGCACTCATTGAAGACAAATAACAGAACTGACAAAGGTATCATCAGAGGTTAAGAACACCAATTCTATATTTGAGACATTCAGTCTTACCTTCAACATTGGATTCTAGAGTTTAGCTACTTTTCTAACCCCCAAAATATACTTCACTATTGACCTAGCAATTTCACTTGATAAAATAGTCAGAGATTTAGCAACGCGAATAGTTAAAATGGTGGTGTTTATATCAATAAAAAACTGGAAATACCCAACAATGAGACATCGTACAGTGAAGACTCAAGGCAAGAAAAATTTGAAAAATGTATGGCACAAGTTCATTAGACTATTAAATAAAGAAAGTAGAATCTAAATCAGCACTGCAGTATGATCCTATTATAAAATATAAAAGTATAAAAGAAAAAAAGACATGAAATATAAACACACAATGTTAGCATTATCTCTGAGGAATAACAGGTTCACAAGTGAATTTCATTTCATTTCTTCCATGTATATATTTCCCAAATTTTCTAAAATGAACATAACTGCCGCATGTAGCAATTTTGAAACACGTAGTATTTTCCTTAGGAAAGGCTCTTGGACTATAATTTGGGAGAAGGGTGTCAGCAGTAAAAAACAAAAAAAAACAAAGGAATGCCTACAGAAAGAGGAGATAGAAATTGGAAAAACAGCATAAAAGAAAAGCATAAAAATTATGCAGACAAATTTTCATCTAATTAAAATTTTATCTCAAGGAGACTTCCAATGTCAGTGTAGGTAAACGTGTTATTGCGTCCTCCCACACCCACATCAAAGTTACAACTAAACTACAGAACAATAATCATTCAGAACCGCCTGAAATCCAGCTGAATGGAAGTCCTACAACTACAAAATTAAAGCAGGAGCGAAGGTGAGACAGGCTGGTCCCACACCCATGTGTGGCGGATAAAAATTAGGAGGATACCTTGGCTGGGAAGGTCCTCCCTGAGGACTGAGGGGGTCCCCGTCCCACACCAGGTGCCCTGCTCAGGATTCCAGTGCCTGGAAGAGAAGTCCCCATAACTTCAGGCTGGAAAAACCAGCGGGAACTGAGGCTGAGGCGGCTGGAGCCCCAGGCAGCTCCTCTTATAGGGCCCGCGCAAGGACTTAACGGACTCATTCCCTCTAAGCTTGGAGGGAGGCAGCTCAAGGGGCGCAAGAGACATACAGGGAAGAACTGACCTGTTTGGCACTGGACCGAGGGCTGGAGATGGGGCTTTCTCTGGGACAGTAGTGCTGTCAGAGGCCTTTGTTCTTTGGTCTGCCACCATATCTGGGACTACAGCAACCTGGCACACACTGGTTACCCCATTCTGGTGATTACCTGAGGCCCCGCCCCACCCAACTTTCAGGCCCACCCAAGCTGTTGCCACTTGCTTAACCATAGGATTAGCCTGTCTTGGATCCTGCTTCAGGTTTTCCTAAATTCTTTCAAAGAGCAGCATCTGGTCTCGGATAGCCCCATACCTCTCATTAAGTAATACACAGAAACAAACACAGGGAGGCAGCCAAAATGAGGAGACAAAAGAAACAGGTCCCAAATGAAAGAACAGAACAAAACCCCAAGAAAAGAACTAAGCGAAATGGAGATAAGCAACCTAACAGATGCTGAGTTCAAAATACTGCTTATAAGGATGCTCAATGAACTTAGTGAGAACCTCAGTGAACTTAGGGAGGGCCTCAAGAGCATAAAAAAGGACCAGTCAGAAATGAAGGATGCACAGTCAAAAATGAAGGAGGCACTAACTGAAATAAAGAATAATTTACACAGCTTCAATAGTAGAGTAGGTAAAGCCAAGAAGCAAACCATTGATTAGGAATATAAGGAAGCAAAAAACGCCCAATCAGAACAGCAAAAAGAAAAAAGAATCCAAAAAAAATGAGGATAGTGTAAGGAGCCTTTGGGACAACTTGAAGCGTGCCAACACTCGCATCTTGGGGGTGCCAGAAGGAGAAGAGTGAGAACAAGAAATCGAAAACCTGTTTGAAACAATAATGGCAGAAAAACTTTCTTAACTTGGTGAAGGAAACAGACATACAAGTCCAGGAAGCACAAAGTCCCAAAGAAGATGAACCCCAAGAGGCCCACACCAAGACACATCATCATCAAAATGCAAAACGTTCAAGACAAAGAGAGAATCTTAAAAGCAGCAAGAGAAAGGCAGCTAGTTACCTACAAGGGAGTTCCCATTAGGCTGTCAGCTGATTTCTCAAAAAAAACTTTGCAGGCCAGAAGGGAGTGGCAAGAAATATTCAGAGTGATGGAAAGCAAGAACCTACAACCAAGATTACTCTATCCTGCAAAGCTGTCATTTAGAATCGATGGCCATATAAAAACTTTCCCAGACAAGAAAAAGTTAAAGGAGTTCATCACCACCAAACCGTTATTATATGAAATGATGAAGGGTCTTTGTGAAGAAAAAGATAAAATATATGAACAAACAAAATAGCAATAAATACATATCTATCAACAATGGAATCTACAAACAAAATGAACAGGTAGAACAGAAACATTCTCATAGATACAGAGAACATTTTGTTGGTTGCCAATTGGGAGGGGGTTTGGGGGAATGGGTGAAAAAGGTGAAGAGATTAAGAAGTATAAATTCATTGCTAGACTGACAAACCTCAAAGGGAAAGGGGTTGGGGGGTGGAAAATAAACCAAAGAACTTATATGCATAACCAATGGACACAGACAATACTGTGAGAAAAGGCAGGAGGGGGGTGGGAGTGGGGAGGAGGGGGTCAATGGGGGAAAAATGTGGAACATCTGTAATACATTTTACATCCAACAATAAAGATTTAAAAAAAAAAAAAAAAAGAATGAAAAAAAGTAACTTTTCTATCTGTACAATAAAGTTGGAATCAGATATCTTTAATCATAAAGGAGATTAAGCTGATGACAGAAATCACCTTATTTCAAATGCCTAAACATAGAAAAATGTTTCAAACATGGTTACAACATACTAAATCAAAACACTTTCTAACACAACCAGGGTAAACATTATTACCTCATTGCTGGGAGCCTCATGCTCAGGAACCACATCACGATGCTGGTTTTGAGAAACTGATACACTGACAGAAGATGTACTTTTTGGTGAATGGAAGGCATTGATGAGGTGACTCAGAGGAACTGTAACCTAGAAAATGATGAAAGTTTGTATTAAGTAGCGTGTACCACCACAATATGAAATATTTCAAAGACATTTTAAAAGGTGAGCATATATCCAGAATTTGATACTTCTCAACTTCTCCCCTGCACCATCCTGTTCTAAGTCACCATCACCTATATGTGGATTTTTGCAATAACCTCTTAACTGCTCTTCCTGGGTGCCCTCTAGTATAAAACCCAAGTCACATCCATCACTTTGCTCAAAACCCTCCAATGGCTTCTCTTCTCACTTAAAAGCCAACATCATAAATACTATGATACACAAAGCCCTCCATGGGTCTTTATTACCTCTCTGAATTTACTCACTATTATGCTCCCCATCATTCTCTCTGCTCCACCCCACTGGGCTCTTTGCTGATCCTGGAACACACTTGGCAAGTCCTCATCTCAAGGTCTGTGCACTGTTTATTCCCTCTTGCACAGTTAGTAACATAGCTTGCTCTCATACACTTCTGAGTAAACTCAAAAGAAGTTCATCTATGGATCCTGAGTGTACCACCCTCCTGCACTGTGAATCTCTGCACTGAATTTCATTATTAAAGTTTCACAGAGTTCAATCTCTAGGCCAGCCCTCTCCTCCCAAAGGTTAGGAGGTTAGGGCTGAGAGTTCCCACTTTCTAATTATTAGGTTTTACTAATGACCAGCCCATCCCTGATGCTACCTAGAGAACCCACCTTAAATCACTTTATTAGCATAAATCCAGGAATGATCCAAAAGGACTCCTTATGAATAATTACATTCCTATCACTCATGAAATTCCAAAAGCTTTTTGCCCTGGCCTGGTAGTTCAGTTGGTTAGCCCACTGTTGCAATACACCAAGGTTGCACAGTTGATCCCAGTCAGGGCACATAAAAAATTAACTAGTGCCCTGGCCAGTTTTGCTCAGCGGTTAGAGCGTTGGCCTGCGGTCCGGAGAGACCCGGGTTCGGTTCCCGCTAAGGGCACGTACTTCGGTTGCAGTTTGTCCCCGGCCCTGGTTGGTCGTGCGGGTGGCAGCCACTCGATGTGTCCCTTCACGTCGATGTTTCTCTCTCTCTCTCCCTCCCACTCTATCTGTACAAAAAATGGAAAAATATCCTCGGGTGAGGATAAAAAAAAAAAAAAAAAAAAAAATTAACCACTGAATGTATAAATAAGTAGAATAACAAAATCAGTGTTTCTCTCTCTCCCTCTCTCACCCCACCTTCTGCTATCTAAAATCAATAAATAAAAATTAAAAAACAAAAAGAAATTCCAAGGGTTTTAGAAACTCTGCGTCAAGAACTGGGAACAAAGACCAAATATTTATTTTTTACTATACTACACTCTCCAACTAAAATATAAATTCCATGTGGCAAGGGATGTTTTCTTTATATTATTTTATTTTTCTCTATTTTATTTATATAATTATTTAATATGAAATGTATCATATAATACATACCTTACATATTTTATTTTTCTCTATGCAATACTGTAGCTCAGTGCAACAACTATGCACAAGTACACTGGGTAAATGAATTTAACAGATTCTCCCTATATGCAGGGTTTTGTACTACTGTGCTTTACTTAGATTATCATTTAACCCTCAATTAACAGCCATAAACATAACTTACTATTATACTTTCTCCTTAATTAAAACAGCAAGAATTTAGAAATGTTCAGTGCCATGTTCAAAGTCACACAGCTAGTAAGTAGAGGAGCAAAAATTCTAACCTAGATAATCTAACCAGATTCCAAGTAAAGACTTTCATTCCAGTTACAGATATAGAAATAAATTTATGAGTCCGGCTGGTGTGGCTCAGTTGCTGAGTGTCGACTGATGCACCAAGTGGTCACCGGGACAATTCCCGGTCAGGACACATGTACAGGTTGTGGGCCCCATCCCCAGTAGGGGGCATGCAGGAGGCAGCCAATCGATGTTTTCTCTCATTGATGTTTCTATTTCTTGCTCTCCCTTCCTCTCTCTCTAATATCAATAAAAAAAATTTTTTTTAAAAGTTTATGATATGCTGTTAAATGAAAAAAAAAACAGGCTGTACAACTTTTTGTAACATATACATTTGTGTAGAGATAAAAAAATATAAAAGAATTTATTCTAAAAAGGAATCTCTTTGAATGAGATTATTGCTAATCTTTACTTTATTATTTATATTTTTCCTTTCAGCATTCTTGGCAATGAGTTGTATTAGTTTTAGAGCCAGAGAGAAAAAATAACCACTTTTACTAGTTTTATTATTATTGTTTTTTTTTTTATCCTCAACCGAGGACAATTTTTTTTTTTTTTTTTTTTTGCATTTATCTCCAGATAGAGCAGGAGGGAGACAGGGAGGAAGACAGAGAGAGACACATCGAGTGGTTGCCACCCACATGACCCCAACTAGGGCAGGGGACAAACTGCAACCCAGGTACATGCCCTTAGCGAGAACCGAACCCAGGACTCTCTGGTCCACGGGCCAACACTCTAACCGCTGGGTGAAAAAATAATCAGCCAGGGTAAGAAATAACCACTTTTAAAACTATGGGAATATGCCCGGCCAATGTGACTCAGTGGATTGAGCATTGTTCCCATGGACTGAGAGGTTCTGGTTCAATGCTCGGTCAGGGCACATGCCCAGGTTGCGGGCCCGATCCCCAGAGCAGGGCATGCAGAAAGTGGCCAATCATTGTTCTCTTACTGATGTCTCTATCTCTCTCCCTCTCCCTTCCCAAGTCTGGTATAAGTCTATTTTGCCTTTGTGTGTATGTGTGTGTTTTTCCAATGCCATGAAATATCTTTTTCTAAACCTTTACTTTAAGTATATGTGTGTCTTTTGATCTGAAGTCTCTTATAGACAGCATATGTAAGGATCTTGTGTTCTTATCCAGTCAGTCAGCCTATGTCTTTTGATTGGAGCATTTAATCCATTTAATTTAAAGCAACTGTTGGTAGAGCCCTGGCCAGGTGGCTCAGTTGGTTGGAATGTCATCCAGATATACCAAGGTTGCAGGTTAGATCTCCAGTCAGGACACTAGTGGCAACCAATGGATGCATAAATGGAACAGTGAATCAATATTTTTCTCTTTTTCTCTTTCCCCTCTTCCTCTCTCTATCTAAAATCAATAAATTTTTAAAAATTAAAGTAATTTTTGGTAGGCATGTAGTTATTGCCACTTTATTGTTCTTATTTTCTTCTTCCTCAAGAAGTCCCTTGACAAAACAGTATGATACCTGCATAAAAACAAACATATTGACCAGTGGAACAGAATAGAGCCCAGAAATAAACCAGCACATTTATGGTAAAGTAGGAGAAAAAAAACGTCCCTTTAACATTTCTTATAACACTGGCTTGTTGGTGATAAGTCCTTTAACTTTTTCTTGTCTGGGAAGCTCTTTATCCTTCAATTCTAAAGGATAGCTTTGTTGGCTAGAGTAATCTTGCTTGTAGGCCCCGTTGCTTTTCATCACGCCAATCTCTTCTGGCCTTCCAAGTTTCTCTTGAGAAATCAGCTGACAGTCTTATGGGAGTTCCCTTGTAAGTAACCAACTGCTTTTCTCTTGCTGTTTTTAAGATTCTTTCTTTGTTTTTAACCTTCTGCATTTTCATTGTGATGTGTCTTGGTGTGGTCCTCTTTGGATTCATCTTGTTTGGGACTCTGCACTTCTTGGACTTATATGTCTATTGGACTTTCATGTCTATTTCCTATACCAGATTAGGAAATTTTTAGTTATTATTTCTTCAAATAAGTTTTAAATTCTCTGCTCACTCTCTCTTCTGGCACACCTATAATGTGATTGTTCATACGCTTGATGTTGCCCCAGAGACCCCTTAAACTATCCTCATTTATTTGGGTTTTTTTGTTTGTTTGTTTGTTTGTTCGTTTTTGCTGTTCTGATTGAGTGTTTTCTGCTACCTTATCTTCCAAGTCGTTGATTAGATCCTCTGCTTCATCTAATCTACAGTTTGTACAGAAAAGCCACTGGAAATGGCTGAAATGGGCTTGAAAGTTGGGTTGGGCTGGGTCTCAGGGAACCACCAGGGCTGGGTGAACAGTGTTCTCCAGATTGATGGACACTCAGATATGGCACCCATCTGCTGGCTCTGGGTGTGAGTGCTCAGCAAAGGAACAATGGCCACTGCCAGCACTTCTGTCTGGGAGAAAGCTACCTCTCCAGAGCTCACCTTGAATCCAGAACATTTAATTCCTCCCATATGTCCCTGAAGCCTTTCAAGCTGCTACCCCAGCACTCCAACTCAGAGCCACTGAGTAAGTATGTGCGCAGACCCTTTAAGAGGAACGGCTGGGTCTCTAGCAGCTTTTCGTCTCATTCAACCACAATTTTCACTCATTTTCACGGCCAGAAGTTCTAGGGACTTCTCTTCCAGGCACTGAAACCCTGGGCCAGAGCCTGACATGGGGCTGGGACCCCTTGATCCTCAGGGGGAACATCCAGAACTGAGATATCCGTCCTGATTTTTAACCACCACAGCTGGGTGTGGGACCAGCCAGTTCCACATCACCCCTCCAATTAGTCTCACTGTGGCTTCTCTATATTCTTAGTTATAGGACTACTGTTCAGCTGGGCTTCAGGAGGTTCTGAATGATAGCTGCTCTATAGTTTAGTTGTAATTTTAATATGGTTGTGGAAGAGAAAAGTACAGCATTCATCTAATCACCATCTTGACCAGAACTCTGGTTTGATCTTTTCTCAATGAAAAAGTACACCTTCTGTGTCTTTCCTAACTTTACACTTTAAATTCAAGTGTATTCATCCAATTAAGCAACTAAGAATTACAAATGTGTTTGCCAACTTTCACAGCATAAAATATACAGGGGCCCTATAAGTATAAGCCTAGTTCAGACTACCTATAGTACACCATCTCTACCAACATCATGTATCACTAATTCTCCATCTAGCTGATGATAAATTCTCCTAAAATAGGGCCTTCCTGATGTATCCTTCATGAAGTTCAATTTCAAAAGGTTTAATACTGTATTCAACGGGACAGATCAAACTTCCTTTTTCAAACAACTGGTAATCCTCCAGACACTGTCATCTTGGTAAATAACACCTTCATGCACGCAGCTGATCAAACCAGAAATATCTTTTCCCAGCACCCTTCATATCCAAACCCTCATGAAATTGTATTTACTCCAAAATAAATATCATCCTCTTCTTTCCATAACCAAAGCCGCTTTAGTTGTTCATTATCCCTCTCCTGAATTACTGAAGTAGCATCCTCAACTGAAAATATGTCCACTCCTGCCCTTTCACATTGTCCATACAGCAGTAAGCCAGAGTGATCTATTAAAAATGATCATGTTACTTCCTGCTTAAAATCATTCAATGGTTCCCAAAGTCCCTTATTATAGCTCCCTATATGGTCTACTTCAAGGCTTCTTCCCAATCTCATTTCAGTCACTGTGCCCCTTAATCACAACACAGGCTTTATTTTTGTTTCTCCAGTCTGCTAAGCACTTTCCTATATCAGGACCTCCAGATAGCCTTCCATCCCCCTGGGATATCTGTTCATTTCCATTCATTCTTTTTTTTTAATGTGTTTTTACTGATTTCAGAGTGAAAGAGAAGAGAGAGAGAAAGAGTGAAACATGAGCTGCCTCCTACACTTCCCCCCTACTGGGGATTGAGTCCCCAATCCCGGCATGTGCCCTGACCAGGAATGCACTGGGTACATGGGACCATGCTCAACCAACTGAGCCACACCAGCCAGGGCTCCAGTCATTCTTCATTTGACTAACTCCTACTCATCTTTTCATAAAAGCATCAAGATTCCATATTTGCTTTCTTTACCTGGCACATAACTGATACCCAGTAAATAATCACTCCTATTTCTATTACCCAGCAAAACAAACAAACAACAACAACAACAACAAAAAACCAAGGGTGTATGAGTTACACAAAAGAACATAATTCTGTGATTTTGCGGGAGATTTTAAATATATTTTTATTGATTTTTGTTAGAAAGGGAGAGAGAAAGGAAAAGCAGAGAGAGGGACAGAGAACCCAGAAATTGACCCAAGACAATATGCTCAATTAATACTTGACAAAGGTGGCAAGAGCATACACTGGGGTCAAGACAGCCTCTTCAATAAATAGTGTTGGGAAAATTGGACAGCTACATGCAAAAAAAAGAAGCTAGACCACCAACTTACACCATACACAAGAATAAACTCAAAATGGATAAAAGACTTAAATGTGATTCATGAATCTATAAAAATCCTAGAAGAAAATGTAGGCATAAAAATTTGAAATATCATACCCAGCAGAATTAATGCCTAAGGCAAGAAGAGAAACAAAGGAAAAAATAAACACATGGGACTACATCAAATTAAATGCTTCTGCACAGCGAAAGAAACAACCATCAAAATGGAAAGGGAACCCACTATATGGGAGAGCATAATTGCCAATGATACATCAGATAAGGGGTTAATTTTCAAAATATATAGAGTACTCATACAACTCAACATAAGGAAGACAAAGAACCCAATTTAAAAATGGGCAGAAGACCTAAAGAGACACCTCTCCAAACAGGACATACAAATGGCTAAGAGACATGAAAAAAGTGCTCAACATCACTAATCATCAGAGAGATGCAAATTAAAACAACAATGAGGTGTATCACCTCACACCTGTCAGAATGGCTGCCATCAACAAACCATCAAACAACAAGTGTTGGTGAGGGTGTGGAGAAAAGGGGACTCGAGTACACTGCTGGTGGGAATGCAGACTGGTGCAGCCACTATGGAACACTATGGTGTTACCTCAAAAAATTAAAAATTGAACTGCCATTTGATCCAGTGATCCCACTTCTAGGAATATACCCTAAGAAGCCTGAAACACCAATCAGAAAGAATATATGTACCCCTATGTTCACAGCAGCACTATTTACTATGGTTAAGATCTGGAAACAGCCCAAGTATCCATCAATAGATGAATGGATAAAAAAAGCAGTGGTGCATATACACAACGGAGTACTATATGCAGCTGTAAGAAAGATCTCTTACCCTTTGAGATGACATGGAAGGACCTGGAGAGTATTATCCTAAGCAAAACAAGCCAAGCAGAGAAAGACAAATAACACATGATCTTCACTTACTTGTGGAATATAATGAACAAAACAAATGAACAAAATAGACCCAGAGACATAGAAGGAGGATACAGACTAATAAACCTCAGAAGAGGGGGTGGGGGAAGGGAAGAGATAAACAACATAACTTTTATGCATGCATACATAACCAATGGACATAGACAACAAAGCTGGGGACAGGGTGGGAGATTGGGAGGAGGGTGTAAATGGGGGGGAAAGGAGAAACATTTATAACAAAAATAAATTATTAAAAATATATATATATATATTTTTTAAAGGAGAGGAAGGGGAAGAGGGAGGGAGAGAGAAATTTGGATGGGAGAGAGAAACATGATCAGTTGCCTCCCTACATACCCCATTGGGGATCTAACCGGCAAGCAGGTATGTGCCCTGACCAGGATCCAAACCAGGATCTTCTGGTGCACAGGCTTATGTCCAACCAACTGAGCAACATGGCCAGGGCATAATTCTATACTTAAAAAAAAAAAAAAAAAACTAGAGAGCGTTTTAAAAAATTACTTTAAAATCTGAATGTTTTCAAAACCCATCTGCACAACTCTAAGAACTCTCAAGAAGAAGAAAAAAATAAACTTTCAAAATGACACAGAGAAAGGACCATGTGAAAAACATGTGAAGATACATGGCCAACAAGCCAAGGGGAAAATGTTAGCATCAAAAGAGATTTTTAAATGAACCAGAAACAAAACATTTCTAAGAGCAGACAACCGAAAACCCTTGGAATCAATTTTCTCTGACCCACCTTTTACCTTAAGATGGGAAGGAAGCTCAATCAAACTTTTAACTGCAAGCAGTCAATAATTTGAAAATATCTATGTATTAGTCATTTCTGGTAGAAAAAGGAAGCTTTCGTGGCAGATTATTCAAATTATTACAGCATGTTTCGGTTAAATTCCATTTAAAGGGAAAGAAACGGGGATGGGAGGCGGAAAGATGGAACGGGACTATTTACTTGCTTCGTTCACATCTATGGCAAAGACATCTCCCCCACCCAACCTCCAACTCTGAATGTCCGGCACTGAACAATGCCTGATGGATTCTCTAGCAAAAATTCCACGCAATCAACTCGACAAGCCAAGGTTTCATCAAGCTAATATCGTGTCCCTGCCTCACCGTCAGCCCTTTACTCTCAGAGATGCCCCTGATCCCTTCTCGCCTCCAGAACTCATGTTGGTCGAATCGCTTCCTTCCAACCATTCCTTACGAGAAGCCGCTTCCAAGAAAACCAAATAGCAAACAGACACGGGCGGAGAGCTGGGGAGGTTGGGGGTTGTGGACTAAATGCCCAGACTTACCTGGGGCTGCACCGTGCTCGAAAGGGAAAACATATCCTCTGGCCCTCAGCGACCTCGCCCGCCTGTTAAAAGTGCCCTTCCGTTCACGGCCAGACAGGGAGGCGCTGAGCCTTTCTTATGCCCCTTCTTTTTCTCCCTCCCCGCACTCACTCTTCTTATAAACGGAAAATGGCCTCCCTTTCCTGCAGCTGCTGCATCGACGATGTGCCCCGGAAAGCAAAGCTCTAACGCAGCAGTACTTCCGGGGCAGGGCAGCAACGCCGCCCCGGCGTGTGTCAGCCTTCGGCCTTTTCCGGTGGCGTTTCGGCCAGTGCTGCGGCCCCGAAAGTAATTGATATCCTGGTTGAATAGTACGTCTGCTGACCCCGAAGCCCTCTGGCTGTATTTTTCTTTTTCTTACGGACCAGCATCCACCGTGTTAAACCTTTCCACGGCTTCCATAGGCAATGTATTGCGTTCCGACTGGAAAAGAATGAGCTCTAAGGTCTTTTGTTACGTTTGTGTTCTTTATCTTCCTCGCGATAAGTAGGAAACTGTAATTCTTGATCCTAATCTGTTTCAGCCAGGCAAGTTACATCCCGTTAAAATATCAGATTACAGGGCCACCACCCGCTTCCTGCTCTTCCTGTTTCTCCACATCAACGATTTTACTAGCCACCATTTTCCAGAACAAACCCAACCGGTTTACATTTCGGGGGGTGGGGGACAAGGGAAAGTCACGAAGGAGTAAAAAAAAAAATGCAGTAAATCAGGTTCCCAACAGCATCCTCTGAAGGTCGGGAGTAAACTCTTCAAACCCAGGATTCAGATTCAGGTACCCGCCGTCCCTTTTGTTTGTGGCACCGCCTACCCACCTCCCTCTTAGTACGAATGAAGTGGGCGGTGGTCACTGCCCTCGAAAAGTGGTTGGTTGGAGAATTTCCCAGCGTCCCCGCCTTCCTGGGTATTGGGTCCTTCGGCGTCTGAGCAGGGGGAGTGACGGGAATGGCGCTGCGCGGGACTCGACTTGGCTAGCGCGGCGGCGTGGTGACGTCACGGCCTGCGGGTGCGTGGGTGGAGCCTTATTTTGAACCCAGTTGGCGGGAGTTGCGACTAGGAAAGGGGCTTTGGCGGCTGCTGCAGGCTTCGGTCTAGGCTGGCCTGCAATGGAGCCCTCCCCGGAGAGCGAGAAGGAGAGTGGAAGAGGCGCGGCTGCAGGGAAATGCCCGAATAGGATCTCGATACCAAGACCTCCCTCCATTGAGGAATTCACCATAGTGAAGCCCATTAGCCGTGGCGCCTTCGGGAAGGTGTATCTGGGACAAAAAGGAAGCAAGTTGTATGCTGTCAAGGTAAGAAGTCAAGAAGTAGAGCAAGGGAAAGAGTCGGGTCCTTCGGCCCTTCTTCCTGCCCCTTGAATTAGGCAGGCCCCAGGGCCGCTGGAGCAACTAGTCTGGGTGGCCTGGTTGGCTGATGCCTGCACAACCCTGTGAGCTGACTTCTCACCTGGGGTGACATCAGCGAAGGCAAGTCAGTTATCTCCGCTGCCCAGCCCTTCTCTTCGCGCGCGAATGCTTAGGAGAGACACCCAAACTTACCAGAACTTCTGAATCCTTTACACTGATTTTGCCTTTACAAGGATTACGTTTGAAACTTTAAATTTGAAACCGTGATTTTCCAAATTATGTTTTAATTTCATCAGTTTGATAAAAATTATTTTCTGACCTACTATATAACCAAAGATCTCATTAAACAACCCCATTTTTTCTCATCAAACCTTCCATTATAAATCTAGAAAGTATTTCTATTTAAAGACTAAAGTGAGGCTTAGTATTTAGAACGTCAGCCCACGAACCAAAGGGTCAAAGGTTGGATTCCCGGTCAGGAGCACGTACCTGGGTTGCTGGTTTGATCCCCGGCCCAGTCCAGGACTTGTGGGAGGCAACCAATCTGTTTCTCTCTCCTTCCCTCTCCCCTCCCCGCGCCCCACTCTATAAAAATCAATGGAAAAAATATCCTCAGGTGAGGATTAACAAAAATAAATAAATAATAATAATAAAGACTAGCCCTGGCCAGTTTGGCTCAGCGGTTGGAGTCTCAGCCTGTGGACCAGAGAGTCCTGGATTCAGTTTCGGCTAGGGGCACGTATCAAAATAACAACAACAACAATAATAATAATAAAGACTAAATTGAAATATGTCCTAAATCAATCTTTTGTACTGTATATAGCAGTATATAGCATTCCAAAACATTCAAGAGCTTTCAATATGTTTGAAGTTGTACCAGCCATTCTTGACAGTTTCAGATTACTCACATTTCAACAATTAGTGTACATGATAAAAGGAAGAAACCAGCAATGTGAGAAAGTTTCAGCTCTCTGTTGGACATTGCTATGTAAATGTTTAGCAAGCATCTCCAAATTGTACTTGCCCAACCTTGACCAGTCATCTCCACCTAACTGCCTAAACTCTGAACCTCCTTTATTCTCTCTCCATTTAATACTACCACCATCATCCCTGTCATAACCTGAGTCATTTAACTTTCCTCTGCTTCATCTTTGTATCTTGTCTTGTCAATTCTGTCTCACATACATATTACCCCTTCCATTCCATTTCCAATTCTGCCCAAGTACAGCCCTTCATTTTGTTTTCCTCCTCCTTTAATTCATTTTCTCTTTCTTTCTCTCTCTCTCTCTTCCTTTCTTCCTTGTTAAAAGTACAATTTGGCTTTTTAGTCAAGTAAAGAGTGGGTAACCATCACCACATTCCAATTTTAGAAAATTTCTATCACCCCAAAAAAGCTCTCTCCTGCCGGTCTGCAGCGCCTTCCCCCTTTTACACCCCTCCCAAGTAACCAACAATCTACATTCTATCTCTATAGGTTTGACTTTTCTGGACATTACATATAAATACAATCATATCATATATATTGTCTTTGGTCTTTGTTCATTTGATACAATGTTTTTGAGGTTCATTTCCATACCTAGTCTATTGGAATGGCTGCTAACTGTAATCACTATTTTATTTTTTCATCCATTCCTTAATCTGTGGCATGTAAGCTATAGTCCAGAGTCCTTAGAAAAGCATTCATGAAAGAAAGAACATTCCTACTTCATTCTAGCTCTAAACTTCCACTTTTATCTTCCACATATCCTGTGTTCAAACTACTCCAGACAACTGACTAGTCCCTGAGTTTTGCATTTTTGTCTTCTTTCTGGGCTTATGTTTATTCTGTCTCCCCCTTAAGTGCTTTTCTTCTACCCTTCTCTGCTCTTCTCCATCTATGTTATTTATGTATTAAGGTTCATCTTAGCACCGCTTTAAACTTTCCCTGACCTTTCAGACCCATTCCATTGAAATGAACTCTTCCTTGCTTTGTAGGTTCCCAAGACATTTTGCTTTTCCTTCTACTGTACTTACTAATCAGTCATTATCAGTTGTTGAAATGAAAACACCAACTAATTTTTTGGTA
Source organism: Molossus molossus (assembly GCF_014108415.1). Classification (NCBI taxonomy): domain Eukaryota; kingdom Metazoa; phylum Chordata; class Mammalia; order Chiroptera; family Molossidae; genus Molossus; species Molossus molossus. The sequence goes on along the minus strand of NW_023425344.1, from coordinate 101,536,694 downwards.
TTTATTAAGCGTCCCCTTCATTTGTATTTATTGAGCGTCACCACCTGGGCTACAGTGGTGAACAAAACAAACCTGCCTTCATAGAATTTCCAATGTAACAGAATAATAGGTGAAACCACGTTACAAACTGGTTTTGTCAATTTCCCAGTGTATTCATGATTTTATTTAATACTCTTGTGAATCTCTGAAAACAGTATGCCCTTTTTTCCTTTATTGATTTTTAGAGAGAGGAAGGAAGAGGGAAAGAGAGATAGAAACATCGATGAGAGAGAACATCGGTTGGCTGCCTCCTGCATGCCCCCAACTAGGGATCGGACCTACAACCTGGGCATGTCCCCTGACCAGGAATCAAACCAGCAACATCTTGGTACATGGGTCAGTGCTCAACCACTGAGCCAAACCAGCCAGGCTCCACCTTTAATGTAGATTTTAGTTTTGCTTCTGTACCAAATACCTTGAAACTTGAAACAAGTAATTAGTTATTTTTTGTAAGACAGCATTTGAGACTAAGTTTCAGTGGTTCTAACCATTCTTAAGATTTTATGTTTTAGGCAGACTTCCTATATTCTTCCTCTTTCTGATTCTATTTCCAACCATCAAAGAATCAGGCCCTGGCCAGTGTGGCTCAATGGTTATAGCATTGGCCCATTCACCGAAGGATCATGGGTTTGATCACTGGACAACTATTGATATGTCTCCCTCACATCGATGTTTCTTTCTCCCCCCACCCTGCCTCCCTTTCACTGTCTCTAAAAATCAATGGAAAAAGCAAAACGGTACCTTTTTTTTTCTTCTCCTAATATGCAGGGCATATTGGTTTACTTCTTTTTCCTTCTCAAAAGGGATGTGATACTTTTGATACTTTATATCAAGATAAGCAATTCTCTGTTGAGAGAGTTCTGCTTTTGTTTTTTTCCATTATAGCTGTTTTACTGGCAGTTTCCTGATGGCAGTGGGAGGTCCAAGTGACATCTATGTGTTTTCTTGCTCTGGTTGTTTCCCGATGGTAATTTCAACCCTGAGAACAATTTGTAATTCAAAAATAAAATGAATGTCTATTGTCATGTTATCTACTATAGGTTGTCAAAAAAGCAGATATGATCAACAAAAATATGACTCATCAGATACAAGCTGAGAGGGATGCACTGGCCCTAAGCAAAAGTCCTTTCATTGTCCATTTGTACTATTCACTGCAGTCAGCAAACAATGTCTACTTGGTGAGTAAGCAATTTTACTTTCTTGTCTTCAGTCAGCAATCACAGAATCCAGTAACTTAAGAGTCAAGTCTCTGGGCTCAGAATGTCTCGGTTTAAATTCCAGCTCTTACACTTATTAGCTTTAGGATCTTGGTCAAATTATCTTACCTGTTCTATTAGTCAGGGTTCTCTGGAGAAAAAGAACTAATAGGGTGTGTGTGGAGAGACAAGGGGGGATTTATTTTAAGGAATTGCCCTCAGTGATTGTGGGGACTGGCCAATCTGAAATCTACAGGGTAGGCTAGCAAGCTGTAAATCCAGGAAAGAGTTGACATTGTAGCTCCAATCCAAAAGCACTGTAGAGGCAGAATTCCTTCTTGGCAAGGGTGGGGGTGGGGGTGGCGGCTACAGGTGAAGGACAACACTTTATTCTTTTTTTTTCTTAAGGCCTTTAACTGGTTGGATGAGGCCCAACCATATTGTGGAGGGTAAACACCTTTTACTCAAAGCCTACAGACTTAAATGTTAATCTCATCTGAAAAAACACCTTCACAGCAAAATTTTGATTGGTGTTTCACCAAGTAATCTGAGTAACATGGCAAAGTTCACATAAAAGTAATTAGTGTCATGTGTTGTTCATTTTGATCAACAGCAGACTGTATGTAGCACAGTGGTCTCATAAAATTCTAATGGAGCTGAGAAATTCCTGTCTTTCAGTGACATCTCAATGTGGCATTATACATGTGTTGGTGGTGATGCTGGTGTAAACAAAGCTACTACACTGCCAGTCATATAACAGTGTACGCATATAGCCCTGGCCAGTGTGGCTCAGTTGATTGAACATGGTTTCATGCATCAAAAGGTCACTGGTTCAATTCCCATTCGGAGCATATGCCAGGGTCTCGGGCTCCATCCTCAGTAGGGGGCATGCAGGAGGCAATAGATCACTCACACTGATATTTTTCTCTCCCCTCCCCTCTCTCCCTCTCCTCTAAAATCAATAAAAATAAAAAAATTTTTAAAGTATAACACATATAATAATGTGCAGTACAATTGCAGGGGGTAGGGGTTGTGGGTGAAGGTAGAACAGGGTATGGGGGAATAAATGGTAATGGAAAAATACTTTTTTAAACAAAATTTTAAAAAAAGAAATCAGAGGGGAAAATAAATAACGTACAGGCCCGGCTGGTGTGGCTCAGTGGTTCAGCGTCACCAACTGCATGATTCAATTCCTGGTCAGGGCACATGTCCAGGTTGTAGGCCTGATCCCCAGTGGGGGACATGCAGGAGGTGGCCAGTTGATGTTCTTTCTCATCAATGTTTTCTTTCTCTCTCTCTCTAAAATCAATAAAGAAAAAAAGAAAAAAATGTACAGTACATAATACTTGGTAATGATAATAAATAGTACTGGTTTATGTACTTACTATACTATACCTTTTATCATTATTTCCAATGTACTCTTTCTACTTATGAAAAAAAGTTTGTCGTAAGAGAGTATGTTGTATTACACCAGTAGCATGAGTTTACTGCCTCTCTTGATTGCATCTTTTTCTCTTCTGCTCTTTTTATTTATTTATTTATTTTTCTTTATTGATTTGAGAGAGAGAGAGAAGGGAGAGGGAGAGAGATCATCGATTGGCCACCTCCTGCATGCCCCGCACTGGGGATTTGGCCCACAACCTGGGCATGTGTTCTAGCCAGGAATCAAACTGGCGACCTCTTGGTGCATGGGTTGACACTCAGCCACTGAGCCACACCAGCTGGACCGCTTCTGCTCTCTTTAATCGCATATTGTTTTGTATAGGCATGTAGCCTTGGAGCAATAGCCTTTACAGTATAGCCTTGGTGTGTGCTAGGCTGTACCATCTAGGATTGTGTAAGTGCACTCTATGATGTCTGCACAACGACAAAAACTCATAAAGGCACATTTCTCAGAATATATTTCCATCATCAAATGGCACATGCCTACAAAATGAGATAATAATAGTATCTACCTCAAAGGTTGTTATGAAATTTCAGTACATTAATATAAAGCATGAAAAACAGTATATGGCACATAGTGCTAAAACTGTTTCATAAGAAAGGACATATAAAAAAGAGGAAAAACTCATGGACACAGACAACAGTGTGGTGATTGGCAGGGGGCGAGAGGGAGGTAGAGAAGGATATGGGGGGATAAATGATGATGGATGGAAACTTGACTTGGGGTAGTGAACACAATACATTATAGAGATGACGTGTTATAGAATCACCTAAAACCTATAATTTTGTTAATCAGTGTCATCCCCAATAAATTTAGTAAATGGGGGAAAATGAACATATAGCAGAAATATTACATAAAGTTTGATGTATAATAAGAAAGGTAATATAAAAAATTTAAATTAAAAAAATAAGAGGAAGAAAAAATATAAATAATAAAATGCCAATTTATACATATCTATCAACAATTGAATCTACAAACAAAATGAGAACAGAAACAGACTCATAGATACAGAGAACTTCTTGTTGCTTGCCAAATAAGAGGGGGCTGGGGGGATAAGTGAAAAGGATGAGGAAATTAAGAAGTATAAATTAGTTATTAGAATGATGAACCTCAAAGGGAAGGGGGGACAGAGGGCAGGAGGAGATAAACCAAAGAACTTCTATGCATATATGCGTAACCAATAGACACAGGCAATAGTTTAAGGAAGGCAGGAGGGAGAGAGGCAGGATTGTGGAGGAGGGAATCAGTGGGGGGGAAAAGGGAGATATCTGTAATACATTCAACAATAAAGATAAGTTAAAAAAGAAAGAAAGAAAACAAAATATATAGTAGCAGTAAGGTGAAAGCCAAAGAATAAGAATAATTGACTTTATATCTTTTAAGCCAGTTGTTGGCAAACTACCACCCAAATCGGACCCGCTATTTCTGTACAGCCTGTGAGCTAAAAATACTTTTTGCATTTTTAAAATGTTGGCAAAATATCAAAAGAAGAATGATATTTTGTGATACATGAAAATTATATGACATTTGAATTTCACTGAATAAGTAAAGTTTTATTGGAACACAAACAACCCCTTTCTTTTGTTTACATGTTGTCTACTCATGTAGCAACAGACCATATGGCCAAGAAAGCCTACAAATATATACTATCTGGCTCTTTACAGGAAAAGAAGGGAACAGTGTATGTCATTTCCAAAGAAGGTGGGGAACTGTTTGATCCTTTCATTCTTATTGGGGCTCTCTACCACCTTTACCAAGTACTGTTTCCTGTGCAGCATGTGTGCCTTCCCCAATGCCATGACTGGCTGTGGCATCAATCCTGACTCAGCCTGTGGCTGTCAGGGGTTTCCACAACCCTAGTCTAACAGTGATGGTTGAAGGGCTGGGTCAACTTGTTCAACTTGGTAGGTTTTTTTTCAATGCCATTTTCTAAAATGTGTGGAATGAGTTAACATCTATAATAATTGTTTATTTCCCATGCCTGGAATTGGATAGGAGACCATATCTTGTCTACTAACTTTATCACTGGTTTAGATCCTTGATACCCAAGCAAGGTCAGCATCATCTGGGAACTTATTAGAAATGCAGAATCTCAAGTCCCACTCCAAATCCACTGAATCAGAATCTGAATTTTAACAAGATCCCCAGGCACATTAAAGTGTGAGAAGCACTGCTTTAGAGAAAAACAAAAGATTTCCTAGAAATGTGAAACTGCTTTGAGGAAAAAAGATAAGGTATGACTGAACTTAGTCACAATAAAAAAAATAATAATTGACTACTACATGCCAGGAATAGAAAGAAAAAGGTGAAAATATTTATTATGGAAACATTTAAACATACAAAAAGATCAAAAGATTAACATAATGAACCCAGTCAACCTTTCATGTAATGGTTTTGGCATCCTTTGATTCATTGCTAGGATGTATTATTTTATTAAATATTTAAAATGATGATTTTTGTGTTTTTATTATTTCTTTACCTCTGATTACCTGGAATTATTCTATACAGAACTTTCCCTTATCATCCAGTTTAAGACTCTGAAATATAGCTTGTATGAAAAAAGCAGAATAAATGCTTGATTCTTTTCACCAATTTTCAGAAGAGCTACTTTCAAATGTTTATTGTTTTACTTTCAGTTTTTGTTAAGTATTTTTATGAATTCATGGAATTGTATATAGATTTATAACACATAGGTTTTATGTGATTTAATCCACTGTAGTCATGTTTTAATTGTCCCATCTTTAGTGAGTGGGAACCTCTTTGGTTAATTTGTCTTTTAATACTGTCCTAGTATTCTGATAGCTTCCTTTCTTCCTGGCATGACAGGATACTAAAGGTTCATCTTGTAAATGTGCTATACTAGACCTGGGCAAAAAAGTCTAGCTACTTTTAATGGGAAATAGTGTTTAGAGACTACAATCTAGAGTAAAGTTTATTGCCACTAGTGGCTGTCATTCCTTTTAAGCCTTTTCAAAGGAGTGGCTAGGAAACATATATTTTTATAGAAAGAGAAAAATATATCATGAATTCTTACTAATATTTTCAACTCAATTGAATAGATGTTTTGCTTAACATCTTGAAAAATACATAAATTATAAAAATGTTTGGGGGAAAAAGTTGTATTTTTTTACCCTGAGAATCTGATATCCTAATAGCATTAACATAATTCCATATTTGCTTTAACATACAATATATGTATATCTGATATTTTCAAACTAACAATACCAATATTGTTTTAGTAACAATAGAACAACTGGATTTGATTTAGGATGTCTTTGTAGTTCTTTTTATCCTTGGGATATATTTTCTTTTTCTTTTTTTTTTTTTTTTTTTTATCCTCACCCGAGGAGATTTTTCCATTTTTTGTTCAGGTAGAGTGGGAGGGAGAGAGAGGAACAGAGAGAGAGAGAGAGAGAAACATCGATGTGAAAGGAACACATCGAGTGGCTGCCACCCGCACAACCGACCAGGGCCGAGGACAAACTGCAACCGAGGTACATGCCCTTAGCGGGAACCGAACCCGGGTCTCTCAGGACCGCAGGCCGACGCTCCAACCGCTGAGCCAAACCGGCCAGGGCCTTGGGATATATTTTCAAGTTCTGTTGTTGTTGTTTTTAATCCTTACCCGAGGAGATTTTTTCATTTTTGTTCAGATAGAGTGGGAGAAAGGGAGAGGAAGTGAGAGAGAGAGAGAGAGGGGAACATTGACGCAAAGGGAGACATCAAGTGGCTGCCTCCCTCCCGCACAACCCCAAACGGGGCCAGGGACAAACCGCAACCAAGATACGTGCCCTTAGTGGGAACCAAACCCGGGTCTCTGTGGAGGGCGGGCTGATGCTCTAACCGCTGAGCCCAGCCGGCCAGGGCACTGGAAGAAAACTGACATCAGTATTTTTATAATCATAGAATGATACAAGACTTGCCAAGTACAACACAAAATTTACTTAAATTTTAAAACATGTGACACAAAATGCCATATACATAGTCAATTGATAAGTTGGAAGAAAATAATTATTGTCCAGAAAACAGACAAAAGGCTAATTTTGCTACTGTGTAAAGAGATTTTACGAATCAATAAAAAGGGATAAAAACCACAGTACAAAATGGGCAAAGAAGAAAAGTGTTTCACAGAAGAAATATAAAAGGCCAAAAATAATATGTAAAGATGATACATCTACCTAAAAATAAATAAAATAAACATTTAAACTGTCCCATTTTTCTTCCTTACATTGACAAAGATTCAAAGGATTGGTAATCAGTGTTGATGAGGATACAAGAAAATAAGCATCTCGTAGCTCAAATGCAGTATCTTTTTACTTATGTATTTCCCTACTACTGAATTATAAACTCTTTAAGTGCAGTGACTACATTTTATTCATGCTTATATTTCCAGTACTAGCACAGATTCTTTGCTTAATAAATGTTTGTTTGTTTTTGAAATCCTCACCAAAGGATGTTTTTCTATTTATCTTCAGATAGAGTGGGAGGGAGGGAGAGAGAGGGAGACAGAAACATCAACGTGAGAGGGACACATCCATTGGCTGCCTCCCACACAACCCTGACCAGGACTAGGAACCAACCACATCCGAGGTACCTGTACCTGACCAGAATCAAACCCGCGACTCTGGTCTGCTGGCCTGTGTTCTAACTGCTGAGCCAAACAGGCCAGGGCTAAATGTTTTTAATGATTGCTCTCATCAACAAATATCAGCTAATTTCTGTATACCAAGGAAACTACTAACTTAAGGAGGAAACAAATTACCTTGTTTTATTAAGTTCTTAGTAGGCAGTATTTTATAGCTTTAAAACTACAGAAAATTTTAGAATAGCCCAGCCAGTATGGCTCAGTGGATTGAGCATCATCCCATGGGCTGAAAGTTCCCAGTTCAATTCCTGGTCAGGGCACGTGCCTGAGTTTTGGGCTCCATCCCCAATACTGGACCTGCAGGAGGCAGCCATTGATGTTGCTATCTCTCTCTCCCTTTCTTTCTCTCTAAAAAAAAGAAAATTTTAGAATAATAACCAGTATGTATAAAAGGAACAATAGAACTTTGCCACCACACATAGCAATAATGGAATCATCTATAGTTTTATAATGCTAAAATCATTGAATGAAAGCTTGTTGGGAAATAGGTTATTTATATAATTGAAAAGTATCTCCTCCAGATTAATTATTAATTACAAAAAGGGAAAAGTACTTCTCCAATGGAGAAATCTGGAAGTCGCAACTTTAAATGATCAAGGTTAACATCACCCGCAATATAACACACTGATGTTAGTTGAGTGTCTCACCTAGTGGGAGTCACCAGAAGGACCTAACGTCACTAAAGCAGTATTCCTGCCAAAAATGCATAACTTGAATTGAATCATGAAAAAATAGATGTCATGAAAGACTACCCCCCACTATCCCCCCCAAAAAGCTAATAACTTTCAGATTAAAGAATACTAAAAGAGACATGACAACTAAATCCCATTTCTGATTCCATTTTAAGCATGGGGGACAACGAGAGATGCTCTCGAGGACAATATTGAGAAAATCAGAGAAATGTGAATATGGACTATACATTACACGATAGCATTATATTAGTGTAAAGTTTTCAGGATTATATTATGCCATAGTTATGTGAGAACATCCTTGTTAGCAGATACATGATGAAGAATTTAGTAGTGATGGGTCATGATATCTTCAACTTATTCTTGAATTATTCAGCAGAGATTTAAAAGTTATACATTAAGCCCTGGCCAGTTTGGCTCAGCAGTTAAAGTGTCAGCCCATGGAACAATGAGTCACAGGTTTGATTCTAGTCAAGGGCATGTGCCTCAGTTGCTGTTCGTCCTTGGTTCTGGTCGGGTCGTATGGGAGGCAACCAGTCGACGTGTCTCTCTCACGTCGATATTTCTCTCTCTCTCCCCCTCCCTCCCACTCTGATGATAAATGGGAAAATGTCCTCCGGTGAATATTTAAATAAATAAATAAATAAATAAAGTTATACATTAATACTAGTTGGTAATGTTGCCATATAGTTTTTTCAATTAAAGTCCTTTGAACAAAAATACGTGCATTTATGTGTGTTGTTAATGATGTTAATAGTTATGTTTGTTATGTAATGATTACCTTAATGTTTAACATAAATATTTATTTATAGTCAACATGTGGAGAGGAAGGAAGTCAATTTGGCAAAATGTTAACAGTGGGTTAATCTCCATGAAGAATATATTGGAAATCATTCTACTATTCTTACATATTTCTGTTGAGTATGAATTTTTGTTCAGACTAAAAAGTTTAATTTTGTATTTTCATGGCAACATGATCAAACCTGGTATTAATGCAGACTGAGTGGTACCAAGAAAATGTGTTTCATACTATTTACCATGCTAAAAATATGAGCCTGTGATGCTCAAAAAAATATAAATTTTAATGTAATCATATTGGTTTTATTTTTCAACATTTATGTTCCTTTTGATAGGTAATGGAATATCTTATAGGTGGAGATGTCAAGTCTCTTCTACATATATATGGCTATTTTGATGAAAAGATGGCTGTGAAATATATTTCTGAAGTGGCATTGGCTCTAGATTACCTTCATAGACATGGAATCATTCACAGGTAAAAACTGACTTTTCTCCAGACTATTCCTTAAAAACACAAATAACAAAGTTATGTTTTTTTCTTGTTTGTTTTATCCTCACTTTAGGATATTTTTTGCATTTATCTTCAGATAGAGCGGAAGGGAGAGAGGGAGGGAGAGAGAAACATTGATTGGAGAGAGATGCATTGACTGGTTGCCACCCACACAACCCCAACCGGGGTGGGGACAAACTGCAACCGAGGAACATGCCCTTGGCGGGAACAGAACCCAGGACTCTCTGGTCCACAGGCCAATGTTGTAACCACTGAGCCAAACCAGCCAGGGCACAGAGTTATGTTTTAAATATTTCCATAACCACTTGCCCATATAGCCAGGTTATCTAAAGTCTGTTACTGATGTGTGCACATTTACAGATTCCATCAGCTCTTCCTTGATCTCCTGGTGTTTTATAATATGTTGCTTTGACCATGAGTATGCCATTTTATTGTGGCCAATATTGAATAGTTTACCATAATAAAAAAATACTATATTTTATAATCCTAGCTGATTTACAATGTTTTGCTCTGTACAAATAAAGTCAGGTTAAGTGGCTCTGCTCATGAATTCTTGATCTTAACCTCCCTGAATCAGGTAAATAAGATTTTGAACTGGCTTGAGTTTAACTTTGTTGTAGATTCATATATACAAAAGGTGGTTTGCTTTTTGGACTTTTCTGCAGTCACCAATGAGTGCCTTATTTTAGAGAAAATAACTGTAATTTATTTTTCCCCCAGAAAATTCTAACATTGATACTAGCTCTCTTTCAATCATCTGCTATTCATTTTCTGTGTGTGCAGGGATTTGAAACCAGACAATATGCTTATTTCCAATGAAGGTCATATTAAACTAACAGATTTTGGCCTTTCCAGAGTCACTTTGAATAGAGGTAAGAAAAATAGCAGGTAAGTACTTTTTAAAAAATCCGAATAATTTTAGCCCTGGCCATATGGCTCAGTTGGTTGGAGTATCATCCCATACACCAAAATGTTGCGGGTTCAATTCCTGGTTAGGGCACATGCCTAGGTTGTGGGTTCTATCCCCAGTTGGAGTGCCTACCGGAAGCAGCCAATTAACGTTTTTTTTCTCTCTCTCTTTCACTCTCTCTCTCCCCTTTCCTGTCTCTCTAAAATTAATACAAAACATATCCTCAGCCCTGGCCGGTTTGGCTCAGCAGTTAGAGCGTCGGCCTGCGGTCCGGAGAGACCCGGGTTCGGTTCCCGCTAAGGGCACATACTTCGGTTGCAGTTTGTCCCCGGCCGTGGTCGGTCGTGCGGGTGGCAGCCACTCGATGTGTTCCTTTCACATTGATGTTTCTCTCTCTCTCTCTTCCTCTCTCTCCCTCCCACTCTATCTGTACAAAAAATGGAAAAATATCCTCGGGTGAGGATTAAAAAAAAAAAAAAAAACATATCCTCAGGTGAGAAGTAAAAAAATATCCAACAAATTTTAGACACTATATTTCATTAACTTATATTTATTTTTGATGATTATTTGTTCTAAAATAGACTGGAAAGGTATAATGGTACTTTTCTTTCAATTAAAGATGAAAAATGGGAGTAATTATTTTTAAATCCTCAAACGTTCTTGAAGATCTTTGTATTTTCAAAGAGAAACTCACAATTTCTGTTCTTCTAACTTTCTTTTTTATTTTTTTTCTTTATTGATTTTAGAGAGGAAGGGAGAGGGAGAGAAAGATAGAAACATCAATGAGAGAGAACATCGATTGGCCGCCTCCTGCACAACCCCTACCTGGGATTTGGCCCAGAACCTGGGCATGTGCCCTGACCAGAAACTGAACCAGTGACCTCTTGGTGCATGGATCAATGCTCAACCACCAAGCCACACTGGCCAGGCTGTTCTTTTAACTTTTTATCTCTACTGAAACTAGTTCAGACCAATTAAACATCAGTAAAATGACTAAATTAACTATAATATGATCAATAGTTAATACCTAACGAATTTATTCAAATATATTTGACCACCAATAAGACCTTTGTAAACAGGGAGCAAAGAAAGTGAACACACAATTCATACACACATATTAAAAATACTAAATGAATCATTTTACACTATTAAGCTAGCAAAAAAAGAACTTAATGCTTCATCAATATGAAGTATAAATTAAATTTGTTCACATTTTCAGTCTATTTTTAAAAGTCTTATATCCCTTGCGAAGTTATATCCTATACTTCTCTTGCCACTTGTGATATATGAAGAAAATAGTATGACGTTATGTGTGGATGTTGAATTATTTTATTTTACATTATTATGTACTGAAACCTGTAAAAATCTGTCAGTTTCTGTCTTTACCTATACTTGACCTAGCATTTTAGTTAACATGAAGGGCCTATAGTTTGTATTAATTCCTCGAATAGATTCTGATATTGAAATTTAATTTATATTCCTACTGTCTTTTTATTTCCTTCGTAGTTTTTCTTACCACCTCCTTTTCTAATATGTGATTTACCAAGAATTATTTTGTTGCCACTTAGATGACACTCTTATTTAGTGACTGAGTACTCCCTGAAAAGCTAAGACTTTGGGTCATTACTGCGTTTTATTCATTCCAGAGCAAGACTCTGTTTTATCAAATTTTAATGATGTCAGTCAGTTGCCTAGTTTTTTACATTTGCTATTTGACATTTGGCTTTCCTGGGTATATTTGTCTTGCACAAGCCATTTTGTAGGTAATTTAATGTGGAAAGAGGGGCAAAGTTCAGAACAGATGATTATTGATTTAGTTGGTAATAGTCGAAGTGTTTAAAGAATTTCATATACTTTTCTTTCCAATCATAGATATCAATATGATGGACATCCTTATAACACCATCAATGGCTAAACCTAGGCAAGATTATTCAAGAACCCCAGGACAAGTATTATCTCTCATTAGCTCTTTGGGATTTGTAAGTACTTGATGAGAAAAAAAAACACAAAACATGGCCTTTCACGATTACCTTCTGTTTTTTAAATTTTTTTCTTTATTGATTTTTAGAGAGAGAGGAAGGGGAAGGAAGAGAGAGATGGAAACATCGATGAGAGAGAACATCGATCGGCCACCTCCTGCATGCCTCCCACTGGGGATTTGGCCCACAACCAGGGCATGTGCCCTGTCTGGGAATCAAACCGGCGACCTCTTGGTGCATGGGTCAATACTCAACCACTGAGCCACACGCCAGCTGGGCACGATTACCATTTAAAATCTTGGGTCGGTGCCTGAGGCCTTTAGGGTCGCGACTGACTCAACACTGCTCACACCATGGCTTGGGTCCCGACTGCACCACAACCTCTAGAGAGATGTGAGTCCTTGGAGCCTGTTTAGTGCTGGAACTTGGGCTGCAGGCAGCTGCACAGAGGCGAAATAGAATCTCTGGAATGGACAGACGCTTCCCAAGCAATTTAGCTAATCTGCAGCAGCTGGGCAATGTTCCTCATTAATATCTATGGGTCAGCGTAATCATCACATCATTTCACTCCAGTAGCAGGGACTCAGCTCTGAAATCTATATCGAAAAAGTACCTGGATCCAGTCTTTCAATGGCTTTGAAACAATCAGAAGTGCCTGCTCTTGAGCCTAATGGACCTCTAGGCAAGATGTCCCTGCCCATCGGGATGTACCGTCGGACATTCAGCTATGATGATGTCCTGGAGGACCCTACGCCCATGACTCCTCCTCCATCAGACTTGGGCAGCATCCCCTGGAAGCCAGTGGTTCCAGAGCGCAAGTATCAGCACCTCTCCAAGGTGGAGAAGGAGAGGCAGTGTCTCCTCTCCTGCCATTACCCTGTCATCGGCCATTAACAGTATGGACAAGGTCCCCATGGTGAAAGCTAAAGCCACCCGTGTCATCATGAGTTCTCCAATTACAAAACAGACACAGGAGAGCATTCAGCGTTTTGCTCAACAGGCAGGGCTGAGAGGTTCTGGCTATACGCCTCACAAGGGCCTTACCACCGAGCAGACCAAGTACCTTTGAATGGCAGAAGTGCTCCACAAACAAACTACAGAGTGGAGAGATAACAAGGGAGGAGAAGCAGCCGGCCTCACCCAGTTCACCCCCAGCAGCACCCCCCACTCTTCCCCTAAGCAAAAGCCTCCAGACTGGTTCTCTTCTGGCTCTTTCACAGCCTCACTTGGCCCAAATCTTAGCACCATGGATTCTGGAAGCAGATAAAGATAGAAACACAGCAGATAAATGGAGCTTCTTTGGACCAAGATCCCTCCAGAAGTCTGATTCAGGAGGCTTTGCCACCTAGTCCTACAGAGGAGTCCAGAAGCCTTCTCCAGTGAAACTGATTTCGCATGCAGGCCACCCAACCTTCAAGCTGCCCTAGATGGACATCCCAGTGATAGAAGGGAAGAAACAACTGCCACAGACCCATAATCTCAAACCCCGTGACTTGAATGTGCTCACACGTACCAGCTTCTAGAGCTTTCTCTTCCAGTCACTCTGATTAAGAGAGTGTCTTGCACCCACTTCCCTATTACCCTGGCTCTGACATAAGAAAGGTTTGGGGGTTTGTTTTTTTAAACCTCTTAAACAGAAGCTAGAACTAGAGACATAATTGGTTTTTGAGAAACATTAGTGCAAAGCTTATCTTTGTGTGGAAGAAGCCATTGTGTATTGCTTTATATTAAAGTTAGACTAAATAATCTCAGCAGTGATGTATGGGGGCCTCATCACCTATTTTACATCATTTAGCCTAGACAAGAACTCAATCATTGCTTATAAGGTAGATAACATTTGTGTTGTTCCCAAACCAAGGCTTCGTGATTCCTTTACCACAGTCAGTGTGAGATGGACAAGTCAGGGCCTAGAGGTGCTCACTGACTAGTCTCTGGCTCTCTTGACTGCTGGTGCTGGGTGTGCTCCAGCCTTGTCATTGAGGGGACCTATGCTCTGTTTGAGATCTGGGCAGGAAGAAAAGTCAGACTTGGCAGGGCCCCTCTTCCTGCACGGAGACTGGAGCCCTCGCTGTGGCTATCAGGCAGACCCAGTTCTTACTGTGGTGCCTCTGGGGCAGTTCTTCTGGGCAGTGCTTTTCTTTCATGAGTCAACCAACACAAATCTTGCCTCTCCTTTGCTGCATTTTAAAGTGAGATTAAGTTAAGTCCATTCTAATACAGTAAAAAAGTTTCTAAGAGAGAAAATTCAGCCTACTGCTTTGGTATAAATGAATGTTAAGCTTATTAAAAATAAAGATGGTAGTAACTTTAAGTAAAATAAATAAATAAAATAAAATATAAAATCTTTTTCTTGCCCTGGACATTTCTCTCAGTGGTTAGAGCGTAGGCCTGTGGACTGAAGAATCGCGGCTTCAATTCCAGTCAAGGGCATGTACTTCTGCTGCTGTTCAATCCCCAGCCCTGGTTCATGTGGGAGACAACCAATCAATCAATGTCCCTCTCACATCGATGTTTCTCGCTCTCGCTCGCTCTCCCCCCACTCTTTCCCTCTCCCTCACACTCTATCTGAACATAAATGGAAAAATATCCTCGGGTGAGGATTTTTTTAAAAAATCGTTTTCTTTTTAAATAAATTATCAAAATGAATTTAAATATCAAAATTGTTCATTTTTAACAGTTAATCTTCTTAGATGGTATAATTGTCTATGCTATAAGGTGGTGTTTTTGTGAAGATAAATGTTAGCATTTATATTTGTCTTTCTCTTAATAGCACCCACCAGTTGCAGAAAAAAGTCAACACTCTGCAAATATTCTTTCATCCCATGTATCTGAAACATCACAGCTTTCTCAAGGACTAACTTGTCCTATGTCTATAGATCAAAGGGATGGTACTCCTTATTCTAGCAAACTACTAAAATCATGTGAGTATAAAAGAAAATATAGTTTATTTCTAATACCAGTTTAAGAATTTAAAAATGTAAATATTTGAACACTGTGGCATTCCTATATTTCATCATATAGACACCATTTCTGACAGGGATTGTTATAGATTTTTAAGTCAACAGAACAATATCTAGCTAATGAGATATTCTTCAATTATCTATAATAGAATGACCATTGGGTCGATTTCACTATATTGGGTCTATGGAAATCTTATATAGAGAAGATGTACTACCTGTAATATTGTTACATCTTTGCAAAATTATTTCTGATTTTTAAGATAACATAAAGAGAAGTTAAAAAATTTTAAACAGCACACAATAAAAGACAGTCAAGTACTAGAAGAGGAGAATGGGACATTTGATATTTGTATGATGCTTAACATCACCCTTTATAAATTGGCAACAGTGGACAGTTTAGTTTTGTGCTCATGTTCTTCATTTTGGAAATGTGAATAATGTAGTTAGTGTTAGTTTTTTTCATAGATGTTAACTCATTTTGAATTTGGTCCTCAACAAATATGTACATATCTGGAACATATATATAGTATAGTCTTTTTGCAAACAAGAAAGCTAATATTTGAAAATGTTTAGTTACACACTAGTAACTGGGTAAATCGAGTCCTGACTGCAAAGACAATTTTCTATTCACTTACCCTTTCCTCCAAATTAAGTGAATCTTGTTTCTTCCGTCAAAACCCACTGTAAAAACGAAAATGGCTAAAATACACATAAATATAACTTGCATAAACAGAGACTGCTAAAATATGTAATATGCCAATGTTATTTTATAGCCTTAGTCTTAAGAAAAAAATAATTACAACTCCCTTAGTCATCCTTAGTTAGTCTTTTTTTTTTTTTTTTTTTTTTTTGGTACGTGTCCCTAGCGAGAACTGAACCCAGGACTCTCTGGTCCGCAAGCCTGTGCTAACCACTGAGCCAAACTGGCCAGGGCCTTAGTCATTCTTTGTTGTTTTTTGTTTGTTTGTTAATACTTACCTGAGGATATTTGTCCATTGATTTTTAGATAGAGTAGAAGGGAGGGAGAAGAGACACATCATTGTGTTGCCTTCTGCATGACCCTGACCACGGCTGGGGATCGAACCTGCAACTCGGATATGGTGCCCTTGACTGGGAATCAAACCAGCGACCCTTCGGTCCATGGGCCAATGCACTAACCGCTAAGCCAAACCAGCCAGAGCCTTAGTCATTCTTTAATCTAGTCAGAATTAGAGAGGTGCAAGGCACTGTGCGGTGGATATACAGATGGATAAGAGAAATCCTTGCCTCAGAAGGAATTATAATTTTATGGTGATTACAAGTATAAAAGGGTAACAATAACAGTCCTATAAAATAAATGCCACAGAAGCATACTTTTATGCAACACAGAAAGTGACAAATACTAACTGGGAAAATCAGGAATGATTCTAAATAAAGATATAGCAACAACCAAGCTAGACCCAGAAAGAGAAATAGGAACTAAATAGCTCCGAGTATAGTGGGAAAGGACATTCCAGATAGAGGCACTAGCATGAGCAAAGGCATGGACACATGGAAGGATATTCCATCTTCACACCATACTTCATGTATTATGAGAGAATGGGAAGTATGCACAATGGAAAAGAAAGCTTAGCCAATAGATAGGGAAGGATCAAGTGTCATTACAGGGAACCTAGAATTTAAGTTATAATAAAAGAGGAGCCACCTAAAGTTCCAAAGTAGGGAATGATCTGATCATACCTGATCCAGAAAGAACTCATTAGCAGATACACAGTATGCACTTGGCATTGGATTAGACACAAATTCCATGTTACGGGGGAAGGCAGCTGAGCATTTTGGGCAAATATCAAGGTCAGAGTCCATTGAGTTTCAGAAATTCCACTGATAGGATTTATATACCAAAAGAAAGTTGTCTTAGATGGACTTTGAAATTCATCTTCCAGATTTAAAGTTCTAATAAGATTGATTAAATCAAAAAACTAAGATTAAGAATTTATTTGGGATTAAAAGTGGTTTATCCATTTAGGAAAAAGGAAAACAAGATAATGGTATCTTTTTATATAGGTATAAAATCTTTATGTATGTATTATGATCTTTGGTAGAAGTATGATTATCTGTTATATCTAATTATAAGTTCATGAGCAATGATTTTTGGCATCATTATTTATTTATATGATGAAGGAATATGTGTCATGTTGAGAGTGCTGCTGTTTTCCACCAGCTCACTCTTAACTGATTTACCATTACCTATTTGTTTTACCCAGTATTAAAAATAAATCCCTCATGGATGTATATAATTCACACTTAAAAGCATGTAAACCTCAACCTTAAAATGAAGCTGTGTTTTTAATTAAATATCGAACTGGGTAAATTTAGTCACATTTCAGCCATATTTAGTTTCAGCCTCATATCACATCTGGATATAGCATGCTCCTTTATCAAGAACAGTTTCAAATTGGGTAATGAATATTCAAATAGATTTTTTCCTAATTGTAAATTAGTACCCTTGTCCTGATTTTTACTTTACAAATGTTGAGAGTGTTTTTTAAAATCTCAGAACAGTATTTGTATGCCAATAACACTGAAAGCCATCCTTGAGGATTGGATAATATTTACATAGAAACAGCTCATATGTGCAGTACTTAATACTTGGCCTAATTATCTGTAAAGATTTAGGTTTGGTGAGGAACTAAGAAAGATGTGACATGATCTTCAATATTTTCTCTTCCCTACAGGTCTTGAAACAATTACCTCCAACCCCGGAATGCCTGTAAAATGTCTAACTTCTAATCTACTCCAGTCTAGGAAAAGGCTGGCTACATCCAGTGCCAGTAGTCAGTCCTACACTTTTGTATCCAGTATGGAATCTGAGTGCCACAGCAGCCCCACATGGGAAGAGGATTGCCAGGTTAGAGTGAAATTAATCAATTATGTATGTGAAATTAATGATAGAAATACTTTTTAACTTTTCATTTAGATTCTGTATAGAAATGAAACTGTTATGTGAACAGCAGTGTTCATTTTCCGGTATATCCCGTCAAATTGTTTCGATATAGTTTATTTCTCATTCGAACGTGAAATTCTTCTCTTTATGTAATGAGATTCCAATTTTTAAAATTTTTCTGTATATGTATGGCTTCTAGGCTATTCATTTCTTTTATTTAAATAACATGTAATAAACTATCATATAAATGTAAAATTGATTTACATTTTAGATTGGTCTTTCACTCAAAATAATATGTATAAATGTATACTATAATTGTTTATGTTGCTTTTTAATTCTTGTTATTGTTCTTTTGTTCCATTGGAGAGTGGGAAAAGATAGCATAATATTTTATAGAGTCATTTATTCTACTTAAGTGGACAGAGGTTTAGTAGGTTAAAGAATCTCAGCTTTTTTTTTTAATACTCACCTGAGGACATTTTTGCATTTATCTCCAGATAGAGCAGGAGAGAAGGGGGGAAGAGAGAGAGAGAAACATCGATGTGAGAGAGACACATCGAGTGGTTGCTACCCGCATGACTCTAACCGGGCCGGGGACAAACTGCAACTGAGGTATACGTGCCCTTAGAGAGAACCGAACCTGGGACTCTCTGGTCTGTGGGCCAACGCTCTAACCGCTGAGCCAAACCAGCCAGGGCAGAATTTCAGCTTTATACAACTAAAAAAAGTTCCTCCCTCTCCCTGTAGGAAAGTGACGGTGCATTGGGATCTACAGTGACGAGTTGGAACACAACTGAAAAGCCTTTATGTACAAAATCTGCGAATGCCATCGAGACCAAATGCTTCAGTAAGAAGAATCTTGAGTTAGCCCTTTCTCCCATTCAGAACAGCGGTGCTGTTCCTGCCAGTGGAAACTCTTGCATAAATCTTGCTAAAAAATGCTTCTCTGAGAAATTTTCTTGGGAAGCAAGAGAACTCGATATAAATAATATTAATATGGCTGCTGACATAAGACAATCTGGTTTTCACCAGTCAAATCAGAAGGCTGTGGATTCTGCTGATATGATTGAAGAGCACCTTGGGAAAAGAAGTATTAAGAGACATTTTGAGTTAGTTGACTCCAGTCCTTGTCAGAAAACTATACAGAATAAAAAAAGTTGTTTGGAGTGGAAGCATAGTGATACAGTGAGAGATTGTTATACAAATCAAAGTACAGGCTTAACAACTGAAGTTCAGGACCTTAAGTTATCGGTATGTAAAAGTCAGCAAAATGACTATGCTAATAAGGAGAACATGGTTGATTCTTTTATGGATAAACAACGAACACCAGAAAAAACAAACATCCCAAAGATAGCAAAAAACCTTATGTGTGAGCTGGATGAAGACTGTGGCAAGAATAACAAGGACAACTTAAGTTCTAGTTTTCTATGTTCTGATGATGAAAGATCTACTAAAAGTATTTGTATGGACTCTGATTCATCTTTTCCTACAATTTCTATAATGGAAAGTCCATTAGAAACAAGGTCCTTAGATCCAAACAAAAGCATCAAAGAATCTTCTTTTGAAGAATCAAACACTGAAGACCTACTTAGTGTATCACTTAGCTGCCAAGAAAGTACCTTGCCAAAAGGTGATGAGAATCCTGCTGTCCAAGACAGTAGCCAAAAAATGTTAGCTCCTTCTTCGGAGGTGTTGAAAACATTAACTTTCTCTAAAAAAAATGCTGTAGTTTTTCGCAGTTTTAACAGCCATATTAATGTATCCAGTAATTCAGAACCATCCAAAATGAGCATTAATTTAGATGAAATGGATATTTCGTGTGCTTATAGTGGTTCATATCCCATGGCCATAACCCCTACTCAAAAAGAAAGAGCCTGCTTGCCATATCAGGTATGTTATAACTTTCTAACACTTTGTTCTTTGGATGGTAGAAAAGTAAACTGTAAAGGCCAGACTCTTACCTCTCTCAGCTAAACTGTATGATATTAAACATAGTTTTGTTTTACTTGTTGGAAATTTATGGGTAGTTGGCAGTTTTAATGCAGAAAGGTAAAGCTAGTACTTGTTCTGGTCTATATACTTTTACATATTTACAATCACATATTTATAACTACATATTTTCACTTGATTCCAGAAACTCTATGAGTTATAAAATTAAAGTCCATTCTACTGTCCTATAAGGACATATTTGGATGATCTCTTCTTTATAAAAAAAAAAAAAAGTTGAAAATGTATTTTTTAAATCTTATTTTGTTTTTATTTTCTAACTCTTTATCTTTTTTTTCCCCTTGGAGAGACATCATCATAAAAAAAAAGTGGAAACTTGAATTTAGAGTTACAACTTGGGTGTTCAGTCCAGAACTTGCTGAGTGATTTAGAAGTCCTTTACCCTCAGAGCTCTGTGTTCCATCTGTCTGCAGAATATAATGATCTCTATCCTGCTGGTCTCACAGTCATTATGAGACAACAAAATATCTTAAACACTTAAACTCCAGTCAGCACAATAGGTTATTTATTTTTTGTTCTACTTTACTTATTATCCTAATATTTTGTTTCTTAAGCTTGCATTAATCCATGCTATCAAGAGGTTTTTCTTGTCAACTTTTTCATTGTTTCTTGCATATCCAAATCTTATTGAAATAGTTGGCATTACCTAAGCTATTGAGTATCGTTAGATATGAGGACTTGGTATAATTATAACTAGTTATGAGTCCTTTTTCAAAATTAAGGATGTCCTTTATGCCCAGCTTTTTTGTTTTGGCATTTCTGTTCACTATAAAAGGAATTAAGATATTTATTGTCTTTTAAAAACTCTTTTTAATTAGCAGACCCCAAATCAGATCAAGTCAGGAACTCCATATCGAACTCCAAAGAGTGTGAGAAGAGGGGCAGCCCCAGTGGATGATGGGCGAATCCTGGGAACCCCAGACTACCTCGCACCTGAGCTGTTACTAGGCAGGGCCCATGGTAAGGCATACATGTATTGAGTTTTTGAAATGTTACCTATCACTACATTTTCTTTTGAGATAAAACTGTTTTAAATTTTTTTGATACTTGGATTACCTGAAGTAGAAGAAAATTAACTCACGCAATACTCTTTCCTCCTATATGTGGCATGTGTTACAGGAAAAGAAGACATGCAGCCAGGTGTTTTTTGCTTCTGGTAGACTCAGTGATCTAGAGAAGCCCCCACCTTTCACCCTGGTTATCTTTGCTCTAAATGTCTCCTCGAGTCTGTTGTATTTGGTGCTTAGAAATACAAAGTTGAGCCCAAACTTCTGTTCAGTCGGCAGAAGCCTGTTCCTGTTTAGAGTTTACCCTCACTTATACCCTCACCAAAAGGGTCAAGCCAGAAACGAGCCATCCTTCAAAATGCAACATAGGAATAAAAGGCTGACGTTTTCACTTATCCTTTTTTCCCTTCCTACATTCTGAAATTGAACTGTACTTGTTTCCTAGGGCTGCTGTGACAAAGCACCACAAACTGGGTGGTTCAAAATGACAGAAACATGTGGTCTGGCAGATCTGGAGGCTAGAAGCCTAAAATTAAGGTGTTGGCAGGACCGTGCTTGGCTTGTAGATGCATCACTGTAATCTTCCCCCTTCATATGGTGTTCTCCCTGGTCTCTATGGTCACACGGCTGTGTTCTTATAGGGACCCAACCTACTCCAGTGTGACTTCATCTTAACCTAACTAATTATATCTGCAAGGACTCTGTTTCCAAATGTCACGTTCAGAGAACCTCAGGGTTAGGACTTCAACTTGTCTTTTTTCAGGAGGGCATATTTCAACCCACAACACAACCCCTTCTTCTACATCTGGATAGTAATCACTTCCCTTTGCTTTATAGGCTCTTTTGGTGGTCATCGATCTCAGCTTCCCCACCCCACCCACTACAACTTTTATTTTTATTTCTGTGCTGGATTTTTTCCCTCAGTCTGAAAATTAGTTTCCACCCTTATCTTCCCCTCACTACCTAATTTCTCAAAGGTTGCCTCTCTTCTTTGCCTGACCATTTTTGCTTTGGCAATCTGATTATTATCCCGACTATTTACCTGAACTTTTATTAGCCGTCACCTATGATGTCATACTTACAGATATGCCAACCTCTTCTCAGTCTCACTCCTCTTACCTCTATTGCTACTCCTCAGTTCTTTCCTTATCTATTGTAAATGTAGACATTCTTCAAGATTCTGCCCTTTACCCTTTTCGCTGCATGTGCTCCCTGTTAATCTCATCACTCCCATTACTTCGTTTGGATCTATGTTGATGTTTCCCAAATATCGATCTTTAATCTTGACTTTCACTAGGCAGCAGGCACACGGCCTATTATCTATTTAGTGTTCTGCTGGTCTTTCCTGTGCTGCCTGTCAAAATTGGACTTATTATCCAACATTCTCTTCCTCTGTTTCCTATCTCAGTTTCACCATCTTTGTGGTGACATAGACATCGTCCCTACATTCAGGCATTTAAATCTGGTTGGTGATATCTCTGCAGTGTTTCTCCTCACCTTTTCATCTCTGCCACTGTCTCTGCCTCATCTTTTCCTTTCATTCATTTAATAGCTTGCTTTCTGGCCACCTCAAATTCATTCTATTGTCTGTATTCATTCCTACCAGATTTTTTCTCTCTGCTCCCCATATTTGTTGTTGTTTTTTCTGCTTGTAAATTTAATATATTTTATTGGGAAACCATAGGAAATGCACAGATAGTTGAGCTGCTTGTATGTTATAGTCTAGATTTTTATTCCATATAAATTATTCTCTTCCCATGACTCTTCACCCTTGCCCCACTTTTAAAGACCTGGAGAGTCTAAGATAGGAGAGACCCTGAGCATCCCAGAAGACAGCAGCACAAAATCCAGGTTTTTCCTCTTAAAACATAACATGGTTCATGCTGCTTCCCTCCTTGAAAAACTGGTGACTCTTTAAAAGCCAGATTACTGATCATGGCATTTGAGACTCCAAGCTCTCCTAGTAGCCACATCTCTGAAAGAAATTCTCTTTATAGGCCTTATGTTCTCATTGGAATTCTTAGACACATTATTTTCAAATTATCTTTATTTTGCACAAGTATTTTGCCATCATTTAGAAAGCCAATCCCCAGTCATCTTCCTGTCCAATTTCTTCTCATCAATGATCAGTTTAAATGTCACCGCTTCCATAAAGTATCCCTCGATCAGTTATGGCGATTTACTTATTCACTGCTATACCACTTAATTAGAAACTGTTGAAAACTTATGTCATTCAACCTGTTATAATTACAAAAACTTAAAGTTTACTAAGACTAATGTCTGAGGTTTCCCTCAAATAGCACTCCAGCCCTGGCTGGTTTGGCTCAGCAGTTAGAGCATCGGACTACAGTCTGGAGAGACCCGGGTTCAGTTCCCGATAAGGGCACATACCTCGGCTGCAGTTTGTCCCCGGCTCTGGTTGGGTCGTGTGGGTGGCAACCACTCGATGTGTCCTTTTCACATTGATGTTTCTCTCTCTCTCTCCCTCACACTCTATCTGAACAAAATATCGGAAAATGTCCTCGGGTAAAGACAAAAAAATAAATAACACTCCAGGAGAATTCCTGGGCAGCACTCAGTAACCGTTATGAAAATCTCTCTAGTGTTGAAGTGGACACATTTACTATACCCGTTTATTAGCCAAAACAACTACGTTCTTCTGGGCACTTGACTGGTTTTTGTACAGTGCCCCTTTTGCTAAGTCATGGATTTGCTTTATTATAATTTGTATATTCTCTAACTTAGGATACAATATGAAATTAAGCTTCAGATATAAAGATTTACTTTATCAGATCTTGCCATTATTTTAGTGGGACATCTAGTTACCTCGGCTATGTAGTGATATATTTTTAAATTTTTATTTTCTAAAAAAGTATTTTGATAATATTGTTTTTAAAATAACCAATAGTATAAAGCAACTTATAATCAAAAGGAAAAAAAGACCCCAGCAGTTCCCTGTTCTACCTCTTCCCCAAGACCCCAGGCCCTAGGGGCAGTCACGGCTCCTCTGCTTCGTCTCTTTCCCAGAAGAATGTCCTCCACTGTCTTCACCTCCCCACGCTGACTTAGGAACTCTGGCCAGAGTCTCTCACAGCTTCTTGTGCATATTTCTGTTTTAGCTCTCTTAACACTGTGATAAAATAATCTGCATTGTCTGTGCCAAAGTAAACTATTTTCTTCTGAGGAAAAGCTCTTTTTCTTATTCATCTTTGTACCCTTTATATCAGGAACAATCCCTGGTATCTAGTTCAATGCATGATGAGAGAATGAACTCAGAATTTTTTTTTTTTTATCCTCACCCGAGGACATTTTTCCATTTTTTGTTCAAGTAGAGTGGGAGGGAGAGAGAGGGACAGAGAGAGAGAGAAACATCGATGTGAAAGGAACACATCGAGTGGCTGCCACCCGCACAACCGACCAGGGCCGGGGACAAACTGCAACCGAGGTACGTGCCCTTTGCGGGAACCGAACCCGGGTCTCTCAGGACCGCAGGCCGACGCTCTAACCGCTGAGCCAAACTGGCCAGGGCTGAACTCAGAATTTTGATACGATGTGCCTAACTACTCTTTTCTTACCTGCAGGATTTCTGACGTCAGGTGAGTGAGCTTCTCTTTAAAGTAATACAGCAAAGCACATTAAACTGAAAAGTCAAAGTATAACCAGATCACATTGCAGAAAAAAAAATTATTTTTCACTTCAGCTCTCTAATGGAATATAAAAATGAAGTGTCTTCTGTCTTCTGAGTAGGAAGACACCCAGAGAAGTTGCTCTTCTCTGTGAAAACAAATGTAGGCATACAGCAGGCAAACAGCATTTTTATAGCTTTTAGAGGTGGCAGAAAGTGAAGATACCACTTTTTTATTGCAACAGAAGAAATAGACTTGATAAAATTATTAAAATTAGCAGCTACAAAATGGAAATTCCTAAACCATTTAATCCTCTTATTATTAGAAAATAAAAAGGTATAAACAGTATCAATACACAAATTGCAGAAGTGGGTTGTGAATTAGAAAGTCAGTGGTATAAAATAAATTTGTTCTCTTTCTCTGGCTAATGATATAATTGCTACGATTAATCACAATATATGATCTTATTAGACTTTGACTCACATGTATGGGTATGTGTGACATATCCATGGAGAAAGCATGCATGTTTTTGACATGAATACATGTTGGCTGAATTGGTCAAAGGGTCTTAATTTCTAACCTAAGTAAATTAAATAAAATGTATGTTTTTTCCTGATGTCTCCTTACTTTTCTGTTGTTTGGTTATATTATCTAATTCGTAGAAATACTTTCACAGTGCTGCTTAAAAGATCTACTAACTGAGGTGATAAGTTTTACTATAGAAATAGAAGCCTGTAGACTATTTATCTCTTGTGTTCTCAGGGAAAATGGGATTATGTGGCTTGCAGGTGGAAAGGCCTTCTATATGCATGCGATGATTTTTCCTAATGGCAAATTCCACAACACTTTCCCATTTATTTTAAACCAGAAGGATGGTAGTTACTTAGCCACCATAATGGATTTTGTGAAATTGATATTGAAGAGTAATTTCTAGGCAAATTTAGCCCTAGACTAGAATTCCCTTTTTTTTTTTTTTTTTTTATCCTCATCCAAGGACATTTTTCGATATTTTGTTCAGATAGAGTGGAAGAGAGAGAGAGAGAGAGAGAAACATCGACGTGAAAGGGACAGCCACCCACACGACCCAACCAGGGCCAGGGACAAACTGCAACCAAGGTACATGCCCTTAGTGGGAACCGAACCCGGGTCTCTCTGGACCGCAGGCCGACACTCTGACCACTGAGCCAAACCAGCCAGGGCTAGAATTCCCTATTCTAAATTTATATGGAAGTTAACCATTTGGGGATTAAAGTTAACCTTTGCTTAATAAACACCTTATTCATAGACAGAACTAAACAAAAGTATAAGCCAGATTATATGGTCATGTTTAAAATAATCCTTTAAAACATCTTTGTATGTAAATGCTTTCAACAAAGATATTACTTGGAAATCTGTTTTACCTACTATTTATTGTTTTTGTTTTTTTTTAATCCTCACCCAAGGATAGTTTTCCATTTATCTTCAGATAGAGTAGAAGGATGAGAGAGAGAGAAACATCGATGTGAGAGAGGCATACAGATTGGTTGCCTCCTGCATGGGTCGGGAACCAAACCACAACCAAGGTATACATGCCCTTGACCGGAATCGAACACAAGACCATTAGGTCCTCAGGCCAATGCTGTAACCACTGAGCCAAACTGGCCAGAGCTTACCTACTATTTATTAAGACTTATCTCTTAATTACCTCAAGCTATAGTTTAGATGACTATTTTGTTAAATTAATTTATCCCTCTGTGATCTTAAAAGGAATAAAGCACATTAAAACAATCCATATGTGAGGCTTTCCATAATTACCAGGCTATCCTCCAGTTAGTATAAATATTGCTGCCTCATCTCCTTTGTGAAATTATTGGAACATGGGACCATCTAAATGTTGGTATTTCCCAATTTTATTTTTATTTCTTATTTTTTTTTATCCTCACCCGAGGACATTTTTCCATTTTTTGTTCAGATAGAGTGGGAGGGAGAGAGAGAGAGAGAAACATCGACGTGAAAGGGACACATCGAGTGGTTGCCACCCTCACGACCCAACCAGGGCTGGAGACAAACTGCAACCGAGGTACATGCATGCCCTCAGCAGGAACCGAACCCAGGTCTCTCTGGACCGTAGGCTGACACTCTACCACTGAGCCAAACCGGCCAGGGCGGTATTTCCCAATTTTAAATTGAGAAGTATTGTAACCATTTAGAGAATAATCTTTATATTAAATGCATTCCTTGGTTGTAGGATTTAGAACAACTATCCAGAATATCAGAGTTTACTAATAAATGACCAATGATAGCTTTAACTTTTCTTTAACTAGCTGTATTAATTGCAAATTTAAACTTCTTAGAAAATAGAGAAGAAACGTAATTGCTATATTGCATAAATGAAGGTCATTAGATTTTTTTTGCACCTTATGAAGTCAGAAGAAAGCCTTAGGAAATGAATGCTTTGATTGTGCCCAAATATCCATGTATTAATGTTTTAATTGATCAAACGGTGGTAGAAAATGCTTTAAGTTCAACTATTTCCTCTTAAATTCCAGGTCCTGCAGTAGACTGGTGGGCACTTGGAGTTTGCTTGTTTGAGTTTCTAACAGGAATTCCTCCTTTCAATGATGAAACACCACAACAGGTTTTCCAGAATATTCTGAAAAGAGGTGATTCTTTTTCTCCTATTAAGATTGATTAATTTACCTCTGTGCATAATTTTGAGCAATGATCAGCAAGCTTATTTGTATTTGTAGATATCCCTTGGCCTGAAGGTGAAGAAAAGTTATCTGATCACGCTCAAAGTACAATAGAAATACTTTTAACCATTGATGATACAAAAAGAGCTGGAATGAAAGGTAAGGTTTTGTACTAATAAACTTTTTTACCCTTGATTTGTTTCAGGAGGTGAATGTTATTAATGATATGAGGTTCACAATGCTACAGATAATTTAACTGTTAATTTTGTTTTAAAAGAATGTTTGTTTGCTTTTGCCCTCTAGGTTTCCATTGATATATTGTCCTTATTCTACATCACAATTTAATATGGTCAGGTTGTGACAGTCACTCACTGAATTTTATTAATCTCAGAGTTTGATAAAGTTAACCATCAACAAATACAAGACATATTTTTTTTAACAAAAACTTGAATTCTGTAACTTCTTACTGCTTCATTTCTGATACCATTATTGATCAACAAGTGTATCAGGTGCCAGGTTACCTCAAATAAGACAAATTTGGTGTATTATGATGCATTCAGTGGTTTATTTCCACTGTGGGAATATGTTAAACTAAGCTTTGAACCTCTAGTGACTTTCATCAGCTGCCCTAAGATCCTTTTTGTAATAGGGTGTATAGAGGAACAAATACACATTATGTCTCAAAACACATTTCCATGTGGAGTAGGATGTATTTAGAAAATTTAGCTTCAGTAATATGTTATTTGCATCAGCTTCTGGTGTTCCTTCTAATAAGATTCATAGTTTAACAAATCCTATAGAGTGACTTCTAGGTACCAGACACTATTGTTTCAGGTGTTGGAGGTACCCTGCAGATGGACCAGACTAAAATAACTGTGGAAAGACAGAAAGTAAACAAACACAAACATGACATAATGCCATCTAGATGTAAGGACTATGAAGAAAGATAATGCAGGCCCTGGCAGGTGTGGCTCAGTGGTTAAAGTGTTGTCCTGTGCACTGAAGGGTTGTGGGCTCAATTGCAGATCAGGGCATATACCTAGGTTGTGGGTTCAACCCCTGGTAGGGACGCATGTATGAGGCAGCTCATTGATTTTTC
This sequence comes from Molossus molossus, assembly GCF_014108415.1. Taxonomy (NCBI): domain Eukaryota; kingdom Metazoa; phylum Chordata; class Mammalia; order Chiroptera; family Molossidae; genus Molossus; species Molossus molossus. The sequence goes on along the minus strand of NW_023425344.1, from coordinate 101,508,189 downwards.
ATTCCCTCTCCCTCTCCCTTCTTCATCCTCTATAATCAATGAAAAGCATATCTTTGGGTGAAGATTTTTTAAAAAAAGATCAAACAAGGTGAGAGAATACAAAGTGATGGCAAGAGATATTTTTTTAGGAAGTCCTCTGTGAAAAGTGGAATATGAGCAAAAATCTGTAAAGTGAGGGCACAGACATTTGACAACTGAGCTCTAAAATTTACTTTAAACATTTTTTTATTGATTTTCTTTTTTTTTTTTTTTTTTTTGAGAGAGAGAGAGGAAGGGAGAGGGAGAGAGCAACATCGATGAGAGAGAGAAGCATCAACATCCATCCACTGCCTCTTGTACACCCTGCACCAGGGATCAAGCAACCCAGGCATGTGCCCTGACTGGGAATTGAACCAGCGACCTCTTGGTGCATAGGTCAACACTCAACCACTGAGCCACACCAGCCAGGCTAAAAGTTATTTTAGAACAAGGGCTCTCAACTGGGGTGACTTTGCTCCCAAAGGATATTTGGCATTATCTGTAGACATTTTTGATTGTCACAGCTGTTTGGAGCATCGAGTAGGTAGAAGCCAGAGATTCTGCTCAATATCATACAATGCACAGCACAGTCCCCACAACAAAGAAATATCCAGTCCCAAATCTCAATTGTGCTGAAGTTGAGAAACCATTGTTCAGCAATTGCCTATAATGTACTGTAATTTGCTCAAAATAATTGGAGACAGAAGAAAGGCAGTTTTACTAGTGATCTCAGATTTCAGTTTGTTTAATGAACAGTTTACATAGAGAAGCCAATGATAGGGGTAGTCTTCAGTTACAAAACAGTTGCTTCATCTGTTTGTTTAGTTCCTCTTAACCTAGATTAGGATTCCTGTGTAGATTTCATTTAAATGAATAGCTATGATGAGAGGGTCATAAAGCATCACATCACATCCAGATACCACAGTTTAAGAATTACTGTGACAAGTAACTCTAAAGTAATCCATGCTTAGATATTTATTTTGAACAATTAAAAGACAAATTCTCTAAATGAACATTGTTTTTGCTATTTTATTCCTCTTCCTACCACTCTTTCACTTTAGGAAAAAGACAACATGTAGACATATGGATTTCCCAGTCCATCACCTCCAATACAGACACATAATTATTTCCCATCTCTGTGGTCTTCTCCCAATATTTTCCTCAAATTTGATTGCTTTTTTTTTTTTTTTACCTGTATACTGCCTTAATGGCCACTTAATTTTTTTGGTCACTATTGTTATTGTTGTCTTATGAAGTGAAGAATCGAGAAGGGGAAGTTATGTCTAGCAATTAAATATCGGTGTGATCTAAAGAGCATATTTTCATTTTAGTAGGTAGAAGGAAATCAGAAAGATGACAGATATAAAAAAATGTAGTTAAAGAGATGAGCAAAGTTGAGATTTTATAGGTGGAAGAAGACTCCGGGTGTAACCATACTGCTAGATAGTTGGTGTTTTGTGAAGATGAGTCAGTGATATCAAGGAAGTCAAAGAACCACGATGAGAATGTCAGAAGTGTCATCAGTGTGTATGTTGAAATCACCATGACATAGGTGGAGCACAGTAAAGACAGCAAGCGAGTAGAGATGAGCTTCTTGCTAAAGTTGTCTAAGGCAAAAGATAGTGCCAAGGACTCAGCGATATAAAGAGGTGGCAAGGACTTGGGATGAGAAATGGGACATGAATCATGGACGATGAGTGGTGTGGAAGCTGCACGGGGAGCGGGAAGTAGACCATACTTTCTCACGGAGGCAGGGACTGTGTGAGAAGATGCAGTGAGATAGGCTTCTGTTAAGGCAATCATTCAGTCTCTCATTTGACAAATACAGATCAAGCACCTGTCCTATACCAAATGATATACAGAGTGACATAGAGTGTGTCATTGACAAGGATGTGGTGAAACAGAGAAACAGACCTAAAAATGCCTATGAAAGTGGCATAATGAAGTAGGGTAAGATATATGTGAGACGGTCTCTTCTTCATTCTGGTAAAACAGGACTTGCTTAGGCAATAGTGTCATAACATTCCATTTCGTTTTATATTTTTCCAAAGAGCTGAAACATCATCCTCTCTTCAGTGATGTGGACTGGGAAAATCTGCAGCATCAAACTATGCCTTTCATACCCCAACCTGATGGCGAAACAGATACATCCTATTTTGAAGCCAGGAATAATGCTCAGCACCTGACTGTATCTGGATTTAGTTTATAGCACATAAATTTGCCCTTTAAGCTAACATTGGCTTATAGAGGAGCTAGCATAATTATATACTCCTTAATACCGGTTTTATGTAAGGGGGGGGGATCATTTTACCTGGATCAATGAGCTTTAAATATATGTTACAGCTGCCACAGAGGTAAAGGGCTACCAAGAATGTAATCAATAATTTATCTTAATCTCAAAGTTTCTTTCATCTTATTTATTTTGTCACTGCACTTTATGCAAATTAATGCATCAATAAAACTAGAATGACACTACTACTTTAGAGAAAGAGAGCCTTGAGTTTGATTTTCTTTCTCATTTGTTGATTGCAGTCCACCATTCAGTTTGTATCAGAATAACAAAAACACCATACAGTTTCATTTTAATGTAATTTATTTTTACATGATTGCCTACAAAAGCTATAGTCTCAAGGGCAATCCTTTACGGCTGCATTTGTGACTTCAAAATGCAGCTAGAAAATTCCTTCGTTCAGTAGTGTAGCTACTTTTAAGAATGAGGGATAAACAAAAGGACTACAGTTCTGGCTTACTTTCCTATGAATACAGTTTTGCTACCTTCACTGCTTCTGGTACTTTCTTTACAATACATATTTGTTTAAAATAGTACTGGACCCTGGCCGGTGTGGCTCGGTGGATTAATTATTGTCCCATGGACTGAGAGGTCCCAGTTCGATTCCCGGTCAGGGCACATGCCCAGGCTGTGGGCTCTATCCCCAGTGTGGGGCGTGCAGGAGGCAGCCGATCAATGTTTCTCACTCACATTGATGTTTCTCTCTCTCCCATCCTCTCTCTCTAAAAAGTCCATAGAAAAAATAATATTGTAGCAATTTTAACAACTTGTTCAGTTTTAATAAAAATGTGATGGTTTACGTCTTAAAATAATTTGTTTAAAATGTATGCAGCATTACCAGAGACAGCCTGATCCTTTATAAAAAATAAATAAATATAATTGTAACATACTTAAAGTATATTATTTGTCAACATCATTCTTTTATACACATGCACACTAAGATTCAGCTTTACAGGTCAAATCTTTTTTTTTTTTAAATCCTCACCCGAGGATATTTTCCCATCTATTTTCCAACAGAATGGAAGGAGGAAGGGAGGGAGTGAGGGAGGGAGGGAGGAAAAGGGAGAGAGAGAGAGAGAGAGAGAGAGACATCGACTGGCTGCCTCCTTCACAACCCCGACCAGGGCCAGGGCCCAAACTGCAACCTAGGCACATGCCCTTGACCAAGACTCTGGTGTGCGGGCCAATGCTCCAACCGCTGAGCCAAACTGACCAGGGCCACAGGTCAAACCTTAAATACTTCAAGGCTTTCAGCATACTTACCCCCCAAAGACCAGAGTTCAAATGTAAGTGTACCATACGTAAATTTGCTGTTCATCTAATACTATTATTCCTTTTGCACTTGGCTTTATGCTTTTACTTTCCATTACCATCCCAGTAAGAGCCCTGCTAATGAAGCTGAGAAAGATAATACAAGTGTAAAACGTATAGTGAGCCCTGGCCAGTTTGGCTCAGCAGTTACAATATCAGCCCGCAGACTGAAGAGTCATGGGTTCAGTTCCTAGTCAAGGGCACATACCTCGGTTGCAGTCCCTGACCCCAGATGGGGTTATGCAAGAGGCAGCCAATCAGTGTGTCTCTCTCACATTGATGTTCTCTCTCTCCCTCCCTCCCACTCTAAAAATCAATGGGAGCCCGGCCTGGTGTGCCTCAGTGGTTGAGCGTTAACCCATGCACCAAGAGGTCACCAGTTCGATTCCTGGTCAGGGCACATGCTCAGGTTGTGGGCCAAATCCCCAGTGGGGGGCATCCAGAAGGCAACCAGTTGATATTCTCTCTCATCAATGTTTCTCTCTCTCCCTCTCCCTTCCTCTCTCTAAAATCAATAAAGAAAAAGAATTTTTTTAATCAATGGGAAAATATCCTTGGGTAAGGATTAAAAAAAATACAGTGAAACATAGACAGTTATAATCAGTGCTATGTAATTGAATCCATGGTTTAATGTTTTTACTGGCTTCTTAAATTTACTGCTCCTAATAGTCACCTCTTCAAGTAAAATATTTAAAATGAGTTATTAAAACTTTATGTAATATTTGTGGGTTTTTTTTAAAATCCTCACCTGAGGATATTTTTCCATTTATTTTCAGAGAGAGTCGGAGGGGGAGAGAGAGACATCCGATGTGAGAGGGACACAACTGGTTGCCTCCTGCACGACCTCAACCAGGGCCAGGGACCGAACCACAACTGAGGTACGTGCCCTTGACCAGAATTGAACCCGAGAGTCTTTGGTTTGTGGGCCGACTCTAACCGCTGAGACAAACCGGCAAGGGCAAAACTTTATTTAATATAAATTATATCTCCCTTAATTAGGTAAAAGCATAGGATTATTTCTTATTTTATGATAATTTTAAGTAATAGAAAGAACAATGGCTGTGGAATCAAGCACAAATAGTCTAAACTATTCTACCACATTCAAGACCTTGGGCAGCTAAAACTTAAGGTACTGTTAGTTAATCTGTATAGTGCAGATAAAAAATAAGGAACAAACAAAAAAATTAAAAATAAGAATAAAGCCGGCCAGTGTGGCTCAGGGGACTGAGCGCCATCCCATGGACTGACAGGTCCTGGTTCAATTTCCAGTCAGGGCACAAGCCCGGGTTGCGGGCTCGATCCCCAGTATGGGGAGTGCAGGAGATAGCTGATGTTTCTCTCACAAGTTGGTGTTTCTATCTCTCCCTCTCTAAAAAACTCAATAAAAACATTTTTAAAAATAAGAATAAAATTGCGCTGGCCAGTTTGGCTCATCAGTTAGAGCATCAGCCTGCGGTCCTGAGAGACCCGGGTTCGGTTCCCGCTAAGGGCACGTTCCTCAGTTGCAGTTTGTCCCTGCCCCTGGTTGGTCGTGTGGGTGGCAGCCACTCAATGTATCTCTTTCACGTCCATGTTTCTCTCTCTCCCTCTCGCTCTCTTCCTCTCTCTCCCTCCCACTCTACCTGAACAAAAAAATGGAAAAATGTCCTCAGGTGAGGATTAAAAAAAAAGAAAATTTAAAAATAAATAATAAGAGCCTGGCCAGTTTAGTACAGTGGTTAGAGCATCAGCCCACGGACCAAAGGGTCTCAGGTTCCATTCCCAGTCAAGGGCGCATGCCTGGGTTGCAGTTTTAATCCCCAGTTCCCATTGGGCCATGCGGGAGGCAACCAATCAATGTGTCTCTCTCACATCAATGTTTCTCCCTCTCTCCCATTCTATCTAGAAATTAATGAAAAAATATCCTCATGTGAGGATTAAATAAATAATAAGTACCAAATCAGCTCCTTAATAGAACTGCCCAGGGCACCAGTCTTATCAGGTAGTTGAAACATTACTGAATAATTGCGGAACTGTATAGTGACTCTATTCCCATGGCAAGTGACTGTGCCTTTAAGTGGAAAGGTTGCTGTTACAGACCTAGCATGTGCTGCTCTAGTCACCTTGAACTCTGCATGCTGAACTCTGCACCTTGAACACTGGCAACAAGTGATTTAGTATCTAAACTTTTCACCATTTAATATACCTGTCGATATTTGTGGGTTCAGACACTAGTTAAGAAAAGCCTGAGGCTTCTGGTCAACATGGCTGAGCACGTAATCTCAGTACTTGTATCCTCCCACAACCACATCAAAATCACAACTAAACTACGAACAACTATCATTGAGAACCACCTGCAGTCTAGCTGAACAGAAGTCCTATAACTAAGGATATGCAGAAGCCACATCTGAACCTGGTAGGAGGGATGGAGACAAGAACAGGCAGATCCCATACCCACCATGGAGCAGTAAAAACGAAAAGATATCTGTTGTGGAAGCCCCCCTGCAGATCCAGGAATCCCAGCTCCATACCAGGATCTCCAGCCCAGGGTTCCAGGGCCAGGAAGAGAAGTCCCTATAACTTCCAGCCGTGAAAACCAGTGGAGAAGACTGGCTGAGTGAGACAGGCTTTCCTCGTACGGGGCCCTGGTACAGACTTACTCAGACTCACTCCTGAGCTCCAGCACTGGGGCAGCAGCTGAAAGGTACCAGGGACATATGGGAGGAACTGAATTGTCTAGCTTTGAGGCGAGGGCTGGTGGGGCAGCTTTCTCCCAGATGGAAGTGCTGGAAGAGGCCATTGTTCCTTTGCTGAGCCCTCCCCCTCATAGATCTGGAGCCATATCTGAGTCTCCATCTACCTGGCTAACATCGTTCACCCTGCCCTGGTGATTCCCTGAGGCCCAACCCCACCCAATCTATGGGCCCAACCAAGCTGCTGTCAGTGGCATTTCCATACAAACAGCCTGTCTTGGCTAATGCTGCAGACTTTCCTACAATCCCTCAAAGGTCCACAAACCCCAAACAAGCAGCCCCAAGACTGGGCCTAGCGGCAGCTGGCCTCAGTTCACAGCTTGGCCTCTCCTCGACACCTCCAAGCCGAGCACAAGTGGCAGCCATCTGCAGCTTGCTTTGTAGCTCATTCCAGTTGGCCCTGGGCAGGGCACAGGCAGAAGTCGGCACCTCCCAGGAGGCCTCTGAGCCAACACACTGGATAGATTACACTTAAGATTACACTGGAGCTCCACCCAACTACCTCCACCAGCAACGCACTCAGAGGGTGGATTCTGCTGGCCAGAGCCCTGCTAAAGGGAGTCCTGCTCTCTGGAGCGGGTTCCTTCACAGGAGCTCCTCCACTGCAGTTGCAGCTAGTCCTAGCAACAAACATCCTGGGAGTCAATACTTCCCATTGGTGTGCAACAGCAATCAAGGCTCAACTACAATAGGAAGGCACACACAACCCACGTGGAGGGTGTACCTGAGCATCCCACTCAGATGACCAGGGAGGCTGCACTACTGGGCTCCATAGGACACCTACAACACTCTACCAAGATGGGGAGATGTAGCAGCTCTAACTAATAGAAAGAAACAAACACAAGGAGGCAGCAAAAATGAGGAGGCAAAGAAAGATGTCCTAAATGAAAGAACGGGACAAATCTCCAGAAAAAGAACTAAACAAAATGGAGTCAAGCAATCTACCAGATGCTGAGTTTAGTCCAGCTGGTGTGTCTCATTGGAGTGAGCATTGTCCCATGGACTGAAAGGTTCGATTCTTGGTCAGGCACATGCCTGGGTTATGGGCTCAATCCCAAGTGGGGGGATGTGCAGGAAGCAGCTGATTAATGTTTCTCTCTCACATCGATGTTTCTATCTCTCTAAAACAAAATCAATAAAAAACAGCCCTGGCCAGTTTGGTTCAGCAGTTAGAGCGTCGGCCCGCAGTCCAGAGAGACCGGGGTTCGGTTCCCGCTAAGGGCATGTACCTCAGTTGCAGTTTGTCCCCGGCCCTGGTTGGGTCATGCGGTTGGCAACCACTCGATGTGTCCCTTTCATATCGATGTTTCTCTCTCTCTCTCTCTCTCTCTCTCTCTCTCTCTCTCTCTCTCTCTCCCTTTCTCTTCCTCCCACTCTATCTGAACAAAAAATGGAAAAATATCCTAGGGTGAGGATAAAAAAAATATATCCCAAGTTGTGACATGAATGGCTTCCAGAAAACCCTTCAGTGAAGCTTACCATTCCTCAGCCCCCACTCAGCCAGCCTCCCGTCGGTTTTTTTAGTCTCTGTCTTGTAAATATGAGCAAACATCCAAGGATTATTGGACACTGAGAAAAGTTTCTTGAAATATATAGACCAAAATACTTTGAAGGAAAAAAAAAAAAACACTGGGGGGAAACAGAGTCTATGCACAGAAAAAACTTCAAAAGTATTATTAATATCCTCAGAAAGATGTTTAAAAATATTGTGTATAGTATAGAATGGTATAGTAAATTAAGAAAAGAATATTCAGAAAAATTTTAAAGAATTCTTTAAAATATGGAAGTAGAAATGAACGCTACACAGAAAGGTTCAAAGGCAAAGAAATCTCCCACAAAGTAGAATAAAAGGACAGACAGAAAATAAGAGAGAAAAGATAAATTTCAAGGACATGTTCAGGTGGTTCAATACCCAATAATAGGAGATTCAGACAGAATGAACAAATAAATAGGAAATAAATTATTAATGAAATCAAGCAAGAGCTTGTTTAACACTGAAGAACATAGATATGCAGACTGAAACAGCCAAACACTCAGCATGAAAAGAGAACCATACTGCCCTGGCCAGTTTGGCTCAGCAGTTGGAGTGTTGGCCTGCGGACCAGAGAGTCCCGGGTTCGGTTTCCGCTAGGGGCACGTACCAAAAAAAAAAAAAGAAAAGAGAACCATACTGGAATAGAATGAAAATTTCTTGCCCTGCCCACCGGATAGCTGAGTTGGTTAGACCATTGTCCTGATACTCCAAGGTTGTGGGTTTGATCCCTGGTCAGTACACATACAAGAATCAACCAATGAATACATAAATAAATGGGACAATAAATCCATGTTTCTCTGTGTCTCTCTATCTTACTCTCTCTCTCTCTAAAATCAATAAATAAAATTTAAAATTTAAAAAAAAGGTAATTTCTTAACCCATGTAAACTAACTGTATAAAGAGAGGGGGAGGGAATCAGAGTTAACTGGATTAAGGGACCTGAACTGTTTCTGACTCTTTTCTAAGTTCCTAGGTCTAGATGTTAACCTTATTATCTAAGTAAGGGCTCATCTAAGAGGCAGGATATATGGCCCCAGAATCTCTAGGGTAATACCCTAACAGGCTATAATTCAAAAAAAAGGTGCAAAATAGAGGTACCAATACACACCTAACAGGAATGCTCATTCACTGCTGGTGGGAAAACAAAATAGTATAGCCACTTTGGAATACTGTTCCTTACAAAACTAAAAATATCTTTTTTTTTCCTTTCTTGATTTTAGAAAGAGAAGAAGAGAGAGATAGAAACATCGATGAGAGAAAACATCGATTGGCTGCCTCCTGCATGCTCCCCACTAGGAATTTGGCCCACAGTCTGGGCATGTGCCCTGAATCGGTGACCTCTTGGTGCATGGGTCAGTGCTCAACCACTGAGCCACACCGGCCAGGCATATATCTTTACTAGATGATCCACCAATCACGCTCTTTACCCAAGTGAGTTGAAAACTTATGACCACACAAAAATCTGCACACAGATGTTTATAGCAGCTTTATTCTCAATTGCTAAAATGTGAAAGCGAGCAAGATGTCCTTCAATAGGGTGAGTGGATAAATAAACTCTGATACAACTATTCAATGAAACATTATTCGGTGCTAAAATAAATGAGCTATCTAAATCAGAAGTCAGCAAACTAAAGCCCATGGGCCAAATCTGGCCCTGTGCTTGTTTTGTAAATAGTTTTACTGAAACACAGGCATAAAAAAAATATTTTTAAAAATGAGCTATGAAGCCATGAAATTACATGGAGAAGTCCTTAAATGCATACTGCTAAGGGAAAGAAGTCAATATGAAAAGGCTATAATACTGCATGATTCCAACTATGTAACATTCTGGAAAAAGCAAAATGCTCTCTCCTAGCTTCATGAAATGAACCAAGAATAACTCGCCTCACTGACAGTCCTGTGTTCATCCCCGGGGCTATCCTTGCAGTCAGAATAGGATTATGCAATGACCGGGTTTGTGTTACATGCCCATACTGTGGCTTGGGGCTGAGCAGGAATGGGCACAGCTCGGTGTTCCATTTAGCAGCCTCACCAGGATCACCTAAGTAGAGTGGCTGCGGAAGAGCTCTCCACAGGGGGGAAGGGACAGTGTGGTGCTCTCATTAGAAGAAAGAAGTGTTCCAGGTTGGGGGTGGGGGGGGGAGGAAATGGCTATACCTCACCTGTACTATGTATATATTTAAAAGTTCTTTGCCCTGGTCGGTTTTGCTCAGCGGTTAGAGCGTCAGCCTGTGGTCCAGAGAGACCTGGGTTCGGTTCCCGCTAAAGGCACGTACCTCGGTTGCCCTGGTTGGGTTGTGTGGGTGGCAGCCACTCGATGTGTACCTTTCACATCGATGTTTCTCTCTCTCTCTTTCTTCCTCTCTCCCTCCTACTCTATCTGAACAAAAAATGGAAAAATGTCCTCGGGTGAGAATTAAAAAAAAAAGGGAAAAGGACATTTATCATTTTCCAGTTTATAAAATGTGGTACAATTGGGAAGGAGGATTAATGGAGATAAAGTCAGTGAGGAAGCAAAGGTTGAGAAGCAGAAAGGGAAATCAGAAAGAGGACTTAGGAAGGGGGCATTAAAAACCAAAAGATGTAGCCATAACCCGTGTGGCTCATTTGGTTGAGTGATGTCCCACGCACCAAAAGGTCCCCGGTCTGATTCCCAATCAGGACACATGCCCAGGTTGCAGGCTCAATCCCCAGTAGGGGGCATGCAGGAGACAGCCAATGGATGCTTCTCTCTCATCAATATTTCTATCTCCCTTCCACTCTCCCTAATATCAATAAAAACTATCTTTTTTAAAAAGGCTTGGCCTTTCCTAATATGTATGGACAAAATAATTTTATTCTTTTTTTCTTTATTAATTTGAGAGAGAGAAGAAGGGAGAGGGAGAGAGAGATAGAAACATTGATGAGAGAGAATATTGATTGGCCTTCTCCTGCATGCCCCGCACTGGGGATTTGGCCCACAACCTGGGCGTGTGCCCTAACCAGGAATTGAACCGGTGGCCTCTTGGTACATGAGTCGACACTCAACCACTGAGCCACAGTGACCAGGCTTACTTAATGATTTTAGAGAGAAAGAGGAAGGGAGAGAGAAAGAGGGAGAGAGAGAGAGAAACATCGGTTTGTTGTTCCACTTATCCATACATTCATGGGTTGATTCTTTTTCTTTTTTTTATCCTCACCCGAGGACATTTTTCCAATTTTTGTACAGATAGAGTAGGAGGGAGAGAGAGAGAGAAACATCGACGTGAAAGGGACACATCGAGTGGCCGCCACCCGCACGACCAACCAGGGCCGGGGACAAACTGCAACCGAGGTACGTGCCCTTAGCGGGAACCGAACCCAGGTCTCTCTGGACCGCAGGCCGACGCTCTAACCGCTGAGCCAAACCGGCCAGGGCCTTGGGTTGATTCTTTATGTGCCCTCACTGGGGATTAAACCCAAAAGTTTGGAATACTGGAACAACACTCTAACCAACTGAGCTACCCGGCCAGGGCCTAATTTTATTCTTCAAATAATATTTTTATAGACAAAGACATAACTATGAGACCCAGTTCTACCAATGAGATGGGAGGAAGTGTCCTGTGTGAGACTTTCAAGAAAGTTAATTTCCTGACCGGATAAGGATCTCTGCCTGCCTGTAATGTAGACCTTAGACCCAGTAGTACAGCAGTCATTTAGCACTCATGAAGAGAAAAGTGACCCATAAAGATGGCAGAACAGAAAGACAAAAGGAACCTCATGGCATTGTGGAAGAAGCACCTTACCAGCTCTAGACTTCCTACCTCCAGACTCCTTGTATATGAGAAAAAAACTTAAACCTTACTTGGTCAAGCCACTGCAGTTATGTTTCTATTACATGTAGCAGAATACTAATATCTTAAATGATACAAATAGCTAACATCACTTTTATCATTATCTTTATATGTTACAAGTTATGTATTTGTATTAAAAACACAAAACCCCTTGCCCTGGCCAGTTTTGCTCAGTGGTTAGAATGTCAGCCCACGGACCAATAATTCGCGGGTTAAATTCTGGTCAAGGGCATGTACCTCAGTTGCGATTTGTCCCCAGCCCAGACGGGTCGTGCGGGAGGCGGCCACTCAATATGTCCCTTTCATGTCGATGTTTCTCCCTCTCCCCACCACCCCAACTCTATCTGAACAAAAATGGGAAAATGTCCTTGACTGAGGATAAATTTAAAAAAAACAACAACACACACACACACAAAATGCTCTCACCATTTTCCACCTAGGAACAACTGAATATATTTAAGACATCTGATCAAGGGGGCATTAGTGACTATGGGAAGCTTTCTTTTTGGTGTAAGAATTGAAACTAGGTTTTCTGACTTCGTCAGTAACATTCTCAACTAAATGGCTAAATGAATTAAACTTTATCCCAATGTTTGATTTCTATAAAATTATATGTAATATCGTAGCTTTATTTTGAAAGAGTATGATTCCTTTCTATGAATTCCTACTATTTATTCTCATTTAATCCTTATTATATTATAATCAATGCACTTCTAACAGTAACAAGTAATACAAACCATATCATTTCTCATTAACCTTTTATTTTTAACTTAGTTTTACCATAAAGAAACCAAAAAGAAGTCGATTAAAAAATACCATAGCTGTCAATTTAAAATTTTAAATGAGATTCATGTTAAACAAAGCAGTAACATTATATCCTATAATTACATCTTTATTCATATATACAAGAACTGTGTGCAAAGTGCTTTTCAAACTATAAAATAAGACTGTAGAATAGGATACAAATAGTTAACCCGAGGAGTTAGTAACCCCTAACTGCTTGTAATGAATCACAACTGCTTACATTCTTAATTTGCATTTTATTTCTTTATATACTAAGAGAAAAGCCACCATTTTGATACCAGATTGATATCTAATTTTTGAAAATAATCCCTGATCCACAGGTCTAAACTTTAAATGTTTTCCTAAATAAGAGGAGTTTCTAAAAACTTGTATTAGTAGACCCCTCTATATGGACATATTTTAATCAGGATGGAAGTAAAAAATAAAAACATCAACTTACATGAAAGAAAAAATTAAGAAAAAAGAGTCTTGAGAAAAGCAAATTGTATTCTTACACATTTTTCCTCAGGCAAACGAAGAACCACCCTCCATACAGGAGACGGTTTACTTTCTCTGTAACTGCAAACACTGAACATGTGATGCTAAACCCAATATCATACGTACCAAGAATGCTTAAAACATTTGCTACTTAGCCTCTGAATCAGAGATACCTTTAAAGTACAAAGTACATCTAAAAATAATTCCAAACAAAGCCTTCAAGGATCTAAATTACAGTCTTTTTAGTTGAAATGTGGGAGGTGGGGGAGAGAAACGTGAATGTACGTTAACTGAGTGTGCCTTACTCATATGGAAGCACACAGCCTGCCACCTTGCAAATCAGTTTCATATCCCTGGGAAACAGGTATTTCTCAAATATTATACCCCGAAGGAAAAACTGAGGCACTAAGAGGTTAAGAGTCCAGGCTGTGTAGTTTACCAGTTGCAGAAAAGTAATTTTCATGTGTATCCTTTTAGACCTTTGTAAAAACAGTATAAATAAGTGGTTTTATTTTATATTTCAAAGCACCTGATGAAGCAGAAAAACGATATCCTCAGTTAAAGACAAATGATTACAAAGGAATAACGTATAGAATTTATTAAAAATCTTATTAATGATCTGCAGGCTCAGAATAAACTTTCAAACCTACTTCAAGCCCATTCTTCATCTTTTCCATCAGTAGGTTATGTCTGTTCTGTGAATCATTTCTGAAAACTAAGCCTCGTATATAGGGCTCTAGTTTATAATAACGTTGTTTGAACACTAAAGTCAGAGTTGTGAATACCCAACAAAGATTATAGAAGTTTTCTACTCCTTGACATGGCAATTCAGTGACTAAGATATAAAATCAATTTAATCTAACTTGAAATTCACTCCTGGTTTGCATTCATTCTCATATTTAATTTAAAAAATTAAAAATACCCAGTTATAAATCTGATCTCATTATTACTACTGTACCTAAGCAGCTTATATTTCTCTATGGAAGCTAATCAGGTAAACATGTTACCAAACAATAATTAATAATTTAATGTCGTTCAGGTTCAAGGGTAAGGTAAATCTATATATGCTACTTACAACCTAGTTGAGATTGATTATTCAAGTATCAGCAATATTAGTCCTTAAAATGTTATCATTTGTGTAGTGCAAAATATATATATGTATGTATGTACACAAACCAAACAACAAACTTTTGGACAACAAAAAGAAATGTAATAATCACAAACTAGGATTTTCTTGTGAGCTCCACAGTCCATTTCATTCCAAGGTCATCCAGGCCCAGTAGTCTTCTTGGGTAAAGTACCATTTTCTTCAGTTCAGTTTTCTTTAAAAAGAAAGTGAAAACCAATTTCCTGTGAACAAAACTGCAACCTGAATATGAAACACATCCCATGCCAAGAGAATTCTCTAACATAATCATAACATTCAAATTCAAAATAAAGCCATAAAGTCACAAATTATCCTTATGAAATTACTTCATGTCAGTTATAGCTCCATAGGGAAGATCTAATTGCAAGTGCTGACATTATCAAACAGTTTATAATAAATAATTTAAATGTACATTCCTCCTCTCATAGCTTCTAAATTCTCATCTTTTTCTAGTTGGCTATACAATTCAGATTTTTTAAAAATTATTTCATAATTTATCAAAATGGAAAAGCTGTGAAACAAAAAAGCTTAATAAAACTACAAAAAGTTGACATTTGTACAACCTGGACTACTCATTTAATCAACATATATTATGTATCTGTTACTTTGCAAGCACTGAGCCAGACACCGGGGATTTAAACATAAATGAAGCAGGCTCTCAGCCCTCAAAAGACTTCTTGGTTTAATTGATGGTGGGGCGAGAGGGGGCATATAAACCAACAATTCAGATATGTGTAATGTGATTGTTTTAATGATAGCAGAGTGAATAAAGTATCAGAGAATGGTGGGCTTGTTAGCACAAGACAGAATAATTATATGTGACTGGAGTTCTGGGAAAGGTTCCCCCAGCTGTAAAATCTCTATACCCTTCCAGCACTCAAGATGCCAAAATGACTGAAACTGTCTCAGTACAGATTCCTCTCCTCTGTGGAAATACTCTTATGCAACCCCGTTGGCAGAAGTGATATCTTTTTCATTTTTTTATTTTTTAGAGAGAGAGAGAGAAATCAATCAGCTGCCTCCTGCACACACCCCACTGGGGATGGAGCCACAACCTGGGCACGTGCCCTGACCAGGAATCAAATCTGGACCTCTGAGTCCATGAGCCAACACCTAATCCATTGAGCCACAATGGCAGGGCAGGAGTGATATTTTAAATAATCAGATCATTCCTTATCCTGTGTACAAATCTTCTTAGGTACACCTCCTTGGCAGGAGTGACATTTCAAGTAATCAAATCCATTTTTAAGTAACTCATGGCATAAAAATAAAAGGCCTCTGAAGGAATAAAACTGTAGGTGGATCTAAAGACTAACTGCTTGAGCAAGGTGTTAGCAGAAATGTTAGCTGGGAGGTACCTGAACAGTTAACAACATTTATCAAGAATCCATGTGATGCAGACTACTACACAAAATCCTTTGCAGATTTATACAACTTGGATCTATAAATGCTAGTCTTCTACATTATTCTATTACATGGGGAAAAAGAATAGACATCAATCACTATCACTACCTTCAGAACTTTAGAATGTTTTTCAGCTCTTAACGAGATCTGTCTTTCCTTTTGTAAAAAAATTAATTTGCAAAATGTAGGGTATGGTGTGATAAGGGAAGAAAATTTACAAAAGCAACAAATAAGGGAATAGGAATAAAATTCTGCCTTTGCCCTAGTCTGTTGAACTCTACTCTGGCTGTACTGCTGAGATTCTTTTTCCTCCTCAGAGTGTGGGCCTGCCTTTTTGGGCCAGTACCATCTATGCCAGGCTCCATCTGAAACATGTTTCTCCTGAGATCCTCCCCACCCCTACCCGGTTTGGATGTTCTTTTGTTATCTTTATTTTGAGAGTATGTTTATTAAAGCTGGGGACAGTGAAACAAGGAGGGGCTTCGGATAGAAGAAGCAACAGGAGAGCCTAGGTGGGGCTGCTTTGGCTCGCTGAAAAGTCAGAGCAAACAGGGCAGGACAGGTTCAGGGGGTGAGCCCGGAATGAGTGGCCACTGCCATTGCTCCCCTGGTTGTAAGTCCTGTGAGGACCCTTAGTTTAGGAGAAAGAAAATTCACTCAAAAAGGAGATTAGAGTGAGCATGCCCCAGGGAGGGCTTACCCCTACCTGGTTTTCAATGACTGTCTCTACTGAAAGCTCCAAGGAAACTATATGGCAGTAAATTTACAATCTGCACAGACTGATAAAGAAAAGTAGTCAGAAAAAATAATACATTAAGGGTAGTTATTTGGACTTAACAGGTTTGCTTTCAGTATTTAGCTTATGGACAATTTACTACTGTTATTATTTTTCCTTTCTCAAATTTTTTTTTCTTCACGTATTAATTGTATTCTACTTTATTTTCTCCATCACCTTTTTTTTTTTTTTTTTTCCCCTCACCCGAGGACATTTTTCCATTTTTTGTACAGATAGAGTGGGAGGGAGAGAGAGGAAGGGAGAGAGAGAGAAACATCGACGTGAAGGGACACATCGAGTGGCTGCCACCCGCACGACCAACCAGGGCCGGGGACAAACTGCAACCGAAGTACATGCCCCTAGCGGGAACCGAACCCGGGTCTCTCCGGACCGCAGGCCTACGCTCTAACCACTGAGCCAAACTGGCCAGGGCTCTCCATCACCTTTTATCCCCTCTATGCCATCTTCCACCTCCACCCCATTGTGGATCATTTTAACAGAATTATGAGGCTAGGTAACGGGAGAGAGGTGGCACTACAGGAGACCATTCAGGGCCTATTTTTGAACAGGTCTGTTGTTCTTCATTTCACATACAGAAAGGTTTTTCAAATCCACTGCAGAGTGATGAGAGAAATCTCTTTTACTTTTAAATTTACATTCTTTAAAAAGTATGGGGGGGGGATCAAGCAGTAGACCTTAAGTATCACTTTTTTTTCCCTTTATTGATTTTAGAGAGAGGAAGGGAGAGGGAGAGAGAGAAACACCAATGAGCGAGAACATGGATTGGCCTCCTCCTGCATGCCCCCTATTGGGGATTCGGCCCACAACCTGGGCATGTGCCCTGACTGGAAAATGAACTGGCGACCTGTTGGTGCATGGGTCGATGCTCAACCACTGACTGAGCCACACTGGCCAGGCTTAAGTATTACTTTTAATGTAAAAGCAAAAAATTTTTAAGCTTAACACAAATAGCCACTTATGTTTCATATGTATAGAACTATCTCAGTTTGTCTGTCTGGGTCCAGATGCATGTTTTTTTTTTGGTTCGTGCCCCTAGCAGGAACTGAACCCAGGACTCTCTGGTCCACAGGCCAATGCTCCAACCACTGAGCCAAACCAGCCAGGGCCAGATGCATATTTATTAGATAAAATGAAAGCTTTTCTGTGTCATATGGCACTTCAGTTTGCCATCTTGCCAAGAGTGGGCATTCAGCACACAGTCACTGAAAGCCTACTACATGCCCTACACTGGCTGAGGATGAGAATGTTCCCTATTATGAGTAGGGCAAATCTTCTCCAGCCCACACTTTTCCCATCTTAACAGGATTTCTAGATCTTTATCTTCATCTCCAAAACAGATCTGTCTCCTCCAAACCATACACTGCTCTCTAATCTTTATTCCTGTAACATCAGATTAAAAACTGTTAAACCCTGCCAGATCAAACCTTGCCTAAATCCCAAAGCCAAACCCTATTTACAAATCTAACACGAATCTATCTCTAACCCCAGTTAATTTGTTACATATATAAGCAAAAAATACATAAAAACACTACATCTCATCCAAAGGCAGTGCTGTAGAGCTTGCAATTTGGAAGGACTACAAACCTGACAAACAATGGAAAACTTCATAAGATTCAACAATAACAAAGTAGAAAATTTAAAAATAGGGAAGAATTTCTCTATTCAGAGACATCTGTAAACAACTGAAAAGGATCCTTAGGAAAAACGGTGTATACTTGTACGGGTAAAGAATATTTTTAAAAATAATTTTAGAAAAGCTGCTATTCTGGGTGACTGCTGAAGCAAAGTATAGTTTGCTTTTTCAGTCTTTAATAAAGTGACAAGATGCTTCAACCCTGAACATAAATTATTAACCAAAGTAACTTTTCTGCCTTACACCAAATTTCTCTACCCTCCAACTCTCCACTTTCTACATAGGAAATGTAAAAGGGAACTTTGAAATGTGTTGCAAAATATGTAAACACCTGGCTTCGGTGCCACCGTTCCCTGCAGCTTACATGACATGTTGTATTACTACATGTTGAAAAAAGGTTTGGTTCTTCTTCCTTCCTATTGTCAGGAAAATCAAAACGTAAAACATTGTGTAGCACTGCAGCCAACCCCCATAGAAGAAATGTCAAATGTGTGACAGGAGAAAAGAAAGGATTTCAATTAAGGTCTATGTCTTAATAGCTGGAATGACACATACACAAAGACCAGGAAGGGAGTAGATAATATTGAAAAAGCAGATTATGCTTCTGAAATCCCACTAAAGTGTTTTCTAGTGGTTAGGTATATTCCAAGGCATTAATGTATCAAAAACATCTTTAGTTCATGTATGAACATACAGCACAGAACAAGGAAGATGGAAACAATTCACCAAATGTCACATGCATTCTGGTTTCTCTACTATAAAATATTATAACTGGAGCATTTACACTAATGTGCTGATAACCCCTTCTACATCACAGAAGGGTAAATGTTTGGTTTTTGTTTTCATTATCAAATGTAATAATTATAAACTTAGGTTATTTGGTAGAGGAACAACACACCTGTTATTATTTAAACCTGTAGATTTTTGTTTTGTTTAATCCTTACCTGAGGATACTTTTTCACTGACATTTTTAGACAGAGTGGGAGTGGGGGGGAAGGGAGAGAGAGAGACATCGATTGGCTGCCTCCTGCACAACACCAACCAGGCTGGGGACTGAACCTATAACCCAGGCACATGCTCTTGACTAGAATCCAACAGCAACACTTTGGTCCACAGGCTGACACTCTAACCACTGAGCAAGGGCTAAACCTGTAGATTTTTTAAAAATGTGTTTCACTGCACATATTTACGAGAGCACTTAAAACCTTATTATCAAATATCCTATTTCTTTTCCCCATCTGTTGTCACTTAATGGGAAATGGTGACAAAATACAAAAAAAATCTAATCAGTAAGGCCATCAGTGAGGTAAACAATTGTCTATGAGCCCATCCATGGAAAGTAACTCAGTTTGCATAGTGCCCAAAAATTGCTTTAAGGATTTTCTTGAACCCAAGAATTTTGGCCTCAGATATTCCTGACCTTGACAATCTTAGAGCACTTTCAAGAACTGCAATCAATCTATTATGCTCTGACTTATTTGAGTTACCTCCTAACATCTCTAACTGGAATTTCTGATCCTCAAGTAACAATAATCCCTATTTCTAGAGATATTCAACTACCAAGTTCAATGAAATATGTCAATGTCCATATTTCAAAGGTATAGAGTATGTAGACTTTCTTTCTTTCTTTCTTTCTTTCTTTCTTTCTTTCTTTCTTTCTTTCTTTCTTTCTTTCTTTCTTTTTCTTTCTTTCTTCCCTCCCTCCCTCCCTTCCTTTCCTATCCATTGTCCTTTTTATTAGCAAAGGGCCCAAAAGAAACATCAAACTTGAAGAACACCGTTTCCTCAGAAGCCATAAAACTAAGCCTACAATCATTTTCTTATTGTCACTTAAATCAAAGGTGTATAAATTTACCAGATGCTCTCAAGTGAAAAAGTTTTAAGTCCACCAAATACCTAGAAACTCACCAGATATCACTTCCAAAATAATTTCAGTCTCAGGATCGGTATAGAATATTCAGTATGACAATATATCTATGAAATGATCTATCCTTTTAATTGCAGCTGCAGGCTCTGTCTATTGTAAGAGTTTATATACATCACTTTGAATTATAAAACTATAGTATTACCTTCTCCTTCTTTGATAATATAAATACACCAACCACTGGGCAATAAAAGGCCATATGATAGCAAAGGTTAATGCACCAGGAGACATCTCAAAGGGCCACCAAGACGGTCTCTAAGAAAATAAAATAAGCTGTTCACCAATCTATTATATATCATATTTTAAACTTAAAAACAATTCATAATTTTGAAAATATATAACTAATCATAAATCTCTTGGCAACGAGAGGGAGATAATCTGTATTTCAGAGCATAATTTAGTAAATAAACTTTCAGGAGTACTTCAGACTTACATACAAAATAAACACACTTTTAACTTCAAAGTTTTAAAGGGTAGAGTTCATCTGGAATTCTTTAAGGGCACCATGTAATCTAAATTGATTGTAATTTACTTGAAACCTTGGCACTTAAACTTAAAAAGGATTTCTTACCTGTGAAGGAGGCAGATTACTAGTCTGTAATGTTGATGATTTTGCCTATAAATACAAATGAAAGTAATTTAGTTTTGACAAAAAAAAAAAAAGGTAATTTTTCAACTTCCTATCTTAAAAACAAAATGGAAATATTAGTTTATTCTCTGTTCTTGTGTTAATTATGCTTTGATTATCCTGAAAACCATACTGATCAAATGACAAGGTCCCTAAAATTACTAGTCAAATAAATACCTTTGACATTTTATATTTTAAAATTCAAATTTTAGAAAATTATCAAAATAAATCCTTAAATTAACCTCAACCATTAATTCTTTTAAATTCTTATTAAATTACCTAATCAACTTTTCCCATTAATTCTTTTCTAAATTTTTATTTTTAATTTATTTTAAAAATATTTTTATTGAATTTTAGAGAGAGGAAGGGAGAGGGAGAAAGAGAGAGAGAGAGAAACATTGATGTGAGAGCAAAACATCAATGGGCTGCCTCCTGCACACCTGCTACTGAGAAGTGAGCCCACAACCCAGGCACGTGCTAACTGGGAATTGAAATGACCACCTTTTGATTCAAGGTACAATGCCCAACCAACTGAGCCACACCAGCCAGGGCTACCTATTGATTTTTAGAGACAGAGGGGAGAAGGGAAGAGTGAAAGAGATAAAGATCACTCTTTTGTTCCACTTATTTATGCATTCATTGGTTACTTCTTGTATATACCCTGATTGGAAATCAAACCCACAACCTTGGCATATCAGAACAATGCTCTAGCCCTGGCTGGTTTGGCTCAGCGGTTGGAGCATTGGCCTAAGGACCAAAGAGTCCCAGGTTCGGTTCCCGCTAGGGGCACGCACCAAAAAAAAAAAAAAAAAAAAAGAACCATGCTCTAACCAACTGAGCAACCTGCCCAGGGCTCTTATAAATTGTGTATTTTCCATACAAACTTCCAATTTACAAACACATTTGAGAACTGCAGTCTGTATTAATAATTAAAATTATAAAAATCAGCCCTGGCTGGTTTGGCTCAGCAGTTAGAGCATCAGCCCAGAACCAGAGTCATGGGTTTGATTCCAGTCAAGGGTATGTACCTTGGTTGCAGTTCGGTCCCCAGCCTAGGTTGAAGTCATGCAGGAGGCAACCAGTTGATGTGTGTGTGTGTGTCTCTCTCCCTCCCACTCTATCTGAAGATAAATGGAAAAATATCCTCAAGTGAGGATTTAAAAAAAAAAATTAACCTGCTATATTTGGTCAGGCTGATTTGGTGAGGCATGTGATGTTAACTGGTATTGATTTCGAGGGCCTTATATGGCCTGTGGGCCAGACACTGCCCATACCTTGAGTCCAATGGAAGGCTACAGACAATAACAAACAAATCAGTAAAATATACGATATGTCAAGTAGTGATAAATGCCATAAAGAAAAATAAAACAAGGAAGGGAGATGAGACATGTTGGAGGAGGAAAAGCTTAGAAGCAAGAGTGGCCAGGGAAAGCTTTGCTGACATTTGAGGAAAGATCTAAACAAAGAACAATTGTAAGCTATGTGGGTTACTTCCATAGAGAGAACAGTAAAAAGACCCAGGGTGGGAAGGAGCCTGCTGGCAAGTGCTTGTGGCCCAATATGACTATACCTTATAGATAAAACTAAATTAATTTCCTCTGGATGTTGCATTAATCCTTCAGACCACTAAGGTGTTAAAGAAATTACAGTTCGCCCGACCGGTGTAGCTCAGTGGTTGAGCATCAACCCATGCACCAAGAGGTCGCTGGTTCGATTCCCGGTCAGGGAACATGCCCAGGTTGTGGGCCCGATCCCCAGTGAGGGCATGCAGGAAACAGCCAATCAATGTTATTTCTCATCGATGTTTCTATCTCTCTCTCTCCCTCTCCTTTTCTCTCTCTCTAAAAAATAAAATAAATTAAAAAAAAAAAAAGAAAAAGTTACAGTTCTAGTACACTCAAGTTGCAAATGCGGAAAGAATCTAGACAAGTTAAGGATTTTGATGATGTTAGTTGTAATAGCACCTCACAGGCATTATAATATCTAACCAAGAGATTTACCTTAATGGCACTTCTCCAGACTTAATGGAATACATGACAGATTTACAAAATTGGGCTCCCAGATATCTGATGGTTTATCCAAGGTCCCATTAGTCAGTATGATTTAGAAAGGAACTCAAGCCCTGGCTGGTTTGGCTCAGCAGTTAGAGCATCAACCTGCAGTCCAGAGAGACCCAGGTTCGGTTCCCACTAAGGGCGTGTACCTCGTGTCCGATAGCCTGGGGACTGGCGCCAGGCAAACTGCTCGACCATTGTCTCGCTTGCTCAGCCTAGCCTCCCACCCTGTTCCGGAACCGCCTGCCCCGGGAACCGCCTGCCCCGGATTTGTAGACTAACTCCCATCCTGCTCTTATCGACTCATATTCCAGAGGCTCCCATGCATAGCCCCCGCAAGGTCAAGCCCTAACAGACAAATCCCAGCTGCAATGGGCAGATATAAAAAGCACAAACCCCACCATCGGGCGCGGCTTCTAGGACTCGACCCCCGGAGTCTGTTAACCCGCCCGGAGTGTACCCAATAAAGCCTGATTTCTGCTTATTTGGCTGTTTGGGTCTTTGGTTTCTTTCCACCTCTCACCTGCGGCACCTGGCTACCTTATATTTGGTGCCAAAACCTGGGAGAAGGGTTTTGCGACCCACCCCGGTCCAGGCTGGGGCGAGAGTCCCCCCCTCTCTCTCCCTGCCTCGTGCCCCCTTCCACCGCCTTGAATTCGGAGCTCCCGCCATAAGTAATTCGATCCCTTTCCCTTCCTGCCGGACCCCTGTGTCCCCGCTGGGGTCTCTCGTCCTAGACTCAGCCAAGCTGACAGCCCTCCCCTCACCGACTCCTGGAGTCCATATAGGGGGCCTGATTGAAAGGGACGCCTTTCACTCACCCCTCTATCACTGTCTGGAGCCGGGTATCTGGAAGGGACGCCTCCCTCATACCCTTTTCTCCTCCGACATTTAGGGGTCCGGAAGGCTACTAAATTATGGGGAACTCCGAATCCAAAATAGACCCTAAGACTCCTTTGGGATGTCTTCTTATAAATTTCTCTAAATTGGGATACTCTCAGACCCTCCACAAGAAGAAACTCATCTTCTTGTCCCAGGTCGCTTGGCCTGAATACACCCTAGACAACCAGTCTCACTGGCCGCCTATGGGTACTTTTGACTTCAACGTCCTCCGGAACCTGGACAATTTTTGCCGGCGGACCGGAAAGGACTCTGAGATTCCATACATTCAGGCTTTCTGGGACCTCCGCTCCCGCCCTGACCTTTGCTCACACTGCTCCACTCTCCAGATTCTCCTAGCCCAGACTTCCCCTTCTCCAAAGGCACCTCCTATAGACCCCCCTCTTTACTCTCTGCCAGATGACCTCCCTGATCACCTATCGCCTCCCCCCTGTCCTGACCCGGCTCCAGCTGCCCCACCTCCCGCTGACCCCCTCGGCTCTCCCGTAGCAGCCCATACCCGATCTCGCACTCCCCAATCCCCGCCTACTGTCCTGGCCCCTCTCCGCGAGGTGGCTGGGGCAGAAGGACTGGTATGGGTACATGTCCCCTTCTCCCTCCAAGACCTCTCTCAGATCAAAAAGCAGTTAGGATCCTTCTCAGCTGACCCCTCAACCTACATCAGAGAGTTCCGATACCTGTCCCAGACTTATGACCTGACCTGGCATGACATCACAGTAATTTGCACCTACACTCTCAGCCCTGAGGAACATGAGTGTATCCTCTCTGCCGCTAGGCAGCAGGCAGACAGGGACCACCTAATAGATGACCAAATCCCCCTAGGCACAGAGGCGGTCCCCGGGGAGGACCCTAATTGGAACTACCAACCTGGCCAAGGGTCCAACATCCACCATCGGAACCTAATGCTCCGATACCTAATTAGAAGTATGGACGCAATCTCTAATAAAGTAGTAAACTATGAGAAATTGAGAGAAGTCACTCAACTCCCGGAAGAAAACCCGGCCCTTTTTCTCAACTGCCTTCAGGAGGCCTTGGTTCGCTATACCCGCCTAGACCCGGGGTCCCGCAACGGGACCACAATCCTAGCATCTCACTTTATCTCTCAGTCCGCCCCAGATATCAGAAAAAACTAAAAAAGGCTGAAGAGGACCCTGAGACTCCCATCCGAGACCTGGTAAAAATGGCTTTTAAAGTTTTTAACGCCCGGGAGGAGACGGCTGAAGCGGCCTGGCAGGTGCAGCTGCAACAGAAACTTAGCCTCCAGACTCAAGCCTTGGTAGCAGCCCTCCAGCCCGCAGGGGAACCGGCAAAAAAAACTGACCTCCAAAGGAGGGCAGCGCACGCCCCCGGGCGCCTGTTTCAAATGCGGAAAGGAAGGCCACTGGGCGAAGGCCTGTCCGCAGCCTAGGCCCCCCACCAAGCCTTGCCCTCAATGCACACAAATGGGCCACTGGAAGTGGGACTGCCCGACCCTGGCTCAGCCCTCAGCACCTCAATGCAGGGGGACTGAGAACCAGACGTTCCCGGCCCTAGAACTGCTGGGGCTAATGGACGACTGAGGGGGCCCTGGCTCTTCGACTCCGGTTACCCTCGCTGAGCCCAGGGTCACGCTCCGGGTAGCGGGTAAGTCTGTCTCCATTCTAGTAGACACGGGGGCTGCCTACTCTGCCCTTCCCTCTCATTCGGGCCTTACGGTTCCTTCCCAGGTCTCGGTCATGGGAATCGACGAATCACCCTCGACCCCACGGCGGACGACCCTCCTTAACTGCCTATTTGAGGGTCACCCGTTCTCCCACTCCTTCCTAGTCATGCCCTCATGTCCAGTCCCCCTCCTAGGGAGAGACATTCTGTCCAAACTCCAGGCAAGCATCTCATTCTCCCCGAAACAGACCTTCTTGCTGGCACTGGTGCCAAGTCCCGACCTTGAGCTTAACCCAGACCCCAAAATCCAGCTCCTACCTGGAGTCCGCCCCGAGGTCTGGGACACGGATACCCCCACTATTGCTTCCCACCACACTCCTGTTTTAATCAAACTCAAAGACCCATCTTCTTTTCCTAACCGCCCGCAATTCCCTATCTCGCACGCTCATAGGATGGGACTCCTGGCCATCATCACCAAGCTTAGGACACAAGGCCTTCTGATCCCCACCAATTCACCTTGTAATACTCCCATTCTCCCCATTAAAAAGGCCTCAGGACAGTACCGCCTTGTTCAGGACCTCCACATCATCAACTCGGCGGTCGTCCCCATTTCCCCAGTAGTCCCCAATCCCTACACCCTTCTCTCTCACATCCCCCCTACCACTACACATTTTTCGGTCCTTGACCTCAAGGACGCTTTTTCCACCATACCCCTCCACCCGGATTCCCACTTCCTATTTGCCTTTACCTGGGAGGACTCTGTTTCCAATACCGTTCAACAACTGACCTGGACAGTCCTCCCCCAAGGATTCCGGGACAGTCCTCACCTATTTGGACAAGCATTAGCTGCAGACCTACTCGCCTGCGATTTGACCCCCTCCACCCTTTTACAATATGCAGACGATCTTCTGATCTGCTCCCCAAACAAGGCCGACTGCCTCACGACCACCACCCTCCTACTGAATTTCCTTTGCAGCAAGGGATATCGGGTGTCCGCCAAGAAGGCACAAATAGCCACCTCGTCTGTTACTTACCTTGGCCTCCTAGTCACCCCGACCCATCGAGCCATTACTGCCGACAGGCTGCAGGCTCTTCGGGGCCTGCAGCCCCCTAACTCGGTGGCTGAAATCCAATCATTTCTGGGACTGCTAGGCTTCTTTCACCACTGGGTCCCAGGCTTTGCCCTCCTAGCTAAACCCCTCTATCTGGCGGCCAAAGAAACGCCCGAGGGGCCCTTGACGTCCCCCAAAGGTGTTCGCCGGGCCTTCTTGGCCCTCCTGAAGGCCCTCTGCTCAGCATCGGCCCTGGCCTTACCTAATCCCTCACGACCCTTCGTCCTATATACTGAAGAGAGACACCAGTTAGCTCTTGGAATCTTAGCCCAACTGACGGGTCCAACTCTAATCCCGGTTGCCTATCTCTCCAGACAGTTGGACCCCACGGTTCACGGATGGCAGCCCTGTCTCTGAGCTCTTGCAGCTGCAGCCAATCTCACCACCGAGGCTCTGAAAATTAACCTCCAACAGCCATGACAGGTCTTCTCCCCACTTCACCTTACGGACCTTCTCTCACACCAGGCTCTGGCCCATCTTGGGCCCTCCCGGCTCCAGCTATACCACCTTCTCTTTATAGAAAACCCCTCTAGCCCTGGCCGGTTTGGCTCAGCGGTTAGAGCGTCGGCCTGCGGTCCTGAGAGACCCAGGTTCGGTTCCCGCTAAGGGCATGTACCTCGGTTGCAGTTTGTCCCTGGCCCTGGTTGGTCGTGCGGGTGGCAGCCACTCGATGTGTCCCTTCACGTCGATGTTTCTCTCTCTCTCTTCCTCTCTCTGCCTCCCACTCTATCTGAACAAAAAATGGAAAAATAGCCTCGGGTGAGAATAAAAAAAAAAAAAAAAAAAAAAAAAAAAATAGAAAACCCCTCTATCACCCTTTCCAACTGTAGCTCTCTTAATCCAGCTACCCTCCTTCCCGTCTCTGACCTGCCTGCCTCTACACACTCCTGCCTTGAAATCTTAGAGCAATCTAAATCTCCCTCAACACCAACACCTCACCCTTCTCCTGGCTAACCCTACTCCAGGAAGGGTTAATGCTAGCTAACCTCACAGGCATCGGCAGCCTCTCCTCTTGTCTCATGTGTGCAGCTCTTGGCAGGCCACCCCTCACTGTGGTCCCATTCCCGCTCCCACTGAATTCCTCTAACGAGATGCCCACCCACCTCTCACCTCTTTCTGGGGTTAATCTCTATACACCCCCAGATCTCCAACAATTCCTTTTCTGCTATAGCAATGGATCCTCATCCCTCTGCAACCAGACGACTCCACCAACCTCTAACCTGATAGCCCCGGACGGTTTCTTTTTTTGGTGCAACAATACACTTTCAAAAAACCTCTCCATGCCTCTCGATCCCTCTCTTCTCTGCCTTCCGGTCACGCTGACTCCACAACTTACGGTTTATACCCCTGCTGAATTCCAACGCCGATGTATTTACTCTCACCCAAGGCAGAAACGTGCAGTTTTTCTCCCTTTCGTAATTGGCCTCTCCCTCACCACCTCGGCCATAGCCGCGGGAATGGGAGGAGGGGCACTCGCTAACTCCCTAATCTCTTCCGCCCAACTTGCATCCCAGTTCCAGTTAGTCATTGACAGCTCAGCGGAGTCCTTGGCCTCTCTTCAAAGACAAATAACCTCTCTAGCCCAACGTTCTATGCAGAACCGGAGAGCCCTGGACCTCCTCACAGCAGAACTTGGAGGAACCTGTCTATTTCTTGGGGAAGAATATTGCTATTATATCAACGAATCAGGTTTGGTAGAAACCCGCGTTGAAACCCTCCACCAGCTAAACTCAGAACTTAAAAAACAAAAATTCTCAGCAGATGCTTCCTCCTGGTGGAAATCCTCTGTGTACTCCTTACTTTCCTCCCTCCTCGGCCTGGTCCTCCTCATAATAATTATACTGCTAATTGCCCCGTTTTCTTCGCTTCATTCAGGACCGATTCACACAACTCACACGGACAATAGAAGTCCACCAAATGATACTACAACAATACCAGCCTCTGACCAGTCCCCCCCCGAACTCGGACCACGCCGACTCGGCCCCCTCCCCTGACGCTGCCCCTGTCCAGCAGGAAGTAGCCAGAAAGACGACCTTGCCCCTATTCCTATATCACAGTCCGATAGCCTGGGGACTGGCGCCAAACTGGGACCATTGTTTCGCTTGCTCAGCCTAGCCTCCCACCCTGTTCCGGGAACCGCCTGCCCCGGGCTTGTAGACTAACTCCCATCCTGCTCTTATCTATTCACACTCAGAGGCTCCCATGCATAGCCCTCGCAAGGTCAAGCCCTAACAGACAAATCCCAGCTGCAATGGGCAGATATAAAAAGCACAAACCCCACCATCGGGCGCGGCTTCTAGGACTCGACCCCCGGAGTCTGTGAACCCACCCAGAGTGTACCCAATAAAGCCTGATTTCTGCTTATTTGGCTGTTTGGCTCTTTGGTTTCTTTCTACCTCTCACAGGCGACGCCTGGCTACCTTACACCTCGGTTGCAGTTTGTCCCTTGCCCTGGAATGGGTCATGTGGGTGGCAACCACTTGATGTGTCCCTTTCACGTCAATGTTTCTCTCTCCCTCTCTTCCTCTCTCTCCCTCCCACTCTATCTGAACAAAAACTGGAAAAATGTCCTCAGGTGAGGATAAAAAAAAAAAATTAGAAAGGAACTCAAGGTGAACAAATCCCAATGTCATGACACAATTACTCTTCATTAAAGCAGCAACTACTAACAAATACTAAGATAGAATCAGAACTAATAAATGCAACTATAAGTAAATTTTTTCTAAATAATAAATGCTCTGGAAAGGCAAATGAAGATTCCCAAAGACACTTGCTTACACCTAAGAAGTAACTGGAAATGCTTATATAATTAGCACTATGATTTTTTGCTTCAATGATATTTATCCATACATACTGTTAAAGAAAAAAAAATTCAATGGCACTTGCTGAAGCACAGTTAAGTAGATTTTATTCAAGGGAGCAGGGGCTATTACTATAGGTATAGGGACCACTGCATAGGGGAGATTGGACTTAATTCACAATATATCAGGGACAAATGAGAATTTATAGTCAAGGAGGAGGGTGGGGATCAACAGATGGAAAATTACTAAGAGGAAACATCAGGGGTGAGGTAGATTCTGGCTAAACCTACCTAACAGGATTCTTGCTATAGATAAGCTAGGATGATCAGATCATCTGGGTGATGGTGGAAGATGAAGAGCCTGATCAGATACTGATGGTGGGTGGTTCTGGTTAAACTGACTAAGCAGGGTTCTTCCTAAAACTAGATTTTACAAGGAAGAAGTGAACAGGCGTGCTCTTCCTCCTGGAGAGCTCTTTCCCTTCCCCTTCATCTTCCCCCACAGGCATACACTTCCTAAACTCTAAGGGAGCCCATCAGACTTGCAACCAGGGAAGCAATGAGCAGCAAGCAGCAGCTTGTCCCGGGCTAACCCTCTGAACCTGTCCCCAAGGCCCCCTCTTCTCTGACTCTCCAGAGGGCTGACAGCCCTGCCCTGTCTCTCTCCTGTTGCTTCTTCTACCCTAACCCCTTAGTTGTTTCACTGTCCCTAGCTTTAATAAATGTACTCTCAAGCTAAAATTTAAAAGAATTAATTAATAAAGAAAAAAGTGAGCAGATGAACCTAAGAGAGGGTTCAGGAGAATAAAGTTTGGTCAAGCAACAAATCTTTGTCAATATCCAACAAAACAAAAAGGAAACAAACCAAATGGGAGAAGATATTTGCAAGCAATAGCTCCGACAAAATAATTTATACATTTCAACACCAAACAAACAATCTAAATAAAAAATAGGCAGAGGACCTGAACAGACACTTCTCCCAAGAAGACATCAAATGGTCAGCAGATATATGAAAAGATGCTCAAAGTCACTAGTCTATTAGGGATATGCAAATCAAAGGTACAATGAGATACCACCTCACACCTGTTAGAATGGCTATTATTAACAAGACAGGTAATAACAAGTATTGGAGAAGTTGTGAAGAGAAAGGAACCCTCATTCACCATTCACTCCTGGTAGGAATGTAAACTGGTACAGCCATCATGGACAAAAAAAATAAACAAACAAAAAACACAAAAGAAAAAGAAAAACATAAGACACAGAAATTATAATCCACAGTTGCTTAAATATATTAACTAAAAATGCCCATTTTTGAACATCTAGAAGAACTATGAAATATCCAGAGAAACAGAAAAGTGTTACCAATACTCTGAAAATAAAGCAGCCAAAACATTAAAAAAATGTTTAAACCTATGAAAACATGTTTAAAAAAAAAAAAAAAAAATCTTTGTCAATATCAAGCAGCTTTTATGTGTTTAGAAATTCTATTATTATTCTATTGCTGGATTAAAATAAAGATTACTAACTTTTTTGGAAAATTATTTTGAGGAGAAAAATCTCCTGTGGTAGTAACCATTGCAAAGAATACATAAAGAATTACTGAGTTAGGTGCTCCCTATGGCTGTGAACTTCCGAAGGAAAAAACCAAGCTGCTTTACCATCATTGCTGTCATCATCACTTCATGTAACAATACTTAAATGCTTAATATGTTCCAGGCACTGTACTAAGCATTCTATTTTATCCTCTGAACAAGCTTATGAGTAGGCATTAATATTTTCTTTTAATAGATAAGAAAAATAAAGGACACAGAGGTTAAGTAACCTGACCCAAGATTACACAGTAAGTGGCGGAGCTAGAATTTGAATTTTGGTAGTTTTTTTTTTTTTTTTTAATTCCTTTTATTTTTTGAAGGGAGGTAGAGAGAGAGAGAAACGAAACATCGATGTTTTAGTTGCCTCCCACACAACCCTGACAGGGGCCAGGATTGAACATGCCCTTGACTAGGAATCGAACCCATGACCTGTTGGTCCGTGGGCCAACGCTCTAACCACTGAGGCAGGGCTTTAGGTAGTTTTTTAAAGATCTACCTCACTGTGCTATCTATCTACCATTTCATTTTTGTGTTTGTTACCTAGAAAAGAATCTGGTATGTGACTATTCAGCATATATTTATTTAATGAATGAATCTAAGGAACTATTTTACCAAAAAATAATATACCTCAGGCAGCTTACTGATGTGGAAAGTACACTGCATGAGAAATCAGGAAAGTTGAATTACAGATCTGGCACCGCCACTAATTAACATGTGCTCTCAGTATCTTAGCTTCTTAATGTCTGCTGAACATAAGGGTGTTGAACTAAGTTTCCTTTGGTTCTATAATCTACTACTTTACTGTTATGAATTTATTCTTTTATTTATGCAAATTTTTTTTTTTAAATCCTCACCCGAGGACATTTTTCCATTTTTTGCACAGATAGAGTGGGAGGGAGAGAGAGGAAGAGAGAGAGAGAGAGAGAGAGAAACATCGACGTGAAAGAGGCACATCGACACGACCAACCAGGGCCGGGGACAAACTGCAACCGAAGTACATGCCCTTAGCGGGAAACGAACCCGGGTCTCTCCGGACCGCAGGCCGATGCTCTAACCGCTGAGCCAAACCGGCCAGGGCTATTTATGCAAATTTTTATGCAAATGAATTTTGCACTTTTTTTTTATTCTCACCCGAGGACATTTTTGCATGTATCCTGAGAGAGCGAGAGGGAAAGAGGGGGGAAGAGAAAGAGAGAGAAACATCAATGCGAGAGAGACACATTTGACTGGCTGCCACCACACTATCCCAACCAGGGCCGAAGACAAACCGCAACCAAGGTACGTGCCCTCAGCAGAACCGAATCCAGGACTCTCTGGTCCGCGAGCCAACGCTCTAACCACTAAGCCAAACCGACCAGGGTGAATTGTGCACACATTTTAAGGGGGGAAAATCCTTAATGTGTCAGAATCCTTTTTGTTCTTTTAATTTTTTTCTTTTATCCTCACCCACGGACATTTTTTCATTTTTTGTTCAGATAGAGTGGGAGGGAGAGAGAGGAAGAGAGAGAGAGAGAGAAACATCGACATGAAAGGGACACATCAAGTGGTCGCCACCCACATGACCCAACCAGGGCCAGGGACAAACTGCAACCGAGGTACATGCCCTTAGCGGGAACAGAACCCAGGTCTC
Source organism: Molossus molossus (assembly GCF_014108415.1). Lineage (NCBI taxonomy): Eukaryota > Metazoa > Chordata > Mammalia > Chiroptera > Molossidae > Molossus > Molossus molossus. The sequence continues at coordinate 101,475,950 of NW_023425344.1, read as the reverse complement.
TCTGGACAGCAGGCCGACGCTCTAACTGCTGAGCCAAACCAGCCAGGGCAAGAATCCTTTTTTTAAAGAGACAAGGACTCCTTTTTTTGGTTTTGTTTTTAATCCTCACCATAGGACATGCTTAGAGAGAGGAAGAGAGAACGAGAAAGAGAGTGAGACGGAGAAACATCAATTGGTTGCCTTCCATACATGCCCTGACTAGAAATCAAACCTATATCCCAGTATGTGCCCTGACCGGGAATCAAACCAGCAACATTTTCAAGGCACAAGATGACGGTCAACTAACTGAGCCACTTCAGCTGGGCGGTATTCGTTTCTTTACATACATCTACATTTAATGTATTCCTCTTGTAATGGAAACACATCTTCTTTGATTAATCCATACAAATTCTTAACACCTGGTACGGCAAGATGCTTTGCGGTTGTATCATGTTTGAAGCTAGGTCAGATATCAAGGCTAGTTGCCTCACTCTTTTCTACAACCAACATTACTCAAGGAGGAACAAGTCAGGGGACAAATGGGGCAGATCACAAGTAGCTACTGGAAAGCTCTGCAGCTGAGTCCAGGGATTATCATGGCCCTGTCAAAACTGTGAACCAAGGTGAATTGTCCCTTCCTCTGACCCTTTTCCTTTTCTTTCAGTAACTTTTCCATATTCAGCTGTCTAGCTTTATTCAGTACAGGACAGCAAGCTGTCATAGTAGAAAGAGCACTGCCCTGAGATACAGCATATCTGGATTCTGCTTGAGTTTCTACAACTGACTAGCTGAGATGCCTTTTCAAAGGTTTAATACCCTTGATCTTCCAGGGTCAAATGACAGCAGAGGTCAAACTGTAACTCCACACTACTCTTTGGCTTTAAAGTTTTGATCCTAAAACTAATTTACACTCAAGAATCAGTAACTTAACATATTATCTCTACAGCATTTTAAAAAGGAGTCAAGCCCTGGCCGGTTTGGCTCAGCGGTTAGAGCGTCGGCCTGCGGTCCTGAGAGACCCGGGTTCGGTTCCCGCTAAGGGCATGTACCTCGGTTGCAGTTTGTCCCCGGCCCTGGCCGGTTGTGCGGGTGGCAACCACTCGATGTGTCCCTTTCACATCGATGTTTCTCTCTCTTTCTCTGTTCCTCTCTCTCCCTCCCACTCTACCTGAACAAAAAATGGAAAAATGTCCTCGGGTGAGGATAAAAAATAAATAAGTAAATAAATAAAAATAAAAAATAAAATGTTAAAAAAAAAAAAAAAAAAGGAGTCAAGATAGAGGACAATGCTTATTACAAAAGGATGACTCTTTTTTTTTTTTTAATGTTTATTTATTTTATTTATTTTTTCTTATTGCTTTTAGAAAGGAAAGGAGAGGGAGATAGAAACATCGATGAGAGAGAACATCGGTCACCTCCCGCACGCCCACCACTAGGGATTGGGCCCACAACCTGGGCATGTGCCCTGACTGGGAATCGAACCGGTGACCTCTTGGTGCATGGGTCAACGCTCCACCACTAAGCCACACCACCCGGGCTGGGATGACTCTTTAATGATGAAGAGTCTAGGGCTTTAGGTATAGTCTATTTATTTGTGCATTAAATTAAACTATTTAAAAGTTCTTATTCTTCTAACATCAAGCAACCTACCCCTTCCTCCAAAATGGTACTGCTAATTTTACACTAAAAAGTTTCTATTATTTTAACTGGCATTTAGCTTTTGGGTCAGTTTTAAGTAATATTTTCAAAAGTAGGTCCCATTTATTTTTTTAAAAATCATTAAAATACATTGATTTCTGGCCCTGGCCAGTTTGGCTCAGTGGTTAGAGCGTCGGCCTGCGGTCCGGAGAGACCCGGGTTCGGTTCCCGCTAAGGGCACGTACTTCGGTTGCAGTTTGTCCGTGGCCCTGGTTGGTCGTGCGGGTGGCAGCCACTCGATGTGTCCCTTCACGTCGATGTTTCTCTCTCTCTCTCTCTTCCTCTTTCTCCCTCCCACTCTATCTGTACAAAAAATGGAAAAATATCCTCGGGTGAGGATAAAAACAAAAAAAAACATTGATTTCTGTAGATTTTATCAATACAGATTATGCACTGATTTAAAGGATCAACAAGTAGAAGACAAATTTGGAAGTTTACCTGTGAAGCTGTTAGTGTTTCCAGTTTATGAAGTCTCTGAAGGACGTTCTGCATGTCCTCCTGCAGTCGCATGAGCACAAGAGCAATCTGCTCGTTGAGGCTGCCTCTTGTCCCTCTGTCTGAACCCCAGCGTTCCCCATCCCCTCCACTTCCCACTTGCCGACCCTTGGTTCCTTCGTTCAAATGTTGCATCCTATGCCCTGTTTTAAGAGAGCAAAATAGGTTAGTTCTAAATTATTCCCGGAGAAATGGTGTGTTTTATTCATTTTCCAATTATTTCTTTGAGATCTAACTCTCCTAAGTGGAGTGGGAGCAATCAGGAACTACACAAAATAAATTATTGGAGTCAAACAGTAGACATGTACACTTCTACTCATATTGATATATTCTAAGATTTTTGTCTAAGGTTTTATAATGTACTTAATATACTAGTACATGACTAAATGCATATAATTCACAAATAACATATACATATTCAGGGTGCATTCGCAAAAATTCTTTACTAAAAGGTAACTGATTTGAAAATATTTAAAGACTTTCTTTAGAGTATTAAAAAGTACACCAAATAGCCCAGCCAGTGTGGCTCAGTGGTTGAGAGTTGACCCATGCACCAAGAGGTCGCTGATTCGATTCCCGGTCAGCGCACACGCCCAGGTTGTAAACCTGATCCCCAGTAGGGGGCATATAGGAGGTGGCCAGTTCATGTTCTCTCTCATCAATGGTTCTATCTCTCTCTCCCTCTCCCTTCCTCTTTCTCTAAAAATCAATAAAGAAAAAAAACTTTTTTTATTAAAAAATTAAAAAGTGCCCTGGCCGGTTTGGCTCAGTGGTTAGAGCATCAGCCTGCGGTCCCGAGAGACCCGGGTTCGGTTCTCGCTAGGGGCATGTACCTTGGTTGCAGTTTGTCCCCGGCCCTGGTTGGTCGTGCGGGTGGCAGCCACTCGATGTGTCCCTTTCACATCGATGTTTCTCTCTCTCTCTCTCTTCTTCTCTCTCCCTCCCACTCTATCTGAACAAAAAATGTCCTCGGGTGAGGATAAAAAAAAAAAAAAAAAAATTAAAAAGTACACTAAATAGCTCTATTTTCCTTTTTGGTCACTGTAAGCCTCCCAAAAGGTTTTAAAACATTTTTCTTATTATAAATTCTATTATACTTGTAAAGCTATTAAAATCTCATTACTTTTTAAATTTTATTATATATCTATCCATTCTATTTTCTACACATATACTTACAGAATTGGCATTACCCCTTATACATGATTTTGTATACTACTTTAAAAAAATACTATAAATATTTATCTGCATCATTAAATTTTATTCCAAAAACACTGAAATGGCTGCATAAATTCCCTAGTAAGACGTAAAGTAATTTACTCAATCACTTTATCTGCTTTTGGACAGTTAGAATGAATCCAAATTTTTGCAATTATAGATAACATTGAAATAAATATCTTTATACATAAATCCTTGTCCAAATTTCTGATTTCTTTAAGACAGATAGAGTAAAAAAATAATTACTAGTTCAAAGGGTTAACAACTTTTTGGAGATTCTTCACAAGTGTTGCCAAGTTATTTTTTCACAAAGTCTGAGATAGTTCTATATTGCAGTGTGTAAAAGGTACCTTTGCTGAAATAAAATAGTTTAAGTTTTTACATTTGCTAAAATAATGGGTAAGTTTTATTTGTTTTGTTTTTAAACAATAAACAGGAAACTACCTACCTCATTGCCCTTCAGCATCGTGGAACCTTAAAGCCGCAGCATTCCCAAAGCCATGTCTTAATTTGTTTTATGTAGATTTTTTTCAACCAGATACACAGATAATCCTTTAACTTTTTATGCCCTCATATAATTAAACAAGAATTTTCCTTTTTTTTTTTTTTTCAGGTGTACAACATAATGATTTGATATTTGTATATATTGTGAAACGATCCCCATACTACGTCTAGTTAACATCTGTCACTGTAGTTACAGATCTGTTTTGTGATAAGAACTTTTAAAATCTACTCTTCTAGTAACTTTCAAATACACAATGTAGTATCATTAACTGTAGTCACTATGCCATACATTACATCTCCATGACTTACTTATTTTATAACCAAAAGTTTGTACCTTTTGACTACCTTCATCCATTTTGCCCTCTTTCCACCTCTGGGAACCACAACTTTGCAATCTGTTCTCTGTATTTATGAGTTTGTTGTTGTTTTTTTTGCTGTTTGTTTGTTATTTAGATTCCACATAAGTAAGATATTACATTTGTCTTTCCACTAATTCTCTTTTTTGACAATACCTATTCATTCATTACTATAAACAATGATAAAAGATTTACTTTTCTTCCCCAATCAACTCTCTATTACCTTATCACATTACTATTCTTAATGTTTTCTTTCATATTGTTAAATGTTCTTTAATCTCTGTTACATGATTTTTCAACTTTCAGTTATACCTTTTGACTTAAGTGGGAAAATGTGAAAGACAGATAGTACTAATTTTTTTTTTTTTTTATCCTCACCCGAGGACGTTTTTCTATTTTTTGTTCAGACAGAGTGGGAGGGAGAGAGAGAGAGAAAGAGAGAGAAACATCGACGTGAAAGGGACACATCGAGTGGTTGCCACCCGACGACCCAAGCAGGGCCGGGGACAAACTGTAACTGAGGTACGTGCCCTTAGCGGGGGAACCAAACCCGGGTCTCTCTGGACCGCAGGCCGACACTCTAACCGCTGAGCCAAACCGGCCAGGGCCAAATAGTTCTAATTTTTACCAAAAGTAAGTAAAATGAGCATCAGCACAGTTGGAGCAACTGGTAAGTGATTATTCAGGAGAGTAGAACATAAAGTTGGCTACCTCAAAAAATTGCATAAAAGGTATAAAAATAAAAATGTTTCCCCCCATATCTTTAGAGAATAAACTACGATGCCTTGTGGAACCAAAGGAGAGAACTAGACAAAGAAAAATGGTCAGATGTTATGTACAGATAACTTTTAACATTCCCTTTGTAAACTGATAGTTCTAATGCCTCTCCTAACTAGAACCTATCATTTCACTAATTAGGTTATAACAACAGTCAGCAAAAAAAAGAAAGAAGTAATACACACCTCTCCCTCTTCTGACATTAGAGAATTCTTCATGCTCCCCACCCTGTTTCTCACGGTGTGGCGCTCCACTGTTACTTCTGCCATCTTCTCCTCCATGCTTTACTTCACCTTTTCCTTCGATTGCTACCACCTGCATTTCTCCAATGTTGCCATTTCCAGGAGAAATTTGAACATCTTCAGGAAAACCAGAATTTTCCAAGGGCTTATTGGGATCACCACCCAAGTAATATCGAAATGGTCCATTGTTTGATGTAAAGCTATCTAAAGACTACAAATTTAAAACAACACTTAGTTAAAAGCCACAAACATAAATTGTACACCACAAAGTTTTCTTGATAATAGATTACTGTGTTTATAAAATATTTTTCATGTTATTATAAAAATATTGTATTTCTAAAATATTTCAATTCATATTCTGCCTTCAAAATGTAGGGAAGAAATGGGATAGACGTGAATCATTCATGAGCAAAGAATTGAGAAGTTATGGCAATAAATCGTTCTCAAGAGTCACTCATTCATCCAAGAAACACTTAAATGCCTACTTTTATCCTAGTTACTATGCTAAATTCTAAGGATAAATATAAAAAAGAGAGAGAGAGAGAAAGGATCTCCGTCTGCAAGAGGCGTCTAGCCTTAGCAAAGGAAAGAATATTATAACAGTTTGAGGAGGGGTGCCTAACTCATTCTGGGGTTGAGTCGGGGCTTGGTCAGGACACCTTTCCTGGGAGAAATGATATGAACTTAATCTTGAAGAACAACATAGGAAGTAGGTGGCCATGTAGAGATGGAGGCACAGATTGGAGTGATGCAGTCACAAGGAGCCCCAGGGCCCCCAGGGCTGGAGCCTTCAGAGGAGCACAGCTCTGCTGATACGTTGATTTCAGATTTCTAGCCTCCCTGTACTTCTAGAACTATGAGAGAATAAATTTTTGTTTCATGTCCAAAAAAAGCACAAAACTTGAAGAACAGATGAGTATAAGCCAATTAAAGGTATGGTAATGATGACAGCAAGTGCCAATTACGTAGTAGTGGGATAGAGGATGATTTGAGAACGTTTGGGATTACAGAATCTATAGGAGTTGAAGACTCAATATGGGGAGTAAGGGAAAGGAAAACACTAGGTGGTTTTGTACTATTTACCAAAATAAATATAGAGGATTAGAAGGTTTCAGGGGCAAGATGTCTAATAGGGCAGTTAGAATTCAGAAGAGATATAGGCTGGAGATACCACTTTAAGTCATTAGCACGTAAGTGATGGTTGAAACAAAGGTAGTAATAATTTGGGATATATGCCTGAAGAACATCATATTTAAGGGGTCAATAAGAGGAAGAAAAACTCACAGAGGAAGGTACAAAGGGCCCAAGAAGCATAAAAAGAAACTCTTAAAAAGTGGTATAATGAAAGCCAAGGAAATATTTTTCAAGGACAAAGTAGTTAATATTGTTTGATTATATTCAAGTAAGATGGGAAATGTAAAGCATCCATTCAAATTAGCAACAAAGGCATGTTGGCATATATCTGGCAGTGAATCAATACCATGAATGAACATGACCAACAGAAAGCCTGCCTATAAAGGGAAGGAGGGAGCCCTGGCCAGTTTGACTCAGCGGTTAGAGCTTCAGCCTGGGGACCAGAGAGTCCCAGGTTCAGTTCCCGCTAAAGGCACATACCTCAGTTGCAGTTTGTCCCCAGCCTGGTTGGGGTCATGTGGGTGTCAACCACTCGCTGTGTCTCTCTCACATCAATGTTTCTCTTTCTCTCTTCCTCCCTCTCTATCTTAAGATAAATGCAAAAGTGTCCCCAGGTGAGGATAAAAATAAACAAAGGAAAGGAGGGAGATAAGTCAATACTTAGAGAGCATCATAAGGTTGAGAGAGTATTTTCTTTCAAAGATGGAAGGGATATGAATAGCTTGAGAAAAAAGAACCAGAAGAGGGACAGTCTGGCAGGTATAAAAAATGAAGGTCCCCAAAGAGGTGGGAGAAAATATGACACACATTAGAGAAAATGGCCTTAGGTGGGAAGGTCTTCCACTGAGGTAGGAAGAAAGGTGGCAAAGACTGAATGAGTATAGATTATAGTCAGTACGTCAAAGACGTAAGTGTCCAGGCATGAAGTTGAAGGAGTAACAACCTAATGGCTTCTACCGTCTCAGTGAGGCAGAACACAAAATTATTTGATGAAAGCAAGGAAAAGGTGAAACAGGACCAATGAGTATCAGTCCCCTACCCACATCTCTCATTCTGGTAGAACTCTAGCTTCTTATGCTTTAGGTGCTACTCAAAGTGTGGTCTGCAGACCAGCAACATCAGCATCAACTGAAAGCTGGTTAAAAATGTAAAACCATGAGTCCCACCCAGACCTACTAAATGAGCAACTCTGGGGTTCAGGCCCAAGAACCTGTGCCATAACGAGCTCCCCATTAAAATTTGAGAAGTGCTGCTTAATAGAATAGGAGAATGTATAAAACAAAGGGGAAACAAAAAAACCTAAAATGTTTCTCTCTCATTCTTATCTTAGAAATCTAACTCACCTGACAAAATTCCAAATGTACTGGTATGCATTGGTATTGTGGTTGAAATCATATCAGAAATATCTCTATATCTATATCTATGTATCTATATAAAGATATAAAACATTTCATATCTTCAAGTCTCTATTTCAGTTTCCAAACCAGTACTTCCAAACCATTATCTATTCCATTAAATTGTTATTATAGAACATGGTTTGTTTTCAGCTTCTGCAAAGCAGTAACAGCTAATAATCTGATCTTTAAAAATCTCAGCTTTTAAGAAAGGGATCTATCTATAAGTTATTCAACTTATTTAAACAAGACTGAAAATAAAAACTGACTTTCTTTTCAACAACATTTTTTTAGTGAGATGAGGCCCTTGCAAACATGAGGTTGTCTATCACTTCAGAAATTTAGTAAAATCAATGGAATACAGTGCTTTCAAAATACGAACACTTTGGAAAGAACAGAAACCAAGAAAATGTTATATACAACAAAGTAAAACCATTACTGTATTAAAAAACCACTACAGCAATACTGAAAATAAAATTTCAATATTACATTTATTTAAAATAATAAATTATTACAGATTATCTGTTATAGATAAAGAAGCTAAAAGTAATATTATTTAAGATTAACAATAGGTCAGGTAACAAAACAAGATTTTAATTATACTAGCAGATTGGCTAATACTAAAATGGATAAGAAACAGATGAAGTTTGGGGACAAATAAATAATGACTCTTTAGAGCACATTATTCTAGAAGTCATAAGAAAGTACAGCAAAAGGAACTCATTATGAAGTGATAGTTGAGCTACAGAATAATAATAATGATGGTGCAATTGTATGCAGAACATAATTCAATGTTCTCGTGTTAGAAGGAAAAAAGAAAACAATTACAGAGGCAATGTAAGTTAAAAAACCATTACAGAGGCAACATTAGAAAGAAGTATTCCACACACAACTATAATGCTCATTTTTAAACTTTTTATTATGGAAAATTTCAAACATACTAGATTAGAGTACCAATCACTCTTTTTCAACAATTATCACTTCAGGGCCATTCTTCTTTCATTTTACCTGTGACTCCCATGGCCATCCCCAGTGAATTATTCTGAAACAAATCCTAAACATCATATTATCAAGCTAACACTTTGCTGCAACAAGATAAATATATTTTTAAAAATTTAATATAATTTACTCTGTATGTATGTGTTTTGGAGGTAGGAACATGCTTAACTGCTACATTCAAGAGGCAATTATAAATTTTTTTTTTATCCTCATCTGAGGATATTTTTCCTTTCATTATCAGATAGAGTGGGAGGGGGGGGGGAGAGAGAGAGAGAGAGAGAGAGAGAGAGAGAGAGAGAGAGAGAGAGAGGGAGAGAGGGAGAGAGAGAAAAGAAACATCGACATGAGCCCTGGCCAGTTTGGCTCAGTGGTTAGAGCGTCGGCCTGCAGTTCAGAGAGACCCGGGTTCGGTTCCCGCTAAGGGCGCGTACCTTGGTTGCAGTTTGTCACCGGCCCTGGTTGGGTTGTGTGGGTGGCAGCCACTCGATGTGTCCCTTTCACGTCGATGTTTCTCTCTCTCTCTTCCTCTCTCTCCCTCACACTCTATCTGAACAAAAAAAATGGAAAAATGTCCTCAGGTGAGGATTAAAAAAAAAAAAAAAAAGAAACATCGACGTGAGAGGAACACATCGCTTGGTTGCCTTCCACACAATCCTGACCAGGACCAGGCCAGGGCAGGGCCAGGGACCTTGGTTGTGGTGGGTCCCTGGCCCTGGCCTGGTCCTGGTCAGGATTGTGTGGAAGGCAACCAAGCGAACCGAGGTATGCGCCCTTGACCGCTATCAAACCTGCAACTCACTGGTCCGTGGGCCGACGCTCTAACCGCTGAGCAAAACTGGCCAGGGCAGCAAAATATATATTTTTTAAAAATACTTTTATAAGTGGAAAATAACAAGAAAATGTTCAAATTATAGTAGGCAAACAATAAATGTGATATTAGTTGTCCACAAAAAGAACTTAGAAAAACACCTTGATTCTTTTTTAAATTTATTTATTTATTTATTTATTTTTTTTGGTATGTGCCCTTAGCGGGAACCGAACCCGGGACTCTCTGGTCCACAGGCCGACGCTCTAACCGCTGAGCCAAACCAGCCAGGGCAACACCTTGATTCTTAAGGACTCCAAAATTAACCATGGAGATTAAATATATGTTTTAAAGACCCCACCAAGGAAATTTGTGGGTGACAACCTATAATTAACCTAAACTTAGGAAAGATGGGTAATGTGGTGGGGCTGTGTCTTATCTAAGAAGGTTTCCTTCAAGAAAGGACATCTGCATTAGGGTTTAAAGGATGTGCAGGAGTTAACTTGGTATACGGGGCAGTGAATGTCAAATTACATTCCATCCAAATGAATGCAAAGACGCTGGTTCTGGAGGAGAGAAGGGGAAAGGACTTGACATAGAGGGACAGAGAGAAGGCCAGGATGGGTATGAGCAAAGCCCAATCATGAGAGTGGCGTGACCAGAGGCCAAAACGGTAAGTAGGAGCCAGATCAGGAAGGGTCCCATAAAGGATTTTAGTCTATCAACCAATGCATAGGGAAAATAGGAGCAATCCTATAGCCGGACAATCTAGTAGCCAGACATTTACTTAGATTAATCTCATCCAGTCCTTTATCACCAGACTTCACCAGTCAAACCTTTTTAAAAAGACAAAAAATAGCCCAGCCAGAGTGGGTCAATTGGTTGAGGGTCTTCCTGTGCACCAAAATGTTGCCCGTAAGGCCTTGGTCGGTTTGGCTCATGGGTTATAAAGTGTCGGCCCTCGGACTGAAGGGTCTTGGGTTCGATTCCCAGTCAAGGGCACATACCTCCATTGCAGATTTGATCTCCAACCCCAGGTTAGGGTCATGCAGGAGGTATGTGTCTCTCTCACGTCGAAGTTTTTCTTTCTCTCTCTCCCTCCCTTTCACTCTACTTTAAAAAAAAATCAATGAAGAAATATCCTCAGATGAGGATTAACCAAAAAATTTTAAAAAGGTTGCCTGTTTGAAATCCCAGTCAGGGCACATACCTGGGTTGAGGGTTCAATCTCCAGTCAGGGCATATATGGAAGGTAACTGATCAGTGTTTCTCATATCAATCTCTCTCTCTCTCCCCTACCCACTCCCCATCCCTTCCTCTCTCTACATATGTCCTTGGATAAGAATTTAAAATAAATAAATAAATAAATAAATAGAAATATACATTTTTATCACTTTTCATTTTTCACTAATTTTAGCTCATTCTAAATTTGGACTTCTTACCATTACTCTATGCTACTCATTTATGTTTGACTTTAGTTAAAAAGTATTTTGTGCCCGGCTGGTGTGGCTCACTGGTTGAGTATCAAGAGGTCGCTGGCCCTGGCTGGTTTGGCTCAGCGGATAGAGCGTCAGCCTGCGGTTCAGAGAGACCCGGGTTCGGTTGCCACTAAGGGCACGTAACTCAGTTGCAGTTTGTACCCAGCCCTGGTTGGGTTGTGCGGGAGGCAGCCACTAGATGTGTCCCTTTCCATCGATGTTTCTCTCTCTCCCTCCTACTCTATCTGAACAAAAAATAAAAATGTCCTCGGGTGAGGATAAAAAAAAAAAAAAGAGCCCTGGCCGGTTTGGCTCAGCGGTTAGAGCGTCGGCCTGCGGTCCGGAGAGACCCGGGTTCGGTTCCCGCTAAGGGCACGTACTTCGGTTGCAGTTTGTCCCCGGCCCTGGTTGGTCGTGCGGGTGGCAGCCACTCGATGTGTCCCTTCACGTCGATGTTTCTCTCTCTCTCTCCCTCCCACTCTATAAAAAAAAAAAAAAAAGAGATCGCTGGTTCGATTGCCAGTCAGGGCACATGCCTAGGTTGTGGGACCGATCCCCAGTGGGGGGCATGCAGGAGGCAGCCAATTGATGTTCTTGCTCATCAATGTTTCTCTCTCCATTTCCTTTCCTTTCCTCTCTCTCTAAAATCAATAAAAAAAAATTTTTTTTAAGTATTTAGCAGCCCTGGCTGGAATGGTCCATTGGTTAGAGCCTTGGCCCAAGCACCAAAGAGTCACAGGTTTGATTCCCGAACAAGGGCATGTACCTGGGTTGCAAGTTCAGTCCTCAGCCTTAGTCTGGGCACGTGTCCACATGGGGATAAACCAATCGATGTGTCTCTCACATCAATGTTTCTCTCTTTCTCTCTCTCCCGCCCCCTCTACACTCTCTAAAAATCAATGGAAAAAATTGGGGTGAGGATTAACAACAACAAAAAAAGTATTTTGTTCATGTGTTTTTTAAATTTGAGAAAACTAAGTCTGGCTGGAGTGGCTCAGTTGGTTGGGTGTTTGTTGTCCCATACACCAAAAAGGTTGCTGGTTTGATTCCCCATCAGGGTACATACCCAAGTTTTGGATTTAATCCTTGGTTGTGTGTGCACAAGAGGCAACCGATCGATGTTTCCTTCTATCTCTCTCTCTCTCTCTCCCCCCCTCTCCTTTCCTCTCTCTCTAAAAAATCAATAAAAATACATTTTTTTTTTAAATTTTGAGAAAGCTAAGAGAAACTTAGTTGCATTATAACATTTTTTAAAAGGGGAAACACAAAGAGAAAACGTTAAAATCACTACTCAGGGAGGCAAAAGATAAATAATTTTCTATAAGACACACTAAACTGTGTTAGAACAACGGTAAGGAAACAGTGGAGTTAGGATTCAAAACCACCAAACATAAATATAGCTGTCAAAACCACCTAATCATTATCAGAAAACATCATCAAAGAGAAAAAATATTTCATGTAGTTTTTGCCCTGGCTTGGGAGCTCAGCTGGTTGGAACATCATACCAACACGCCAAGACTGTGGGTTCGATCCATAGTTAGAGCACATACAAGAATCAAACCATTACTGCATAAATAAGTGGAACAACAGCCCTGGCCGGTTTGGCTCAGCGGTTAGAGCGTCTGCCTGCGGTCCGGAGAGACCCGGGTTCGGTTCCCCCTAAGGGCATGTACCTCAGTTGCAGTTTGTCCCCGGCCCTGGTTGGTCGTGCGGGTGGCGGCCACTCGATGTGTCCCTTTCACATCGATGTTTCCCTCTCTCTCTCTTCCTCTCTCTCCCTCCTACTCTATCTGTACAAAAAATGGAAAAATGTCCTCGGATGAGGATTAAAAAATAAAAAAATAAAAAATAAAAAAAATAAGTGGAACAACAAATTAATGTTTCTCTCTCTCAAATCAATTAAAAAAAATTTTATTCATGTAGTTTTAATAATTTTTGTCAAATGTTAGCTTCCAATACTGAATTAAAAAATTCTTTTTTGTTAATTCTCACCCAAGGACATTTTTCCATTGACCTTTAGATAAAATAGAAGGGAAGGGGAGAAGGAGGGAGGGAGGGAGGAAGGGAGGGAGGGAGGGAGGGAGGGAGGGAAACATGGATTGGTTGCCTCCCACCCGACCCAGACTGGGGCCAGGGACCAAACCAGCAACCCTGGTACGTGCCCCTGACCGGGAATCGAAAATGCAACCATCCACAGGCAGATGCTCTAACCACTGAACAAAACCAGCCAGGGTGCAATACTGAATCTTAAATAAACTAAAATTCGAAAACTATTTCAACTCAAACTTTCAGTTCAACATGTTAAAGTCCATGTGAAAAACAGATTTGTTTGAACATTATTTAATTTCCAAAAATGTTAATGTCTCAAATATAGGGACTAGCATAAGGAGTTTACTATCTGCCTCCCATCACAGAACCTCTCTCAGAATATTTACAAATATTTATAAATATTATAAATTATAATAGTTAAAATTTTTTTGAATATTTTGGAATTTAACAAACTTTCTAATTCACAAAAACATAATTTAAAATACAAATATTTCAAAATTTTAAAGGTATGTTTTCAAAGTGATTAGCAGCAAGTACATCTGGTATTAACAGAAATTATGCATCAAATTCTGATAGACCACTTTGAAAACTTACAATTAAAAAATGTCATTTTTACCTCTTCCTGTCCAAGTTGCTCCATGGAATCACAGTAAACTTCACTGTCTGAATCACTTGTCAAATGCTGAATTCCTGAAACATCTTCAATATGATCATCATTTATATCTAAATATGAATAAATGCCCAGGTAGAATAATTATTCTAATTGAAGAAAAAATGTATTTACTCTGTTTTCAAAATTTATTAGCTTTATGTTATAGTCATACTATAAGACAAATTTGATTTCACAAGCCACATTATTATTTCTTTTAACTTACCAACACTTTAAATTTTGTTGATAATTTTTATTTGAAAAGATGGCAAGTATTTTATCATGGAATTATACAAAGACACAGTACAGATCAAAACCTAGAGAACTCAATGACCTTGTAAGAGAAAACTGAATCATCAGCTAGGAAGCCTAAATTTGGATGCAATCATTGTAAGTTTGGTTGAAACATTTAGAAATTATACTTGGTTTCTTGGCTGAATTGCAATAATGTTAAGAATTCACCATATACATATTATAGGCTCTCTCCTAGAGCTCAAAATATTAAAACAGTATAACTTCCTTTGTTGACTGGAGAATAACAATATCATATAATCAGAGATTTAAGTTAAAAGAAACATCAGAAATAAAAGTAAAAATTTCAAAATTTGCCCTGGCTGGTGTGGATCACTTGGTTGGAGTGTTGTCCCATACACCAAAAGGCTGTGGGTTCGATTCCTGGTCAGGGCACATACCCAGGCTGTGGGTTCAATCCCCAGTTGGGGACCATAGGAGAGGCAACCATTCAATGTTTCTCTCTCACATTGATGTTCCTCCCTCTTTCTCACTCTCCCCCTCAAATCAAATTTTTAAACAAAATTTTATTTTTAAATACCATATAAAAACAATTTTTAGCCTGGCCAGTGTGGCTCAGGGGATTGAGCATCATCCCATGGACTGAGAGTTTTCAGCTCAATTCCCTGTCAGGGCACATACCCCGGTTGAGGCTCAGTCCCCAGTAGGGGGCATGCAGGAGGCAGCTGATCAATGTTTCTCTCTCACACCTATGTTTCTACCTCTCCCTTCCTCTCTCTCTAAAATATCAATACAAACAATTTTTTTTAAAACCGATTTTTAAATTTCAATGAAAACATAAAAACCCTGGCCCTAATTCACTGTCTTTCAAGGATATAAACCTTTATAATATAAAAAGACCCTTAGATACTAATGAATAAGAGATTTTAAATTCTAAATTGCTCCTAATATCCTGAAATTATTAAAATATCTTATTCATAGGAAAGAGGCTTGACAAATAATTATTATGGGAGAATACCTTGGTGAACGCAGACAGCAGTTTTTCCAGTTTGCTCCAAGTTTTGATCTACAGGTTTTACTTCTTCAGTGCTTCTGTCACTCAGGGAAGAAGTGGCATGGATATCATTCTGTACATCCTTAACAAAGCTGTCTGTATCATAGCCATTAGTGACAGTGATTTCCAAATTTTTATGTTCTGTGGACTTCTTCATCGTTTTTTTATCTTTTGTGTTAAAACAGAGAGATTCATAAAAGTTCACATTAGGTCAACTGCATACTATGTTCTGATATTAAGCAGTCATTTCTTCAACCACCATAATCCCTTTGAAGGGTTTCCTACTTGGAGCAGAGAGGGGGGTGCTCCTAGAAAAGGGGTGTTTTATATGCTGAGAATTCACATAAACTGTGTTGGTTTCAAAACTGCTTCAGTTCCCTGTGAATTTTCTAGAACCTCCTTTAAGAGATAATCTCTCAAACTCTTCACACTCTCTCAGCATAGGCAAATTGTTCTATGACAGCCAACAGTACAGAGGGGTATATATAGCCAATAAAAAGATGCTTCAGCTCGGCTGGTGTGACTCAGTAGATTGAGCCATCACCTTGAGAGGAGCTGGTTCATTCCCAGTCAGGACATATGCCCGGGTTTCAGGCTCAGTCCCCAGTTTGGGGCATGCAGGAGGCAGCCGATCGATATTTCTCTCTCATGTCAATGTTTCTCTCTCTCTCTCTCTGCAAAAAATTAATAAAAACATATTTTTAAAAAAAGACCTTTCAAAGAGGGTATTATTTATCATACCTTAATATAACAAGGCAAAATTAAGTTGTACAGTTTTGTTTTGTTTTTATCCTCACCCGAGGACATTTTTTGTTCAGATAGAGTGGGAAGGAGAGAGAGGAAGAGAGAGAGAGAAACATCGACGTGAAAGGAATACATTGAGTGGCTGCCACCCGCACGACCAACCAGGGCCGGGGACAAACTGCAACCGAGGTACGTGCTCTTAGCGGAAACCGAACCCGGGTCTCTCTGGACCGCAGGCCAATGCTCTAACTGCTGAGCCAAACCAGCCAGGGCTGTACAGTTTGTTTTAATGTATTTCTGCCTCCCCTTTCTAAAACAGTCTTTGCAAGAATCACTGGTACTCTTACTAAAAAGGACTCCCTAATTCAGGGCCCTATAATTCCAATGTTCCCTCTTTCGTCAAAACTTCTGCCGGCTTTGGCTGGTGTGGCTCAGTTGGTTGGAGAGTCGTTTTATGCACCAAAAGGTTGGCTGGTTTGGCTTGGTTGCCGTTTGTCCCCGGCCCTGGTTGGGTCGTGTGGGAGACAGCCACTAGATGTGTCCCTTTCACGTTGATGTTTCTCTCTCTCTCTCTCTCTCGCTCTCGCTCTCTTCCTCTCTCTCCCTCCCACTCTCTTGAACAAAAAAATGGAAAAATGTCCTCAGGTGAGGATTAAAAAAAAAAAGGTTGCCAGTTCGATTCCCAGTCAGGGCATATACCTGGGTTGAGGGATCCATCCCCAGTGGGGGTGTGTACAGGAGGCAACCAATTGATGTTTCTCTCATACAACAATGTTCTCTCTCTTCCCGATTCGTCTCTCTAAAAAAAAAAAAAAACAGAAAAAACATATCCTTGGGTTAAAAACAAAAAACCTCTGCCCATATCCTATTCTCTGGATTCTATTCTATTCATGATAAGATATTCAGTTTGATTGTCTCCTCTCCTTGGTAACATATGTATATTCATATTGGAAACAATACATTAAATAAATATATTTCTTTTTTTTTTTTATCCTCACCCGAGGATATTTTCCCATTTTTTGTGCAGAGAATGGGAGGAAGAGAGAGGAAGGGAGAGAGAGAGAAACATCGACGTGAAGGGACACATCGAGTGGCTGCCACCCGCACGACCAACCAGGGCCGGGGACAAACTGCAACCGAAGTACGTGCCCTTAGCGGGAACCGAACCCGGGTCTCTCCGGACTGCAGGCCGATGCTCTAACCGCTGAGCCAAACTGGCCAGGGCTAAATAAATATATTTCTAACGCAGCATTTCAGGCATTACATTTGGAAAAGTGGCCTATTCTTGTTAGCCTTCAATGGACATCTATTCCATCTCTGCATAAGGCTGGCTGTCTCTAACTCTGTAGCCCTTTTGGTCCACAACAAACCTGGTTATAGGATCAATAGCCCAAATCCCTTCACTCCCATACAATATGCCCAACACTCTCCATAACCTTTTATCTTACTTAATGTAAAATTCTCATCCCATCATCCAAAGATTACCATTATCACTTTGTTCTGCTCCTTTCACTTCTTGGGCCTCTTCTTCCTCAGACTCAGCTCCACTATCACTGCTTTCAGCTTTACCATTGACAGTTTTGGCATTTGGAGGAGAAGTCAGAACATTACCAAGATCTAAAATATAAAAATGACCATTTAATCTCTATGATATAACATACAATAATGCTGTGGTGTACAAATAATAAAAGAATTCTGAAGTAAATAGATTCTGATATATAATTATAGTATTCTTTTCTTTGGCTATAAATATTACATGTATTACATCAATAAATTCCTTCGATTATCAGTTTATAATAAAATGATAATGCAATATTAAAACCTTTTGGCCAGTTTGCTCAGCAGTTAGAGCATCAGCCCGCAGACCAAAGAGTCATAGGTTCGATTTCGGTCAAGGGCACATACCTCAGTTGTGGTTCGGTCCCCGGCCCTGGTCCGGGTCATGTGGGAGGCAACCAATCGATGTGTCTCTAGCACATTGATGTTTCTCTCGCTCTCTCCCTCCCACTCTCACTTAAAATCAATGAAAAAATATCCTTGGGTAAGGACTAACAAAAAAAAAGTTCTATTGCCCAAAGTCATAACTTGAGAGTAAAAAGAGCTTCTCAAACATTCACATGCATAGTAATCAACTGATATCTAGTTAAAATCCATATTCTGAATCAGTAAGTGTGGAGAGATCTAAGATTCTGCATTTCCATGAACCTCTCATGTGATAACCAATTCTGTTGGTTACTGAACCTCATTTTGATATACAAGGAATTACATTTCCATCAACTCTTTAAGATATTAAAGACCTCTTGCCTGGCCGGTGTGGCTCAGTGGTTAAGCATAGACCCATGCACCTAGAGGTCACTGGCTCAATTCCCGGTCAGGGCACATGTCCAGGTTGTGGGCCCAGTCCCCAGTGGGGGTCATGCAGGAGGCAGCCAATCGTTGTTCTCTCTCATAGATATTTTTTTTTGGTACCGAACCCAGGACTCTCTGGTCCGCAGGCCAATGCTTCAACTGCTGAGCCAAACTGGCCAGGGCTCTCTCATCGACATCTCTGTCTCTGGTTCCCTATCCCTTCCTCTCTCTCTAAAAATCAATAAAGAAAAAAAAATTTTTTTAAAGATGTTAAAGACCTAAGTGGCTACTGGCCAAAAACAGTGGTCTTCCTCCATAAACTCTGGGTTTTATTTTCACTTATACAAATGCACTTTTTTTTTTTTTTGCTTTATTTATTTTTTAATACTTATTTATTTTATTTATTTATTAATTTGTTTTTGTACAGATGTTTCTAATTTTCCCCCCATTGACACCCTCCTCCCCTTACCCCCACCCCATCCCCAGCTTTGCTGTCTATATTCATTGGTCATGAATTATAAATGCACTTTGCATGTTTCCCTGTATCACAAATAACGTCAAATTTCCAAGTCTCCATACATCTTAAACAGTCAGACCTATATTCTTTGTTTTTAATTAAATTTATTGGAGAGACATCAGTTAATAAAATTATACAGGTTACCCACCTGCTTTCAAGGTGGATAATAAAAAAAGAAAATTATAGTCCAGGCTCTGGCCAGTTTGGCTCAGCAGTAGAGTGTCCGGCTGTGGACTGATGGGTCTCAGGTTCAATTCCGGTCAAGGGCTCATACCTCGGTTGTGGTTCATCCCCGGCCCTGGTCGGGGTTGTGTGGGAGGCAACCAGTCATGTGTCCCTCTCACATTGATGTTTCTTTCTCTCTCTCTCTCTCCTTCCCACTCTATCTGAAGATAAACAGAAAAATATCCTCAGGTGAGGATTTTAAAAAAAATTTATAGCCCAGCCAGTGTGGCTCAGGGGTTGAGCATTGTCCCATGGACTGAAAGGTTGTGGTTCTATTCCTGGTCAAGGCACATGCTCAGGTTGGGGGTTCAATTTCCAGGGGGGTAGGGGGGATGTGCAGGAGGCAGCCAATAGATGTTTCTCTCTATAAAAAAAATCAATAAAAACCTATTTTAAAATAAATTATATAGGTTTCAGGTGTACAATTCAATAATACATCATCAGTATATTGTATTGTGTATTTACCAACCAAAGTCAAGTCTCTTTCCTTCCATCACCATTTATTCCCTCCTTTACCCTCTTCTACCTCCCCCAACCCCCTTTCCCTCTGATAATCACCACTACCAGATATCACCATGTTGTCTGTGTCTATGAGATTTTTATTTTTTTTGCTTAATCCCATCACTTTTTTTTTTTTTTAGTGGGAAGGAGGGAGGGAGGGAGGGGGAGAGGGAGAGAAACATCAGCCAGCTGCCTCCCACATGACCATGACCAGGGCCAAGAACCTGCAACCCAGGTAAGTTCCCTTGACCCAGGAATCAAACCCGAGTCCCTTCAATGCTCTAACCTCTGAGCCAAACCAGCCAGGGCAAACCTGTCACCTTCTTTACCCAGCCTCCCAACGTCTCTACCCTCTAACAGCTGACAGCCTGCTGTTATCTATGAGTCTGTTCCTATTTTTTTGTTTATTTTGTTCATTAGCTTCCACATGTAAATGAAATCATATCATATTTGTCTTTCTCTAACTGACTTATTTCACTTATCATAACACTCTCCAGGTCCATCCATGCTGTCACAATAAGTAAAATAACTTTTTTACAGCCGAGCAGTATTCCATTGTGTCAATGTACCACAGCATTTTTATCCATTCTTCTACTGATCAGCACTTGGGCTGCTTATGCTGCAATGAACATAGGGGTGCATATATTCTTCTGAATCAGTGTTTTGGATTTCTTCAGATATATTCCCAGAAGTGGAATTACCGCATCCAGGCCTATACTCTTATTTAAGTCTACCTAATTAATGGGACAAAAAACTAAAAATTCAACTCTATCATAGGCATTGTGTTCTATTCTCTCTTAGAGAATCATGGGAGCAGCATAGTTGTTGAATATCCCTTATTATACTGAAAACCAGAAAAAGCAAGAACAACAACAATTAACAACAGCAAAACAAACAAACAAACAAACAAAAAAAACCCGGCCTAGCTGGGTAGCTCAGTTGGTTAGAGCATTGTAACAATATTGCAAGGTTGCAGATTTGATCCCCAATCAGGGCACATGCAAGAATAGACCAATGAATGCATATTTAAGTGAAACAGCAAATCAATGTTTTCCTTTCTCCCTTCCTCTCTCTAAAACACAATAAAAACTTTAAAAACCACCTACCATAATAGACAATAAAACTAAATCCCTATAAAATGAATGGCTGTCAAAAACTACTTGAATCGCTTCTCGGCCTTTTGGCTAAGATCAAGTGTAGTATCTGTTCTTATCAGTTTAATATCTAAAAATAAAATAAAATAAACTACTTGACAGTAGCAAAAACAGCATCACAACCGTCATGTAATGAGAGTTGTAGAAAGCAAAGAGTTACCAATGAGCCTTACTCCACACCCAAATATCAATTAATGTAACATACCATATTAACAGGCTGAAGGACAAAAGACACATGATTATGACAACAGATGCAAAAAAAAGCATTTGACAAAATCCAACACTCTTTCGTGATAATAATGCTGAAAAAATTAAGAATAGAAGATAATTTCCTCAATCTGACAAAAGGCATCTATGAAAATCAAAAATAACATCCATACTTAATGTAAAAAGACTGAACTTTGTACTCCCCAAATAAGAAACAAGATAAAAACGACTGCTTTTGCCATCTCTATTAATATTGTATTAGAAGTGCTAGCCAGGGCAGTTAAGCAAGAAAAAAAGCATCCCAGTTAGAAAGAGGTAAAATAATCTCTTTTTGCAGATGACATGCTCTTCTATATAGAAAATCCTAAGAAATCTACAAAAAAATATTAGAACTAATAAACAGTTTGGTGACTTGCAGGATACAAGGTCAATATAAAAATCAACAGTAGCCCAGTCAGTGTGGCTCAGTGGATTGTGCGTTGTCCCATGGACTGAGAGGTCCTGGTTCAATTCCCACTCAGAGAACATGCCCAGGTTGGAGGCTCAATACCCAGATGGGGGTGTGCAGGAGGCAGCTGATCAATGTTTCTGTCTCACATCGATGTTTCTATCTCTCTCCATAAACAATCAATAAAAACATTTTTTAAAAAATCAACTGTATTTCTATAATCTAACAATAAACTATCAAAAAATAAAATTAGAAAACAATTCAACCCTGGTCTGTTTGGCTCAGTGGTTAAGAGTATTGATTCTCAAACCAAAAGATCATGGGTTGAATTCCAGTCAAGGACACATTCCTGGGTTGCAGGTTTGATCCCGGGTCCTGGCTGGGGTTGTGCGGGAGACCAATTGATGTCTCTCTCTCACATGGATATTTCTCTCTCTGTCTCTCTCTCCCTCCTTCCCTTCCACTTTCTCTAAAAAAAAATGAATGGAGACCGGCTGGTGTGGCTCACTGGATTGAGCGTCGTCCCACAGACTGAGAGGTCCCAGCTTGATTCCCAGTCAGGGCACATGCCCAGGATGCAGGCTCCATCCTTAGTAGAGGGCATGTAGGAGGCAACTGATTGATGTTTCTCTCTCACATCGATCTTTCTATCACTCTCTCCCTTTCTCTCTCTAAAAAAATCAACAAAAAGATTTTTTTTAAAAAATCAATTGAAAAATATCCTTGGGTGAGGATGCAAAAAGCACCCAATCAGAATAGCAATAAGAAAAAAAAATCCAAAAATATGAAGATAGTGTAAGGAACCTCTGGGACAACTTCAAGTGTACCAAACATTCGCATCATGGGAGTGCTGGAAGAAGAAGATAGGGAGCAAGAAATTGAAAACCTATTTGAAAAAACAATGACAGAAAACTTCCCTTACCTGGTGAAACAAAAAGACATGCAAGTTCAGGATGTGCAGTGAGTCCCAAACAAGATGAATCCAAAGAGGCCCACAAGAAGATACATCATGATTAAAATGCAAAAGATTAAAGACAAAGAGAAAATCTTAAAAGCAGCAAGAGAAAAGCAGTTAGTTACCTACAAGAGAACACCCATAAGACTACCAGCTGATTTCTCAACAGAAGCTTTGCAGGCTAGAAGGGAGTGGCAAGAAATATTCTAAGTGATGAAAAGCAAGGACCTACAACCAAGATTATTCTACCCAACAAAGCTATAATTTAGAATTGAAGGTCAGATAAAAACCTTCCCAGTTAAGAAAAAGCTAAAGGAGTTTATCACCACCAAACCAGTATTACATCTATGTTAAAGGGTCTTTAAAAATAATGGAAAAAAAAAGAGATCTAAAATATGAACAATAAAATGGCAATAAATACATATCTATCAACAACTGAGTCTAAATATCAAAATAAACACACAAGCAGAACAGAAACAAGACTCATAGATACAGAGAACATTTTCAACAGTTGCCAGATGGGAGGGGTGTTAGAGAAATGGATGAAAAAGGTGAAGGGATTAGAAGTACAAATTAGTAGTTACAGTGTAGTCATGGAGGTATAAAGTACAGAATAGAGAATATAGTCAGTAACATTCTAATAACTATGTATGATGTCAGACTGGTATGAGATTTTTCGGGATGATCACTTAATGAATTTTATAACGTCCAATCACTAGGGTGCACACCTGATACTAATATAATATTGTATGTCAACTGTATTGGAAAAATAAAAAATTATTAAAAAAACAACAACTTTGGTTTATCATTTTTCATTTTGAAAGTCTAGCTAAGAAACTGTGGAAATGAACCTTTATTGCTATTATTACTATTATTCACTCTCCTTGTTTTTAGAATTAGTTGTTTAAACATCTGCCTCTGACAGTAAGCTGGACATTACTAAAGCAGGTGCAGATTTATGCCTATCTGTATCCTAAAAACATGCTTCATACAGAGAAAACACTTAATATTCTTTTTGAATTGAATAAGCATGAGTAAGGAAGATTATTTGATATTTGACTCCTTTAGGTAAATCAGACTCCGGTCAAAGGCATGAACCTCAGTTGCAGGTTGGTCCCCGGCCCTCATCAAGATCGTTCAGGAGGCAGCCAGTGTATGTGTCTCTTTCACATCGATGATTTTATTTCTCTCTCTCTCTCCTTCCCTCCCTCCCTCCCTCACACTCCGTCTGAAGAAAAATGTAAAAATGTCTTCGGGTGAGGATTTAAAAAAATAAAATTAGCTAAAAAATTGCCCTGGCAGGTTTGGCTCAGCGGTTACAGCATCAGCCTGAGGACTAAAGAGTCTCAGGTTCAATTCTGGTCAAGGGCACAAACCTCGGTTGCAGTTTGGCCCCCAGCCCTGGTCGGGGTTATGCGAAAGGCAACCAGTCGATATGTCTCTCACATCAATGTTTCTTCTTTCTCTCTCTCCCTCCCTCCCACTCTATCAGAAGATAAATAGAAAAAAAACAATCCTCGGGTGAGGATTTAAATATAAATAAAATTAGCTAAAATATTTCATCCATAGTATTACTAATAAAATTTATAAAGCAAAATAGAAAATATAATCCATCAAAACAAAACTATGAATTCTGTCACAATTTTATACATACTAAGTGAACCACCTATCGTTTCAATAACTTAAAAATTTAAATTTGCCTGGCTGGTTTGGCAGCAGTTAGAGAGTGTTCTCCTGCAGACCACAGGGTCTCGGTTCGATTCCCGGTCAAGGGCACATACCTGAATTGCAGGTTTCATCCCTGGCCCCGGTCAAAATCGTGCAGGAGGCAACTAATCATCAATCAATGTCTCTTGTACACTGATGTTTCTCTCTCTCTTGCCCTCCCTCCCACTCTATCTAAAAAAAAAAAAAAAAAAAATCAATGGAAAAATATCCTCGGGTGAGAATTAACGACGAAACAAAAAGTTAAAACTTAAGGGTTTATGATATTTTAAAACTTTATGCAATGTATTTGCTTGGATTGAAAACTCTTTTGAGTGATAAGCTTGTAAGTTATATAAATTTGTGCAGAATTCTTTGGAATATAAATTTTAAATTTTAACCAAAATTTTACATGGATTTCATTATTCCTACCTTCTAAGTATTTAGAGATTTTCTCCAGTCGGACTGGCATGTGAGAGTAAAAAAAAGAATTAGACACATGAATATCAATGTATGCATAATGTATCAGTTGCCAAGTTTAAAATGAGGTAAAATAGTCCAACCTGAAGTTAAATCAGAACTTTTGCCACTCTTTTTGTCCTCTACAATTTCATAAAATGGACCTATGACATGTAGCAATTCTTCAACGCTCTCAGTCATTGGCATTGTTTCAAGAATCTGTAATCAAAAGAAACAAATCTTGTGAAATCACAAACTATTACACTAATCTAAATTACTACCAAATAATTTTGAGAGGTAAGGTTCATTTATAGACTCCTAAGGTATCTATATTAATTACATACTTAATGTATATAATCGCCTAGAAAAGTTTCAAGTATATCAAAGACTTAAAAATGTTCTCATTTTGGCCCGAGCCAGTTTGGCTCAGCGGTTAGAGCGTCAGCCTGTGGACCAAAGAGTCCCCGGTTCGGTTTCAACTAAGGCCATATACCTCGGTTTCAGTTTGTCCCCGGCCCTGGTTGGGGTCGTGTGGGTGGTGACCAGTCAATATGTCTCTCTCACATTGATGTTTCTCTCCCCCCGTCTCTTCCTCCTACTCTATAAATGCAAAACTGTCCTCGAGTAAGAATAAAAAAAAAGTTCTCATTTTGAAGACTGTTTCACATAAGTTTCATGTAAATTGTACATTAAAAACTAAGGACACTAATGTTAAAAAAGAAAACTGTGGGGTTAGTATAAAACTGTTCCCTTAACTCTGTGGTATTGTTTCTAAAAGGGCATAAAAGTAAAGTAGGAAATAATAACCACTTTCAGACACCTTTATACGGGGCCAATTTAGAATCATCAAATTTAAAGAGCAAGGTATATTAACTGAAAAGGCATTCAAATGAACAGCCATCAGTTGGTGACGGATGTCAATGCAATATGCCAAAGAAAAGCCATAAAGTGCTTCCCTTGAGTGAAAAGTTATGTATGTTTCATATAAGAAAAAAACACAGTATATACAGATTTCAGTACTATCTGAAGTTTCAGGCATTAACTAAGGATCCTGGAATATATATCCCATGTTAATGGGAGACTACACTGATCTATCTTTAACTCAACACACATAATGCACATTTTTCAAATACTGGCTCACTTTCTGGAAATCCCCATAAGATAGCCTATGAAATTGTATAGAAAACAGAAATTTATATTTCTTTCTGATTATAAATCAAAATAAACTATGTATAGAAACATGGATAATTTACCCCAAACCACATTAGTTACTCTATTCCCTCAAAGCTAAAATACTATTAAAGTATTTTAGAGGACTTTATTACTCCAGCAACTTTTTTGTGATATTTCACTAAACAATTTATAAATTGTGTAAAGCAATCTACTACAAAAGATTTTCTATTATAACATATAAATAAAATTAATAAGTTTCCTTAAAACTTTGAATGCAGCCCAGCCAGTGTGGCTCAGTGGACTGAGCGTTATCCCAGGGACTGAGAGGTCCTGGTTCGATTCCTACTCAGGGCACACACCCAGGTTTCCAGCTTGATCCCCAGTAGGGGGTGTGCAGGAGGCACCCAATCGATGTTTCTTTCTCTCTCTCTCTCTCTCTCTCCCTTCGTCTCTCTCTCCAAAAAAATCAATAAAAACATTACAAAAACTTTTTTTTAACTTTTAAAAAGTTTAAAACTTAAAAATACAGTGATTTGTGAACTATATTTAAGAACATAATTCAATGACTACTTCAGTTAGTTAATTATTGCTATTAGAAAAAGTCCCAAATTCAGTTATAAAATCTTTGGGATAAGGTACTATTCCCAAATAATTATTTGGGAGCATGCAATTTTATCTACTGATGTCCACAAAGCTGAACTCTGAAAATAACTGAAACCACTAATCAAATTTTCAATCTATGCATACCTTAATATTTTTAGCTTTACCTCTAAAAGTTTCCTATAAACTTTATTATATTCACAGTATGAAATGAAAAATTTTAAGTCTCAGTAAAAATAGTTGATATATTCTTTTTCTTTTTAATATTGATTTTTTTAGAGAGAGATAGAAAACTCGATGTGAGAAAGATACATCAATCGGCTGCCTCCTGCACACCCCCTGCTGGGGCTGGGGATGGAGCCTGAAACCCAGGCATGTGCCCTGACTGGGAATCAAACCTGGACCTTTTCAGTCCATGGGACAATGCTCAATCCACTGAGCCACAGTGGCAGGGCAGCTAGTATATTCTTTTAATTACAGAAGTAGTTACAGAAATCTAAAGCACAGCTAAAAGGTAGCAGTATGGTTTTCACCTTTCTTGGGGAAAAAACTGGGATACACATTGTTTCACACACACACGCCCCACTTTATTTTTTTTTATTTTTATTTTTTATTTTTTGATATTTTGTTCAGATAGAGTGGGAGAGGGAGAGAGCGAAACATCGATGTGAAAGGGACACATCGAGTGGTTGCCACTCGCACGACCCAACCAGGGCCGGGGACAAACTGCAACCGAGGTACATGCCCTTAGCAGGAACCGAACCCGGGTCTCTCCGGACCACAGGCCGATGCTCTAACCACTAGCCAAACCGGCCAGGGCACACGCCCCACTTTAAACTGTGGCTACATCATGTATTAATAAAATTCAACAAGAAAAGTAAATTTTACTTAATATGTCAATTCAGCTCTATATAACTGAGATGTGTCCTAAAAATTATAATGATATTTAAAGTAAAGGAAAGGGTTAGCTATCAAACCAAAAAGGCTTAAATTCTTTCTCTCTCTGCTTTTGAAAGGCTCCTTTGTTGTTGTGTTACTGATACAGTTAACAGCCCAAAAGACTAAACTCTGCCCTATGTTATAAACAAAGTCCACTAAAAAAAACTTGTGAAAATGTAACAAAGGGCACAATTTGAGCAATGTAGATATGATTAAAACAAAACAAACCAAAACACTAGTTTGAATCTACCAAATTAAAATTATAATACAGATTAATACTGTCAAACCATCTGGCAAAAAAAAACAAAAAAACAACTATTTGTTTTTATAGATTTTATGTTCAAAGGTAATTTACTTAAGATTATAAACAGACCTAGATTTCACACCTTCTGATCCATCTCTAAC
Organism: Molossus molossus; assembly: GCF_014108415.1. Classification (NCBI taxonomy): domain Eukaryota; kingdom Metazoa; phylum Chordata; class Mammalia; order Chiroptera; family Molossidae; genus Molossus; species Molossus molossus. Next base: position 101,448,490 of record NW_023425344.1, on the reverse strand, counting down.
ATAAAAATGGTCCCTTTATAAAAGGCACTAAGTTCATCTTTTAAATCTATGCTTTCTTCATAAATTTGCTCCTCTTAACAATGCCTTGAACACACTTAAAAGAGCTAGTTTATAAGAAATGCATGTTTTAGTAGTTATTAGAGAAACTAAAATCATCCTTATTCTGCTTCTAAAGGATCTTTGCATTGACAGAAAAATGCTTGTTACTGAGAAATAACAATGGTAATATCTCAATTTATGAGTTAAAAGGTGTATAAGACCATTGTTGGGAAGTTTTCTGAACTATTTCTCCTAAATAAAAAATTCCAAAGCAGAAATGCTTTCAAGACAGTCCAGGTACTTCACAGATTCAAAGGGACATCAGTATTTTGAAATATTCGTATTTGTATACTTTCTGCAAAAGTGAACTATACAGAAAAACAGGGAAGAGGAAAAAAACACAAAAGAATAAAATATCACCTGGCCAGTGTGGCTCAGTGGCTGAGCATCAACCCATACACCAGGGGGTTGCCAGTTCGATTCCCAGTCAGGGCACATGGCCGGATTGTGGGCCAAGCTCCCAGTGAGGGGCAGCCAGGAAGCAGCTAATCAATGCTCTCTCTCAACGATGTTTCCATCTCTCTCTCCCTCTCCTTTCCTCTCTCTCTAAAAAAAAAAAAAAAAAAAATCAATAAAAAAAAAGGAATAAAAATCATGTCAACCCAACGGGCTAAAACATAAGAAAAAAACACCTTAAGATAGACTTTGATGAGACAGATAAAGTCTTAATAAATTCAATAGTCTAGATTCTATATTCTAATATTTTACACTCTCCTTGTTCCTTAAAACAAAGCAGCTAATTTGCCTGATAACAAAATTAAACTAGAATGGCTCTGGATATTTTTCTTTTCTTAATGAGAATCATTTTCCCTACCTTTTTCATTTCTTCAACATAAGCAATCATGGCTTCCTCTTTGGTCATATCACCCAATGAATTCCAAGCATCCCTAAAAATGAAAATAGCAACATAACGACAAGAAGACACCTGATTTTCAATTGGTCAGAATACAATTTATAGTTAATAATACAGGGTCATTAATTTAAAATGATCTCTACTTAAAGCCATATTACATTTCCAAAGGATCTCTTTAAATACACCACCTTAAATAAAAAGCATTACAGGGAATAAACTAGCAAATTAAAAAAATATTTTAAATTAGTAAGTATATAACCCATCTATAGACTATAAATTACAAATACTATATTATATAAACTATAGACTATTCATAAATACTTGCTAAGAAATCTTTAGAAGTTTTTATATCATAATAAATAACAATGATGAATAAATATTTTAGAAGCCTCTACATAAACTCTAACAAGCTATGTTTTTTTTAATCCTCTCCCAAGGACATTTTTCCATTTTTTGTTCAAGTAGAGCGGGAGGGAGGGGGAGGAAGAGAAAGAGAAACATCAACGTGAAAGGGACACATCAGCCCTGGCCGGTTTGGCTCAGCGGTTGGAGCGTCGGCCTGCGGTACAGAGGGACACATCGATGTGAAAGGGACACATCGAGTGGCTGCCACGCACACGACCAACCAGGGCCAGGGACAAACTGCAACTGAGGTACGTGCCCTCAGCGGAAACCGAACCCGAGTCTCTCTGGACCGCAGGCCGACGCTCTAACCGCTGAGCCAAACTGGCCAGGGCCTAACAGCTATGTTTTAAACAAACAGAAATTTTGGTTAAAAGTGCCCATTGACCCTGGCCAGTTTGGCTCAGCGGTTGCAGTGTGGGCCCGCGATCCAGAGACCAGAGTTCAGTTCCCGCTGAGGGCACGTACCTCGGTTGCAGTTTGTCCCCGGCTCCAGTTGGGTCGTGTGGGTGGCAGCCAGTCGATGTGTCTCTTTTGCATCGATGTTTCTCTCTCTCTCTCACTCCCTCTCTCCCTGTCGCTCTATCTGAAGATGAATGCAAAATTGTCCTCAGGTGAGGATAAAAAAAAAAGTGCCCATTAATTTAAATAAAAGACTAACATACACATTTGAAAAATGGAAATGATTTCTGATAAAAAAATAAACAATGTGCCCGGCCAGGGTGGCTTAGTGGATTGAGCATGGTCTCATGGACTGAGAGGTCCCAGTTCAATTGCCGTCAGAGCATTTACCCAGGTTGTGGGCTCGATACCGGGTGGGGACCATGCAGGAGGCAGGCTACCGATGTTTCTCTTTCACAAAGATGTTTCTATCTCTCCCTCCCTTCCTCTCTCCCTAAAAACAAAAATCAATAAAAACATTAAAATAGAAAGCTCTGGCTGGTTTGGCTCAGCAGTCAGAGCATCAGCCCGCAGACTGAAGAATAACAGGTTCGATTCTGGTCAAGGGCACGTACCTTGTTTGCTGTTCGTCCCTGGTCCTAGTGAGGGTCATGCAGGACACAACCAATGTCTCTCACATCAATGTTTCTCTCTCTCTCTCTCCCTCCCACTCTGTCTTAAAATAAATAGAAAAATATCCGCAGGTGAGGAGTAAAAAAAAAAAAAAATTACTGAAAGCAGAATAATTTCAAAAAATAAAACTGTTAAAATTTTTTAATTAAAAAAATAATAATTTTTTGCCCTGGCCGGTTTGGCTCAGCGGTTGGAGCGTTGGCCTGCGGTACAGAGAGACTCAGGTTCGGTTCCCGCTAAGGGCACGTACCTCGGTTGCAGTTTGTCACCGGCCCTGGTTGGTCGTGTGGGTGGCAGCCACTCGATGTGTCCCTTTCACGTCGATGTTTCTCTCTCTCTCTCTCTCTCTCTTTCTCTCTCTTCCTCTCTCTCCCTCCCACTCTACCTGAACAAAAAATGAAAAAATGTCCTCGGGTGAGAATAAAAATAAATAAATAAATAAAATTAAAAAAATAATAATTTTTTAAAAATAAAAAAGTGAGGGACAGGGGACAGGAAAATGTTATACCCCTAGATAATGAAAATAGTCTTAAAACTTCTGCCTAAAATGAAAATCTCTCTGTTTATATATATATTTTTCCAGAAGCAGTTTAAGTTCACCAAAGGTCAATTCTGAGGGAAAATGGTAAATTAAATAAAACAAATTAAATAACATGTTGCTATTATATTTAACCTATTATTCATGATTATTCATAAAGCTCCCAGAAAAAGTAGAGAATTAAGAAATCCTCAAAAGAGATTAAGGACTTCCAATTCAGGAAGAAGATATTTAACCATTAAAATGTGTGGCTCTTAAGACATACTTCACCAATTAGCATACTCTATTCATAATGAATAGTCTAGTAAGACATTTTGTTAGACATCTGCAAAGTCCTCAAGAGTATTTAAAACATCAAATGTTAGTCAACTGGAAAAATGGCAGTTATCTCTGAATTTTTTCTTTCCTTTTAAATTTTTATTGATTGATTGATTTTAGAGAGAGAGAAACACTGATCTGTTGTTCTATGTATTTATGCATTTATTGGTTGCCTCTTGTATGTACCCTGACCAGAGATTGAACCCTGACTTTGGCATATCAGGACAATACTCTAACCAACTGAGCTACCTTGCTAGGGCAACTCTGCATAAATAAGTAGAACAACAAATCAATGTTTCTCATTCTTTCCTTCTTTTCTCTCTCTGAAAAAATTAATAAAATTTTTAAAAAAGCAAAATATTTACTCAAGTGTAGTGGGACAGGAATGATGCCTTAGATAAAATGTTAGTAGACAGTACCTGAGTCATGTTCCCAGTCACCTTTGATCTTAAAGGCTCAAAGCAAACAATGTCACTTTACAAGTCATTATTTTTCAGGTCAAAGAAGCAGGAGAGTTTGTTCCTTTAACTTTGTATGGTAGTTGCTCTTGGCATAATAAAAAGAAAAAATTCCATAAAAGAAAAGACTAACTGAAAATGCTTTATTATCTCTGAAGCACCTACCCCTTTTGGTTTTATTGTTTTCCTTGCTTCCCCAAGACTTAACTAGTTGTGTCAAATTCTGTTAATGGCACAAGGAAGATAAAAATTGTATCCTATACCTAGAATATTTTAAGCACAGGATAATATATAACCACATAAATAACTATCACTACAATAAAATTTCCTTCACAGCTCTCTATATAAAATTACCATTTATATCTTCCAATGGGATCCCAGAATGCAGGTCTTGATAGTTTACAGGGGCCTTCAGTTGCCTGCTTATAGAAGCTATAGAACTTGAGCATCATTTCATTAGTTGGCTGGAATGAACCTTTGGGAAACATAACATTAAATAAAGATCACTTGGAGAATACAATTGATAATCTAAGAATACAAAGTCATTGAACGATACAAATTGTGATTTATAATAGTTCTTTAATAGTTCAGATGATTATTTCTGTCCTACAGAAACAAAAGTTATGGCTCTGGCCCTGGATGGTTTGGTTCAACAGTTTAAGCATTGGCCCTCGGACCAAAGAGTCCTGGGTTCAATTCCCAGTCAAGGGCATGTACCTGGGTTTCAGGTTCTATTGAGTCTCACAGGAGGCAACCAATCGATGTGTCTCTCGATGTTTCTCTGTCTCTTTCTCCCTCCTTCTCTTCCACTCTACCTAAAAATCAATGGAAAAATATCCTCTGGTGAGGATTAACAAAATAAAAAAATATGCCCTGGCTGGTTTTCTCAGTGGTTAGAGCCTCGGCCCTCAGACCAGAGTCATGGGTTCGATTACCGGTCAAGGGCACATACCTGCATTGTAGGTATTTGATCTCTGGGCCCAGTTGGGGTCGTGCAGGAGGCAACCAATAGATATGTCTCTTTCACATCGATGTTTCTCTCTCTCTTCCCCTCCCTCTCTCCCTTCCACTCTACCTTAAAAAAAAAGAAATCAATGGAAAAATATCCTCAAGTGAGGTTTAAAAACAAAACAAAACAAAACAAAAAAAAACCCCAGCAGTTTAAAAACAGCATATTCAGTACAATCCATTTTTGCAAAACAAGTTTTTATATAAATTAAAAGCATAGTAGAAAAAAACACATCAAATAGTTAAAAGAGGATCTCCCTGGATAGTATAAATACAGATTATTTTTACTTTCCTTTTTGCTTGTTTGTGTTTTAAAAATATTTACTTTCTTTGCCTTGGCCGGTTTGGCTCAACGGTTGGAACGTCAGCCTGCAGACCAGAGTCCTGGATTCGGTGCCCGCTAGGGGCACGTACCAAAAAAACAGTAATAATAAAAAAATAAAATATATATATATTTACTTTGTGTATTACTTTTGTACCAATAATTATAAACTAAAACTATGAAAACATATTTAAATTTTATAGATTGCCCTGGCGGTGTGCTAAGCAGTTAGAGCATCAGCCCGAGCACCGAAGGGTCTAGATTCCATTCCCTGTCAAGGGCACATAACTGGGTTGCAGGTTGGCTCCCTGGCCCTGGTTGGGGCACATGCAGGAGGCAACCAAATGAGGTGTCTCACTCACATCCATGTTTATCTCTCTCCTTCTCTCCCTCCCTCTCATTTCCACCCTCTCTAAAAATCGATGAGAAAAAAATCCTCAGATTAGGATTAACAAAAAAATAAACAGAAAGCTTTTAGATTAAATAATAAACAGATAACATGTAGTAATCAAAAGGTAGTAGTATATGAACATAAAAATTACAACACAGACAAGGTGAGAGCTGGTGTTTCAGGTTTGGCCAAGAGTGAATAATCAATTCCAAAATCAAAATAATAATTATCTACATGATATACTCTCTTTTAGGAGTACCTATTAAATATACTGTTTCAATTATATAGTTCTTCTCTATATAGCAGAGGGAGAAAAATGAAAATGCTACAGTTATAAATAGTTATCTATTTAAGTAACACAATCCTAAATTTAAAACATCAAAAGCCTCATCTTATAATATCTTTAGGAAGTTAATCAAATAAAATTTAAAAGTTTATTGGTTAAGCCCTGACCAGAATGGCTCAGCAGTTGGAGCATCGGCCTGGGGACCAAAGAGTTGCGGGTTTGATTCCGGTCAAGGGCACGTACCTCGGTTGTGGTTCGTCCCCGGCTCTGGTTGGGGTCATGTGGGGGGCAGCCAATAGATGTGTCTCTCACACACTGATGTTTCTCTTTCTCTCTCTCTCTCCCACTTCTCTCTCTCTCTCTCTCTCTCCCTCCTTCCCACTCTATCTGAAGATAAGTGGAAAAATACCTGGGATGAAGATTTTAAAAAATAAAAGTTTATTGGTTAAAGTGGATGGTATATACATTAGCATAGGTTATAGTAAAAACAGATAACATATAATGAAGGTATTCTGTAAGACACTAAATTAAATTATGATCTGTCCTCAAGGTCCTCACACATGATAAATTAGGTATGTGTTTAAAATATTATCTAAAAATTTACATTTCTAAAGGTCAAGGGAATACCAGACATAGATGCTATAACCTCAGGCCTTAAATACAGATTAAACAAAAAGGAACCAAAACACTCTGACTGGTGTGGCTCAGCTGGTTGGGGCGTAGTCCATGTACCCAAAGGTTGCCAGTTGGATTCCTGGTCCCGTCACATGCCTAGATTTTGGGTTTGATCCTTGTGGGCGAGTATGGGCGGCAACTGATTGATGTTTCTCTCATACATCTATGTTTCTCTCCCTGCCTCTACCCACTTTTCTCACCCCACCCTCTCTCTAAAATAAAAAAAAAAGAAAAACCAACACACCACTACCAGCCCTGGCAGGTTTGGCTGAGCAGTTAGAGCACAGGCCTGCAGTTAGGGCATATGCCTGTGGACCAAAGAGCTGCAGGTTCAGTTCGGTCCCTGGCCATGGTCTGGTCATAAGGGAGGCAACAGGTCGATGTTTCTCTCCCTCTTTCTCTCTCTCCCTCCCACTCTACCTAAAGATAAATGAAAAAATAACCTCGGGTGAGGATTGAAAAAAAAAACAAAACCAGAAAACATAATACACCCTTGGGTGACAATTAAAAAATACAGATAAGATCTTACTCTTTGCAAAACAGTCCAGGGCAAACAAACAATTTACAAGTAATATAAAAATATTTAATAATCATTAAAACAATACTTCTATCTCAATACCAATTTAGTTCCAGGTGCCAACAGTATTTTGAACATTGTCCAACACAGGTTCCATTTGGCAATACCTTCTTAAATATTATATAATAGAAACTTTATTTGCATTTATATGGGTTTCTTAATAAGTGATATGTAAATTTTTTAAAAAAAGGAAAAAAGTAATAAATGATATGTAATGTCAATAATGGTAGTAGACTAGAGACATCACACCTAGCTTTATCAATTTTCAAAAACATATAAAAACATGTAGTTTAAGAAAAAGGCTGAAGGTACAACTCATACAAAACTCTGAGAATCATGCCTTTCTATAAATCCTGTTACTTGGGCATTTTAAAAAATCAATACGTAAATAAGTTCCTATAACATTTCTTTATGTGTTGTTCACTCACTCTTGTCTTTCAATCCCCTATATGTCCTCCTCAAATTTGATGTTTGAGATTACAAAAATACTATTTTGTATACATTTGTTTCCATACTTTTTGAATTTGCACTTAATTTGTATTGAATGGTGTTGAATACTCAGCATGCAGTCAAACAATTATTCGTAAAAATAGAGAACATGATATTAAATACTATAGTCATCCATTAATGTATTCAGTTAGTATTACACTCTAGCACAATAATAGTACTTAAAAGCATCATTTAAAATACAGGTTTAGCCCTGGCCGGTTTTGCTCAGCGGTTAAAGCGTCGGCCTGTGGTCCAGAGAGACCCGGGTTCAGTTCCCACTAAGGGCATGTACCTCGGTGCAGTTTGTCCTGGATGGGTTGTGCGGGTGGCAGCCACTCGATGTGTTCCTTTCACACTGATGTTTCTCTCTCCCTCTCTCTCCCTCCCACTCTATCTGAACAAAAAATGGAAAAATGTCCTCGGGTGAGGGTAAAAAAATATATAAATAAATAAATAAAACACAGGTTTATTTTTTCATATATTGCAAGAAGATACGAAGTAAAAAATAAAAGTCCCTCTCTCCAAACTTCTCCACAGGAAAAAAAAAATTTGAATAATGACCTTAAACTTCCCAACATTGGTCAAAGACATTAAATTAAAAATCCAAAAAGCAAACCCCAAGGAAAATAAATATGAATTAAACCATACCTAGACACATCCTAGTCAAATTGTAGAAAAATCAAAAGTAAAGAGAAAAATTTTCAAGGTAGCCAGAGAAATGACACAATAAATACAAAAGAACAACTCGAATGACTTCACTTCTCCCAGGTCCAATATGAGTATAAAAAAAGAAACTAGTACAATAGAGAAAAAAAAGTGGTAAATATATATTTATTAAAATAAATAGTTTTACAAATGAATGCACATGTTTTCATTTCTTTCCCTTCATATCAAAGTTTTCAAAAGGCTTAAACAGTAGGCTGTGTGTGTATGCGCCACCAGGCATACCCACGCCAACTGTTTTCTAATATACCAAAATCCGCAGTCATTAAGTAACAAGACTTTTGTTTTCAACAACAATATAAAGTTCTTAAAATCTGGATAACATATTTGTCTCAGGCCTAAAAGATCAGTAAGGAATTAATGCACATTCGATGCCTCTCTTAGTATTCCTTTTAAACCCAGAAAAGACGTAGTTTTAAAAAGGAAGAGTAGAAGCACAAAGGTTAAAAGAGGTGAAGTTCGTAAAACTAGGGCCTCCGGCCTCTGCAAGAGGTTTCTTCAGCCGGGGCCACAGTGCACGTACCGTTTTTCGGCAAACTCTGGATCACCTTCACCGCCGCCTCAAACCTGGTTTCGTGCACGGATCTCGTGTCCGCCATCTCCAGCCGCCAGCGCCACCCGCGGCCCCAAGGTCTGTCGGCTGGAATCAGGAAGCAGCAGCACCAGCTTTCCCAGGAGCCTGCATGAAACTGGAACACCGAGCGCAGCAGCGGATCAACAAGCCCAAAGGGAGGAGGCCCCGGAGCGCAACTGGTCAGCTCCCTTGCCCTATCCAGGCCACGCAGACCGAGGTAGCCCGGCTCCTTCCACCTCCCGGGGGCGTGACCAAGCCGAGAAGCCGGCCCGCGAAAACAGAAGCACTCACCGAGAGGAAGACCATCTCTAGCAGAAGGTGGAGGGGCTCCAGCAACCGGTGGTCGCGGAGCCGTTCTCCCACCCGCAGGACCCTGGCGAAGCAGCCACACCCCCCATACCGGCGGGGTCTCTTTCGCTCCGCGCCCTCCCCGCAGCCCCGCCCCAGAGCCACCCGAGGCCCCACTGGCTGCGCCGCGGCCGCGGCTTCGGCGCAGCCAACTCCACCCACTGCCCCTTGGCAGCAGCGATGACGCTTGCAGTCCGTCGGTTCCCTTAAATTCTAAGGCTTAGAAGGACCGGAGAAAGGGGGAAAGAAGTGAGATGGGTCAGCGGAGGACCCCGGTGCTCACTTTTGGAACAGACCGGACCCACGTGTCCGCACCAGCGCAGCGCGCACAGGACACAGATTGCTGGGCCTGGGCCAGAAGCAGCGCGCGTCAGTACCGCTGGCCAAAACCAAAAGACTCTGGTCATCAGCGCCCGCTCTGTTAGGTTAAGGTTAGAGGAAGGTGACACGACGTGAACAAAGGGCTTTAGATCGGAAGAGGCTTGGTGTGACCCTTAAATTCTGCCATTTAAGCCCTGGCGGGTGTGGCTCAGTTGGTTCAGCACGGTCCCAAGCACTGAGAGATGGCTGGTTCCATTCCGGTTAAGAAAACAGAACATGCACTGACTGTGGGCTCCATCCCGAGTAAGGGGCGTGCAGGTGCCAGCCCACGGATGTTTCTATCTCGTTCCCCCTCATAGATGTTTCTTGCAACCTCTCCCTTCCTTTCTCTCCCTAACATCAATAAACACTTCTTTAAATCCTGTCACTTAAGTTCTGCAACCTAGGTTAACTTAGCCTCTCCGGTGGCAATCTTTATACCACCCCAAAAGGTAGATTCATTTAGGGACGCTGGATGGAGGTGTTAGGCAGTGCTTGGCTCGCAGGTCTCCGACAGCCGCGGAGACAAGGACATCCAGGCAACAGCCAAAGGAAACAGAGGGGAGGTGGCCCGCTACTAGAAGGCCTAGCTCCATGCCGATTTAATAGGCTACAGGGCGTGGGGGAGGGGCGAGCGAGGAATCTGCACAGATCACCGCCTCCAGAAAGGGCTACCCTGGGTCTTCACCTTTCCAGCACAACGCCGGGCGTCCTAAGGCCTCTAGGAAGTGCTCCCAGGTCCATCGTGGGGGGACTCATATGAATCGTAGGGGCGGAGTCCGGAGGCCCAGAAACCTCAAAGTCGCCAGGTCGTTTTTGTCAGATCGGGATGGGTTAGGAGGGTTACTAGTATAAATCTAGACACAAACCAGACTATAAGTTACTCTTCCCTCAGAGCCGCAGTGCCGGCATTTACCTTGGTATTGCCCGGCAAGGCCGGTCCGGTAATACCCGTGACGTCCGCCCCTCGCCCTGCCCCGAGGACTTGTGGGAAATGCAGTCTCCCGGACTCGGCGCTTCCGGACACCTCCCGGCAGCGGGCGTTCCTTCCACCTGTTCCGATTGGGCTTCTTGGTCCCGGAGCCACGCGGCGGAAATCCCTCCTTCCTACAGCGCCCCACTGGATGCAAATTCAGAATACCACATCCGCTTCAGCCTAGGGGAGCGCAGTGGTGGCTGTGGGAGGTATCCTGGTGTGACCCGACTGGAGTCAGAAAATTGGGGTCTAATTTCTTGCGCCTGATGCTTAACTAATTCTGAGGTTATGCATTAGAGAGCCAGGAGTGCTCCCTGGCGGGTGTAGCTCAGCGGTAAGGGCGCCGCCCGCTAACCGAGGAGTCCCGGTTGGATTTCAGCCAAGGGCATGTACCTCTGTTGTGGTTTGTCCCCAGCCCCTGATGGGGTGGTGGGTGACAGCCAATCGATGTTTCTCTCTCTTTCTCTCTTCCTCCCTCACTCCCTCCATCTCTATCTTAAGATTAATGTAAAACTGTCCTCAGAATATTAATGTAAAACTATCCTTGGGTGAGGATTAAAAAGAAGAAGAAAGCAAGAGTGCTGTCAGGCAATAAAGACTACTGTTTACTTCGTGGTGGGTTTTTTTTTTATCCTCACCCGAGGACATTTTTCCATTTTTTGTTCAGATAGAGTAGGAGGGAGGGAGGGAGAGAGAGAGAGAGAGAGAGAGAGAGAAAGAGAAACATAGACATGAAAGGGACACATCAAGTGGTTGTCACCCGCATGACCCAACAAGGTCTGGGGACAAACTGCAACCGAGGTACGTGCCTTTAGCAGGAACCAAATTCGGGTCTCTTTGGACCACAGGTGGAGGCTCTAACCACTGAGAAAAATAGGCCTGGGATAGTGGTGGTTTGTTTGTTTTTTTTTATCCTCACCCAGGACATTTTTCCATTTTTTGTTCAGATAGAATGGGAGGGAACGAGAGGGGGAGAGAAAGAGAGAGAGAGAAACATCAATTTGAAAGGGACACATCAAGTGGCTGCCTCCCGCACAATCCAGCCGGGAACAAACTGCAACCAAGGTATGTGCCCTTAGCGGGAACCGAACCTGGGTCTCTCTGGACCACAGGCCAACGCTCTAACCGCTTAGCCAAACCGGCCAGGGCCCAGTGGTGGGTTTTTGCCAAGTGTATGAGACATATTACAAAAACATCGTAAGGTGTTTAGGAATGAGGAAATTGAGATTCATTATAAACTGATTTGCCCAAGGCCCCACAACTTAGTAAGTAGCAGAGCCAGGAGTCAGTCAACCCCACCACCACCACCCTACCCCCAAAAAACTTGCTTTAAATCTTGAGCTTTTAACAGAACACCGAAGAGACTAATAATTTTTCTAATTTACACAAACTAGGAAGACTTTATGTGTTGAATATCTATTTCCTTTACTCTTCTTATTCTTGTGCATTCTTTTCAGTTCCCAGTCATGCATACTTTTAAAAGGGTTTGGTTGTTTATTTCTAATCTAGGACTTCATTTTTTACAGCTTTATAAAGCTTCTGAAATAAGCTGATTTACAGTATGTTTATAACAGCACTGTTCGGTAAATAGCTCAAAACTTGGACACACTCAGTGACCAGCAGCAGTAGAATAGATAAATATGAGCTACCGAAGAACAGTGAGAACAAATGAATCATACCTATTCAACATCTTCTATGAATCCCATAAACATAATGTTAAGGAAAAAGAATCTAGATTCAAAGAGAACATATTGTATGATTCCATTAATATAAAGTTTAAAATCAGGCAAAACCAACATATGTTCAAATTCAGGTTGGAGGGTTGAGGGAATTTTAGGGTTCTAGTAATGTTCTGTTTATTGAATTAGGTGCTTGTTATATGAGTATGTTCACTTTGTGGAACTCTATTCAAATGTGTAACTAAGCCCTGGCCGTTTGCCTCAGCAGTTAGAGCAATGGCCTGTGGACCGAAGGGTCTCAGGTTCGATTCCTGTCAAGAGCACGTACCTGGGTTGCAGGTTCCATCCCTAGCCCTGGACTGGGTCTGGGTCATGCAGAAGGCAGCCAATCAATGTGTCTCTTGCACCAATGTTTCTCTCTCTCTTTCTCCCTCCCTCCTTCCACTCTATCTAAAAAAAAAAAAAAATCAATGGAAAAATATCTTTGGTTGAGAATAAAGAATTTTAAAAAGTAGAAAGCGAAGATATGGTTTTTACCTGAGACATATACATAATAAATTTTAGACAGATTAATGATCTAATGTGAAAATACATCTTTAAAGTTAGAGGAAAAGTAAAGTTGCTGTATTGCACAACTCCTTGGGGCACAATTCATGTTGTAATCCATATTGTTTGGTGCCCCCTAAAGTTGTGCAACACAGGGGTCTCATTTATGATTAAATGTTAAGGAAACATTTACTTAACAAACCCCCAAAATTGAATTGCAAGAAGAAAATATGGATATATGTCTTAGTCAGCTTAGGCTGCAGTAACTAAATACTTGATACTGGGTGGCTTAAATAAACAGACATTTATTTCTCATAATTCTAGAGGTCGGGAAGGCCAAGATCAGTGGTGAAGACGCCATCCATGGCTTGCTCGTGGCTGCCTTTTGGCTGTATCCTCACATGTCCTTTTCCTCTGTGATGAGTGTTCATTGAGATCTTTCTCTTCATCTTCTTTTAAGGGCATACTAATCCTATCATGAGAGTCCCACCCTTATGGATTGATCTACACCTAATTACCTCTGAAAAGAGGTGAGCAGCTGCTAATGTGCTAAGAGCTGAAACTGACCAATATTAGCTGCAATTTTCTTACATCTTTTCCAGAAAGTTGCTAACACAGACTCCAGATCCAAAATAGTTATATCAGGCAGATTCTGCCAGTGCAACTGGTGTCTAGGTGGGGAGACAGATTCCTACTCTGCCATCTTCCCAGGATCCTCTCCTGAACATTCTCTTTTAAACTGGTATTGTGCTAAGTAGTTTATGATTAATCTCATTTGTTATTCTTAAGACAGGAATTTCTGTAATTTTCCCAGAGTCTCACAGCTAGTGCATGATCAAGCTTAGATTTAAAACAGATGATGGGAGACACTTCCAGAACAGTGGAATAGGGACCTTCAAAGCCCCGCTTCTCCAGAAAAACTGAGAACACTGATACAAATTGCCTTTTTCCAACCTCTGGAAATTAACCAAGGACTTTCTCCAGTCATGGGGCATTAATTCAAGAAAAACAACTGAATCTCAGAATAGCAAGCTTTGTGTTTTTGTTTTTTTTTAATTTTTTAGGTAGAGTGGAAGGGAGGGAGAGTGAGAGAGAGGGAGAAACATCAATGTGAGAGAGATTCATTGATTGGTTGCCTCCCACATGACCCAGACCAGAGCCAGGGATCAAACCTGCCACCCAGGAATGGGCCCTTGATTGGGAATTGAACCCGAGACCCTTCGGTCTGCAGGCCAATGCCAACCATGGAGCCAAACTGGCCAGGGCACTTTGTGGTATTTTAACTTGCCTAATTTTTATCCCTCTCTCCCTATCTCTGTAGTAGCCTTGAAAACAAACTGCCTGGAAATCACAGTGCTATGAAAAGCAACATCCTAGGACTCACTCGAGAAGGGAAGAACAGATTTGGAATGCCCCAAAAAGTTCCATCCATAGAGAATTGGCACTTTTTGACCTTGCTAGCAGCTCCCTGGAAAAGCCCCATTTTCAGGGTTTTTTTTTTTTTTTTTAATTCTTTTTTAAAATACGTTTTTATTGATTTTTTTAGAGAGAGAGAAACATCAATATTAGACACATCGATTGGCCACTCCCCACATGCCTCCCACTGGGGATCAAGCCCACAACCTGGGCATGTGCCCTGACCAGGAATCAAACTGGGACTTCTCAGTCCATGGGACGATGCTCAATCCACTGAGCCACATCGGCCAGGCAAGGACTTGTTACAAAAATTAAATTTGTTGGGATGACATTGGTTAATAACATTATATAAGTTTCAAGTGGACAATTCTTTTTTTTTTTTATATCCTCACCCAAGGACATTTTTCCATTTTTTGTTCAGGTAGAGTGGGAGGGAGAGAGAGAGAGAAACATCGATGTGAAAGGAACACATCGAGTGGCTGCCACCCGCACAACCGACCAGGGCCGGGACAAACTGCAACCGAGGTACGCGCCCTTAGCGGGAACCGAACCCGGGTCTCTCAGGATCGCAGGCCGACGCTCTAACCGCTGAACCAAACCGGCCAGGGCTCAAGTGGACAATTCTTGTATATTGTATAGTGTGCTCACTACCCAAAGTCTAGTCTCCTTTCATCACCATATAGGCTGGGGAAAAAATAGGTCTACAGGTGTGAGTATGAAAAACAGTTTAGCCCTGGCCGGTTTGGCTCAGCGGTTAGAGCGTCGACCTGCGGTCCTGAGAGACCCGGGTTCGGTTTCCGCTAAGGGCATGTACCTCGGTTGCAGTTTGTCCCCGGCCCTGGTCGGTTGTGCGGGTGGCAGCCACTCGATGTGTCCCTTTCACGTCGATGTCTCTCTCTCTCTCTCTTTCTCTCTCTCTCCCCCCAACTCGATCTGAACAAAAAATGGAAAAATGTCCTCAAGTGGGGATTAAAAAAAAAAAAAGCAGCAACATATTTTTTGGAAATCTGGAAGGCCTCACATATACCATTGTGCACATACTCAAGAGACACTGAGAAAGACTTAATGTCTTCTGGCTGAATTTAAGACTTTGTAAAACAAGATGTGAAGGCTAAGGCAGAGTTGTAAACTATCTGCCAAAGAATTGAAGGCATGCCCCCGCATATCACAGAGAGCTACTCAGCAAAGGCTAGGACACTTCTTTATTGAAAGAATTAAATAATATCTGTCCGGCCAGTGTGGCTAAGTGGTAGATCGTCGACCCATGCACCAAGAGGTCGCTGGTTCAATTCCTGTCAGGGCACATGCCCAAGCTCTGGGGGTTGTACAGGATGTGGCCAATCAATGTTCTCTGTCATCAAAGTTTCTATCTCTCCTTCTCCCTTCCTCTCTCTCTAAAACCAATAAAGAAAAAAAATTAAAGAAGAAACAAAGAAAAGCTCTATCCTATTGTTATTTTTTAATATATATTTTATTGATTTTTTTAGTGAGAGAGGAAGGGAGAGATAGAAACATTGATGTGAGAGAGAAATATTGATTGGCTGCCTCGTGCATGCCTCATACTGGGGATTGAGCCTGCAATCCGGACATGTGCCCTGACCGGAAATTGAACCCAGACCTCTCAATCCATGGGACGATGTTCAATCCACTGAGCCACACCAGCTGGGCTTTTTCTTATTTTTAAATTTTTGTTTATTGATTTTTAGAAAGACAGGAAGGGAGAGAGAGAAACATTGATGTGAGAGATAAACATCAATCAGCTGCCTCCTGCACACCCTCTACAGGAGATCAAGTTCACAAGGTAGGCATGTGCTCTGATCAGAAATCAAACCAGCAACCTTTTGGTACATGGGACAATGCCCAACCAACTGAGCCACACAGGCCAGAATTCTATCCTATTATTTGCTGACCATTACAATAACTGGGTAGATAGTTTAGTGGTTACACATGACAAAAAATACAGATATTACAGAAATAGCACAGAAAACTCTCATACAAGTGAAAAGATGACAACAAACAAATAACAACAGCAGTAAACCCTGGGGGAGAAATCTGATTTCCAGAGTTGCCATTTGTAATTAAAATGTCCTGTATCCAGCAACAACAAAAGTGAGATGTGCAAAGAAACAGGAAAGTATGGATCATATTAAGAAAAAGAGAGCACTTGCCCTGGCCAGTTTGGCTCAGCAGTTAGAGCATCGGCCCTCAGACCGATGAGTCATGGGTTCGATTCCAATCAAGGCACATACTTCAGTTGTGGTTTGTCTGTGGCCCTGGTCGGGGTCGTGCAGGAGGCAACCAGTCATAGTGTCTCTCTCATGTCGATGTTTCTCTCTCTCCCTCTCTCCCTCTCTCCCTCTCTCTCCCTCCCTCCTACTCTATCTGAAGAAAAATCACAAAATATTCTCAGGTGAGGATTAAAAGAAAGAAAAAGAAAACAGTCAATAGAAACTGTCCCTGAAGAAGTCCAGACATTGGACTTGTTGGATTTTATCCCCTATTAACCCTCAACTGATGCTGAGTAGACCCGAACAGTACCCAGTGCATACGTACATGTTTTGCAAAATTTTTTCCATTGTAGTAAACACCTGACACTGTTGTTCTTTGATTATCTACTCTTTCTGGAACCTTTCCAAACCAGTCTCAAGGTGATTCAAGCAGCTATGTTACTGCTGTTCGAACATGTCTCTACTGCCAAAGCCATGATTGGGAAGAAGAGCCAATTCAAGTTGGACTAATCAGATTTTCTTTTTGAGGAATCTGGGTTTGAAAATCAGAGATTTGAACTCAGGATGAGCTTCTTTAATGATGAAGATGAAAAACATGGGAGCCAAATTTGCCATGCTCTCTCCACCATGTAGAGAGGGAAGCACAAAAACAAAATTTTTTTGATAAAGAAACAAGACACTAAATGAGAATATGCCTTGGTTTCTGCTAGCCTTCCAAATTTTTTGTAATGGTACATTCTTAGGACTGAATACACTTCTATTTTTGAGTTCTATGAGTAAGTCTGAGTTATAATATAATCCTTCTTTTCTTCTTTTTCTCATTTTTTTTCCTTATGTTATCTTGACTTATTTTCTGTAACCTCTAACTAAAGAAATACTAACTTTACATGGATTCTCATTTATCTTTAGAGCTTTTAAATGTTATTTCAGGGGGTGGGATCGGGAGGAGAGTGTCAATGGGGGAAAAAGGAGAAACATCTGTAAAGATATTAATCAAGCCCTGGCCGGTTTGTCTCAGCGGTTAGAGCGTCGGCCCATGGACCAGAAAGTCCTGAGTTTGGTTCCTGCTAAGGGCCTGTACCTTGGTTGCAATTTGTCCCTGGCCCCGGTTGAGGTTGTGTGGGTAGCAACCAGTCGATGTGTCTCTCTCACATCGATGTTTCTCTGTCTCTCTTCCCCCCTCTCTCCCTCCTGCTCTATCTGAAGATACATGAAAAAAAAGAAAATGTCCTCGGGTGAGGATAACAAAAAAAAGATATTAATCAATTAATAAAAAAATTAAATGTTATTTCGTTCAGTTGTATTGACCTGGGTCCCGAGGCTAAGGCAACAAGATTCCATTCTTATGTAGGCCTCTCGGCTAAGGCGACTAAATAACTTCATTTTTATCATCAATGGACCTTCCTCAATATTTTTCCAATAATAGGTTAATTACCCCTAGAAGTAAAGGAATTTTGCCTAAGATTACAGTTGCCCCAAGTATCGGGAGGCATTTGCAGTTTCCCAGTATTGGTAATTACAAGCATTTGCAGGTATTCATGAGCCCGGTGAATAATGCTAATTTTGACTTCTGTAATGGCTGTCACACCCACTATTGTACTGGTCCTCTGAGGTGGGTGGGGGGCAAAAGGAGGATGGGGCTTCTGTCTTTAAAATCAGATGAGCAAAAAGAATCGTGGCTGCTGATCTGAGGGGAGATTATGCCCCCCCACAGCCCACCGGCGAGAATAAAGCGCTCCTTAACAATTTGGCTGTATATCTCTGGTTATCTTGCTGACACATTATAACAGTATTAGTCAGGAAAAGAGAAATGACTATAGAGATAGTTCCAACGGTAAATGATTTATAAAATGTTGGAAGGCTTGAAGGGACAAAGTTCAGGGATGTGCCATCTCTAATCCTCAGTTTACCACTGGGTTGAAAGAATGAGATACTTGTTAGTGTTGGCAAGGTCAACTGCTCTAGAGACAGCTCTGATTGTCACAGACATCTACAGAGTCCTACTGAAGTTGAGACAGTTAAGTGGACAAGAATGTTAATTCAGCACCCTTCAAAATTAACAAGTGATTGCCCTGACTGGTGTGGCTCATTTGGTTGGAGCACTATCCCATGCACCGAAGGTTCAAGTGTTCTATTCCCAGTCAGGGCATATACCTAGGTTGTGGGTTCAATCCCCAGTTGGGGCACATATGGGAGGCAACCAATTGATGTTTCTCTCTCACGTCAATGTCTCTCTGTCTCTCTCTTTCCCTCTGTCTCTTTCTAAAAATCAATAAAAGCATATCCTCGGGCAAGGATTAAAATAAAAAAATTAAATTGTAGCCCAATGTCTCTAAAAAAAGTTAACAAGTGATTAATTCATTCAAACCATAATGGAAATATTGCAGCTTTTGAAAAAGAAGAAAAACACAACATGAGATTTCACTTAAAGCCTGTTATTTTCCCCCAGGACTCCAGGCATCTTGCATTTTTAGCCAGTACCAATTTTTAATTATTTCATGATAACAGCTTGCTCCACACTAGAATAACTGGCATTCTGCATCGGCTTGGCTTAATGTGTCTAAGAATTTCACTCCCCTTTGTTAAATAAATAATAATCAAACCTGTCTGAAAACCAGCCTGTGGATCTAACCTGCTATGCAAATATCATGACTCTTCATCATCAATTATAATAAAATTTGAAGGAGAGTTCACAATTAATTCTATGCCCTGAATTCTTCTTGTTTTGTGTGGACCTTGCTAAACTGTCCAACAGAGTGTTCCATTAACCCTTCTTTTTTTTTCCCTGGGGATTCCTGGATGGTATTGTTAATTCGAAAAGAAGCAAGGAGAGGCAATAATTGAGGGTTTTAGAATTCTATTGTCAATTAATTCCATTTAATGGACTGAATTGTATGCCCCTTCACACAGAAAAATTCAAAAGTGTATGTATTCGGCAGTAAGGTTACATGCGGTCACAGAGTATGACGCTAATCCATTATGACTGGTATCTTAATCTAAAGAGTGATTATTTTATTTTATTTATTATCTTTTTTTATCCTCACCCGAGGACATTTTTTGATATTTTGTTCCGATAGAGTGGGAGGGAGGGAGAGAGAGAGAAACATTGACGTGAAAGGGACACATCGAGTGGCCACCACCCACATGACCCAACCAGGGCCAGGGACAAACTGCAGCCGAGCCCTGACCAGTTTGGCTCAGAAGTTAGAGCATCGGCCTGCTGTCCAGAGAGACCCGGGTTCAGTTCCCGCTAAGGGCACGTACCTCAGTTGCAGTTTGTCCCTGGCCCTGGTTGGGTCGTGCGGGTGGCAGCCACTCGATGTGTCCCTTTCACATTGGATGTTTCTCTGTCTCTCTCTTCTTCTCTCTCCCTTCCACTCTATCTGAACAAAAAAATGGAAAAATGTCCTCGGGTGAAGATAAAAAAAACTGCAACCGAGGTAGGTGCCCTTAGCAGGAACTGAACCTGGGTCTCTCCAGACCACAGGCCAATGCTCTAACTGCTGAGCCAAAACAGCCAGGGCTAAAGAGTGATTATGACATACAGATACCAGGGGGAAGGGCACGTGAGTACACAGCAAGAAGATAGTCATCTTTGAGCCAAGGATAAGAGGCCTCAGGAGAAATCAAATGTGTTGACACCTTGATCTTGGATT
Source organism: Molossus molossus (assembly GCF_014108415.1). NCBI lineage: Eukaryota > Metazoa > Chordata > Mammalia > Chiroptera > Molossidae > Molossus > Molossus molossus. Next base: position 101,428,494 of record NW_023425344.1, on the reverse strand, counting down.
TCCAGCTTCCAGAACTGTCAGAAAATGGATTTTTATTGTGTAAGCCACCTGGTTTAATGATACTTTGTTATGGCAGCCTGAACAGAGTAATGCACTACCCCCCTTATTTATTTATTTATTTATTTATTTATTTATTTATTTATTTATGTGTTTGTTTATTTATTTATTAATTTATTGCAATGAATATCATTATGTCACATAGTTGTGGTGGATTGGAACAGCGGGGTTTGGGGGGATACCCTGGTTGCCTGACTTCTGGTTTCTTGACACTATACCACATTGGTATTCTGCATTCTGATTTGTTGACCACCCACTTCCAATTTAGTATTCTGGAATGAATATGGTGAATTAACTTTCAAGAAGATTGAGGTTCATTAAGTATACAGTATTACTCCTTGTGTTCTGTTTTGTTTTGTTTTTTTATCCTCACCCGAGGACATTTTTTCATTTTTTGTTCAGGTAGAGTGGGAGGGAGAGAGAGGAACATCGATGTGAAAGAAACACATCGAGTGGCTGCCACCCGCACAACCGACCAGGGCCGGGGACAAACTGCAGCCGAGGTACGCGCCCTTAGCGGGAACCGAACCCAGGTCTCTCAGGACCGCAGGCCGAAGCTCTAACCGCTGAGCCAAACTGGCCAGGGCACTCCTTGTGTTCTGGATAACAGAATAAGCCATTATGTACCAAGATAGTCCTAATCATGATTTAGACTGGAACATCTCTTAATTCCTCTGAAGTAAGGTATTTATGATTGTCAGCAATCTGCTGTTTCAAAGTGTGATACATGGAAGTTCATGCACATGTACAGGGTTTTCAGTTACACACTGTTTTTCATGCCCAGCCAGTGTGGCTCGGTGGTTAAGTGTTGACTCATGGTCGGAGAGGTTGCCAGTTCAATTCCTGGTCAGGGCACATGCCTAGGTTTCGGGCTTCATTGCTGGAGGAGGGTATGCAGGGGGTGACCAATCAATGGGTTTTCTATCTCTCTCTCCCTCTCCCTTCCTCTCTCTCTAAAAAAAAAAAATATCAATAAAACATATTAAAAATAAAAACTTCTTCCTAAAAAAAAAAAGTTTTTCATGACCAAATTGATTAGCTTAACTAGACATCCATAAAGATGAATGTACAATGTCTGATTTTCAGCTTGAACCCAAGGAATACATCATTAAATTTTATACAAACACTGATATTATTTATTCTGTTGGTATTTCTTTGAAAGACATTTCACTATAATTTATTTAAACAAAACCCTCAGGAAAATACGAAGTCAATCAATAGTATAAAAGTACACTGTGGTCCTGACCAGTGTGACTCAGTGGGTTGGAGCATCATCCAGTAAACCAAGGGTTTGATCCCTCCTTGGGTGGTGCAGGAGGCAGCCGATCAATGTTTCTCTCTCACATAGATGTTTCTCTTTCACATCAATGTTTCTCTCTCTCTCTCTCTCTCTCTCTCTCTCTCTCTCTCTTTCTCTCTCTCTCTCTCTCCTCTCTCACTCTCTCTGAAAACCAATAAAAACGTATGCTTGGGTGAGGATTAAAAACAAACTACACAGTGTGGGAGAAAGGTTGGGTTCTGAAAAGTTAGTGTGAGGCTCATAATTTAATGTCACAATACTATCTATCTGCAATTCTTTATTTTGGGTGGTTTATCTTTTTAAATGTTTTATTTATCATGACTTTGTGTTTGTAAAAAAAGAACTCAACACTCCATAAAAAAAAGAGAAATATATATATATATATATTTTTTTAATCTTCACCCAAGGATATTTTTGCTTTTTTTTAAAAATCTTCACCCGAGGACATTTTTCCATTTTTTGTTCAGATAGAGCGGGAAGGAGAGAGAGGAAGAGAGAGAGGGAGAGAAACATCGAAGTGAAAGGGACACATCGAGTGGCCGCCACCCACACGACCCAACCAGGGCCGGGGACAAACTGCAGCGAAGGTACATGCCCTTAGCGTGAACCGAACCCAGGTCTCTGTGGACCGCAGGCTGACGCTCTAACCACTGAACAAAACTGGCCAGGGCAAAGAGAAATATAATTGAGATAGAACATTATATAAGTTTGAGGTAAAAAAACATAATGATTGCAATTTTTTTTTTTTAATCCTCACCCAAGGATATTTTTCTATTTTTCTTCAGATAGAGCAGGAGAGGGGGGGAAGGGAAGAGAGAGAAACATTGATGAGAGAGAGACACATCAATTGGTTGTCTCTGTCATGACCTCGACTGAACTGCGACTGAGGTACATGCCCTTGGCTGGAATCGAACCCATGATTTATTGGTCCACAAGCCATCGCTCTAATGCTGAGCCAAACTGGCCAGGGCTAATAATTGCAATTCTTAATGTTAAATCTTAACCATTTAGTCACTTTTTTTCTTATTGTTGTTAATCCTCACCTGGGGATAGTTTTCCATTGATGTTTTAGATAGAGTGAGGGAGATAGAGAGAGAGAGAAACATCAATGTGAGAGAAACACATGGATTTGTTGCCTCCTGCACAACCCTGACTGTGACCAGGGATGAACCTGCAACCAGGTACGTGCCCATGAACAGGAATTGAACCCATGACCCTTTGGTCTGAGGGCTGACACTCTAACAACTGAGCCAAACCAGCCAGGGCTATTTAATCACTTTTATTACTTGGAAAATCACATTGCCTTCTATCTTTTTTTATTATATATATTTATTTATATTTATTTATTTATTTATTTTTGTTAATTCTCACTGGAGGATATCCTTTCTGTTGATGTTTAGAGAGAGTGGAAGGGAGGGAGGGTGGAAGAGGGAAGAGAGGGAGAAGGAGAGAGAGAGAGAGAGAGAGAGAGAGATTAATATGTTGTCTCCCTCAAGAGACCAGACCAAGCAGGGGATCAAATGAGCAACCCAGGAATCAAATCCTCCACCCTTCAGTTCCCCAGGACCACGCTCAACCAACTAAGCCACACTAGCCAGGAGCTATCTTTTTTTATCCGCACCAGAGGACATTTTTGCATTTATCTTCAGATAGAGTGGGAGGGAGAGAGGGAGGAAGAGCGAGATAAACATCGATGTGAGAGAGACACATCGAGTGGCTGCCACCCACACGACCCCACTGGGGCCGAGGGACAAACTGCAACCGAGATACATGCCCTTAGTGGGAACCGAACCCAGGACTCTCTGGTCTGCGGGCCGACGCTCTAACTGCTGAACCAAACTGGCCAGGGCACCAGGGACTATCTTTTTGGATTGTATGCTGTTTTTCATCATATGTCAAAGGAAACAAAAATAATTTTTTCTGTTCTCTAATATTCAAAGGAATTTTCTCTACTATTTTTTTTTGCATTTATCTTCAGATAGAGTGGGAGGGAGAGAAGGAGGAAGAGAGAGAGAGAGAAACATCGATGTGAGAGAGACTTTGACTGGCTGCCACCCACATGACCCCAACCAGGGCCGGGGACAAACTGCAACCAAGGTACGTGGTGCCCTTAGCAGCAACCAAACCCAGGTCTCTCTGGTCCGCAGGTCGACTCTCTAACTGCTGAGCCAAACTGGGCAGGGCAAATTTTCTCTAATTCTTCTGGTCAACTTCAGTTATATATAATTTAATTAAAATAAAACCCACAGCCCTGGTTAGTTTGGCTCAGCAGTTAGCGCATCTGCCCATGGACCGAAGAGTCGCAGGTTCGATGCCAGTCAAGGACACATACCTCAGTTGTGGTTTGTCCCCAGCCCTGGTTGGGGTTTTGCAAGAGGCAGACAGTTGATGTGTCCCTCTCATGTCAATGTTTCTCTCTCTCTCCTTCTCTCTCCCTTCCTCCCACTCTATCTGAAGATAAAGATAAATAGAAAAATATCATCGGGTGAGGATTAAAAAATAAAAAATAAACCACAGCTTTTAAGTATGCAATTCAAAGAGCTTTGACAAATGCATATAGTCATGTAAATCCCACTATAATCATGATCTATAACATTTCAATGACCTCTAAACGTTTACTTGTGTCTCTTTGGAGTCACTCCCCTTTCCCATTCTGGCTTATGACTAAGTTTCACCTTTTCTGAAACTTCACATAAATGGACTCATACAGTATGTAGTATTTTTGTGTGTCTGTCTTCTTTCACTATATAAAATGCTTTTGTGATTCATTCATGTTTATTGTATGTGTCAATTTTTTCCTTTTCAGTGCTTAGTAATATTCCATTGTATGGATATATTATAATTAGTTTATCCACACAAACATATGGTTCTTTTCAGGTTTTGGCTCTTTCAGACATTTACTTTTTATTTATTTTTCTTTATTGATTTTAGAGAGAGAGGACAGGAGAGGGAGAGAGATAGAAACATTGATGAGAGAGAAGATCTATTGGCTGCCTCCTGCATGCCCACCACTGGGGATTTGACCCACAACCTGGATGTGTGCCCTGACCAGGAATTGAACCGGTGACCTCTTGGTGCATGGGTTGATGCTCAACCACTGAGCCACACTGTCCAGGCCAGACATTTACTTTTAAGTCTTCCTATGTACATACGTTTTAATTTTTCTTGGGTAAATACCTAGAAGTGGAATTGTAGGATCATAAGATAAATGTGTTTTATCTTTATGAAAGGCTATGTAACTATGTTTGTTTGTTTTTTGTAACAATAACATTTAAAAAATGACGTAGAGGAATCGAGAGAGGGAGAGACATTGATATTAGAGAGGAACATTGACCAGTTGCTTCCTGAATACATCCTGATCAGGGATTGAACCCATAACCCGGGGATGTGCCCTGATTGGGAATTGAACCTGTGACCCTTTGTTGCACAGAATGATGCTCCAACCACTGAACCACACTGGCAAGAGCTAGATGGGTTTCTTTTATTGTTTTTTTTATCCTCACCCGGGGACATTTTTCCATTTTTTTGTTCAGATAGAATGGGAGGGAGAGAGAGGAAGAGAGAGATAGAGAAACATCCAATGTGAAAGGGACACAACAAGTGGCTGCCACAAGCACGACCCAACCAGGGCCGGGGACAAACTGCAACCAAGGTACTTGCCCTTAGCGGGAACTGAACCCAGGTCTCTCTGGACTGCAGGCTGACGCTCTAATTGCTGAGCCAAACTGGCCAGGGCATGAGCTAGATGTTTTTTTTTTGCAAACATTTTCTCCCAGTCTGTGGTTTGCCTTTTCACTTTTAAAACGGTATCTTTTGAGGAGTAAATGTTTTTAATTTTTATGAAATCCAATTTATCATTTTTTATTTCATGTTTTAATCTACTTTTTAATTTCTGCTTAATCCAAGTGCAATAAGATCTTTCTCTTCAGTTTATTATAGAAGTTTTGTAGTTTTATCTCTTTTTAATTTTTTTTTTTTCTTAGAGAGAGAGAAGAAGAGAACAATAGAAACATTGATGAGAGAGAAACAGTAATAAGCTGCCTCCCATTTACCCCACACTGGGGGTCAGCTGCAACCCTGTGCCCCAACCAGAAATGGAACCAGTGACCTCTTGGTACATGGGACCACATTCAACCAACTGAGCCACACCAGACCGGCTGTAGTTTTCTCTCTTTCATTTAGGTCTATGACCCATTTCAATCAGGCAAGGGATTTTGAATCTCAAGTTAAAAATTTGAATCTTCTAGAAAATAGTTTGAAACTCACATCACTGCATAAAGAATATTAACTGGTGCACAAATTTGTCTCTACCCCCTTCCTCTAAAACAGCTAAACTGAAGGAGGTACAGGTAGAATTGCTATTTATAATTTAACTGAGTCTCTCCTGGTAGTGTGCAAATTTCTTTGTTTTCATTATTGTAATTTGGGTTATGTTCTCGTTTTCAATTCTAATATTGGCTATTTATGCTTCTGTTAATTTTATTGTTCAAATATTTTATATCAACTTTTTGCTTGCTTCTTTGGTCTTTGGTAGGGATGTGTTAAACTCTTCCATTTATGAAAAAATTAAGAAAATTAAAAGAAATCTTCCATTTATAATTGTTGCTGTCAATTTTTCTTTATGAGGTTTTGCTTTATATACTGATAGGCTGTGATGTTGGCTGCTAAGAAGTTATGATTACTATATCTTCTTGATGAGTTAGTCCTTTTATTATTTTCTAATGGCCTCTTTATCTTTTGTAATGTTTTTTGGCCTTGATGTAATTGCTTTGACATAATTATTATTGCTATAACAGCATTGATCATAAACAAATAGCCAGATATTTCTCCAGCAAAACAGGTTTATTTGGGAGCAACAAAGAATTGCAATTTGGCCCTGGCTGGTTTGGCTCAGTGGTAAGAGCTTTGGTCTGTGGGCCAGTGACTCACGAGTTTGATTCTGGTCAAGGGCATGTACCTCAGTTGTGGTTCGTCCCTGGCCCTGGACAGGGTCATGCAAGAGATGACCAGTTGATGTGTCCCTATCATGTTGATGTTTTCCTCTCTCCCACTCTATCTAAAGATAAATAGAAAAGTATCCTCATGTGAGGATAAAAAAAAAAAATGCAGTTTGGAATATGCGGTCTAATTATGGTGAACCATGTTCAAGTCCCCAGAAACAAAGGAGGGGAAACTCTTTTATAGAGAAGAAGAGGAAGTTAGAGGAGATACTTTTTTTCTTTATTGATTTTAGAGAGACAGAAAGGGAGAGGGTGGGAGAGAGAGAGAAACATTGATTGGCCGCCTTCTACATGTCTGCCATAGGGGATCAGGCCGACAACCTGGGCATGTGCCCTGACCAGAAATCAAACTGGTGACCTCCTGGTGCATAGGTCACTGCTCAACCACTGAGCCACACAGGCCAGGCTTTTTGTTTCATTGTTTTTGTTTCTGTTTCTGTTTTGTTAAAAAAAAATTTTTTTTTTCTTTATTGTTTGTAGAGAGGGAAATGGAGAGAAAGAGAGAGATAGAAACATCGATGAGAGAGAACATCGATTGGCTGCCTCCTGTATGCCCGACTGGGGATTGGGCCCACAACCGGGGCATGTGCCCTGACCAGAAATTGAACCAGCGACCTCTTGGTGGATGGGTCGACGCTGAACCACTGCGCCAAACCAGCTGGGCTGTTTCATTGTTTTAGACATCTATTACATAGGAAAAAGTCATCTTGATATTTTTTCCACTGAAGGTGACTTGTTTTTTCTATAGAAGATTTCTTCATTTTTATCTTTAAAGTTCAATAAATTTGGTAATATATGTAAGTTTTGTTCCTGAATTTGACTGTTGATTTTCCTCTTTATAAATTAGTTTTAAAAAGATTATTTTTTCTCTATTCATTTTAAAATTGAGGTATAATACACATACAGTAACTTGGGTAAAGCACACTACTTTTAAGTGTACAGTTTGATGATTTTTTATTTACATATGCACCCCTATAATCACCAACCAGATATATCCTAGTACATAAATATCTAATCATTATGTTGTACATGAAACTAACATTATATTGTATGTTAACTGTAAATGAAAAATAAAAAAATATTTATTTATTTATTTATTTATTTATTTATTTATTTATTTATTTATTTATTTTATCCTCACCCGAGGACATTTTTCAATATTTTGTTCAGATAGAGTGAGAGGGAGAGAGAGAGAGAAAAACATCGACGTGAAAGCGACACATCGAGTGGTTGCCACCCACACGACCCAACCAGGGCTGGGGACAAACTGCAACCAAGGTACGTGCCCTTAGCGGGGACCGAACCCGGGTCTCTCCGGACCGCAGGCCAACGCTCTAACCGCTGAGCCAAACCGGCCAGGGCTTTTTTTTTTTTATCCTCACCCAAGGACATTTTTCCATTTTTTGTACAGATAGAGTGGGAGGGAGAAAGAGGAAGAGAGAGAGAGAGAGAAACATCGATGTGAAAGGGACACATCAAGTGGCTGCCACCCGCACGACCAACCAGGGCCTGGGACAAACTGCAACCAAGGTACATGCCCTTAGCGGGAACCAAACCCGGGTCTCTCCAGACCGCAGGCCAACGTTCTAACCGCTGAGCCAAACTGGCCAGGGCGAAAAATAAAAAAATATTTTAAAAAATATATTCTTAGTACTCCTGAAGATTTCTTTTTTTTTTTTTTAATCCTCATCCAAGGACATTTTTCCATTTTTTGTACAGACAGAGTGGGAGGGAGAGAGAGGGAAACATCGATGTGAAAGGGACACATTCAGCGGCTGCCACCCGCACGACCAACCAGGGCCGGGGACAAATTGCAACCGAGGTACATGCCCTTAGCGGGAACCGAACCCGGGTCTCTCCAGACCGCAGGCGGACGCTCTAACCGCTGAGCCAAACCGGCCAGGGCTGAAGATTTCTTGATGTTGCTTCACAATTTACTCCTTACAACAGTTGACTACTACTCTAAATTTTTGTCAACATTGATTACTTTAGCCTTTGTTTTCAACTTTATAGAAATGGAATCAATCGTGTGCTATGTACTTGTTTTTTTTTCATGTAATCATTACTTATTATTCAATTACAGTTGACAAACAATATTATATTAGTTTAAGTTGTATACCCCAGTGATTAGACATTATATAACTTACTAAGTGATCATCCTGATCAATCTTTTAAAAAATTTTTTTTCTTTATTAATTTTAGAGAAAGAGAGATAGAAATATCAATGAGAGAGAACATCAACTGACTGCCTACTGCATGCCCCTCACTGGGGATTTGGCCCACAACCTGAGCATGTGCCCTGATAGGGAATCGGGGAATTGAACCAGTGACTTCTTGGTGCATGGGTCGATGATGCTCAACCCCTGAGCCAGACTGGCTGGGCCTGAAAAATCTTATACCCATTGACATCATACATAGTTATTAGAATATTATCGACTATATTCCCTATGTTGTACTTAACATCCTTATTACTATTTTCTAACCAATTTGTACTCCTTAATCCTGTCACCTTTTTCATCCATACCCCCAACTCTTTTCCCATCTGGCAACTGTCAAAATGTTCTTTGTATTTATGAGTCTGTTTCTGTTCTGCTTATTCATTTATTTTGGTTTTTATATTCAATTTTGATAGATATGTATTTATTGTCATTTTATTGTTTATATTTCTTCTTCTTCTTCTTCTTCTTCTTCTTGACCTTTTCACATTTCATGTAATACTGGTTTGGTTGTGATGAACTCCTTTAGCCTTTCCTTGTTTGGGAAGCTCTTAATCCTTCCAATCTTGGTTGTAGGTCTTTGCATTTTTTTTTTTTTATCCTCACCCGAGGACATTTTTCCATTTTTTTGTTCAGATAGAGTGGGAGGGAGAGAGAGGAAGAGGGAGAGAGAGAAACATCGATGTGAAGGGACACATCGAGTGGTTGCCACCCTCACAACCAACCAGGGCCGGGGACAAACTGCAACCGAGGTACGTGCCCTTAGCGGGAACCGAACCCGGGTCTCTCTGTACCGCAGGCCGACGCTCCAACCGCTGAGCCAAACCAGCCAGGGCGGTCCTTGCATTTTTCATCATATTGAACATTTCTTGCCACTTCCGTCTGCCCTGCAAAGTTTATGTTGAGGAATCAGCTGACATTTTTATGGGAACCTCCTTGTAGGTAACTAACTGCTTTTCTCTTACTGCTTTTTAAAAATATATATATTTTTTATTGATTTTTTTAGAGAGAAGAAGGGAGAGGGAGAGAGAGATAGAGACATCAGTGAGAGAGACACATCAATCAGCTGCCTCCTGCACGTCCCCAATGGAGATTGAGCCTGCAACCCAGGCATGTGCCCTGACTGGGTCTTGAACTGGCAACCACTTGGTCCATGGATGGATGCTCAACCACTGAGCCACACCAGCTGGGCTCCTTTGCTGCTTTTAAGATTCTCTTTTTGTCTTTAACATTTTGTATTTTAATTATGATGTGTCTTGGTGTGGGCCTCTTTAAGTTCATCTTGTTTGGAACTCTTTTTGCTTTCTGGACTTGTATGTCTATTTTCTTCACCAGGTAAGGGAAATTTTCTGTCATTATTTTTTCAAATAGGTTTTACATTTCTTGCTCTTTCTTCTCCTTCTGGCACCCCATGATGTGAATGTTGGTATGCTTGAAGTTGTCCCATACACTATCGTATCTATACACTTTCCTCAATTTTTTGATTCCTTTTTCTTTTTGCTATTTGGATTGTGTGGTTTTTGTTTTCTTATATTCCATATCAGTGATTTTATTCTTGGCATCATCTATATTATTGTTGATTTTTTGTCAATTATTCTTTATTTCAGTCAGTGTAGCCTTCATTTCTGACTGGTTCTTTTTCATGATTTCTATGTCCTTCTTTGTGCTGTTGATGTTCTCACTAAGTTCCTGAAACATCCTTACAACCACTGTTTTGAATTCTGTATCTGGCAGTTTGCTTGCTTCCACTGCATTTAGTTCTTTTTCTGTAGATTTCCCTTTCTTTCATTTGGGACCTGGTTCCTTGTCTCCAAATTTTGGCTGCTTCCCTATGTTTGTGTCTATGTATTAAGTAGAGCTGCCAAGTCCCCTGGACTTGAAAGAGTGGCCTTGTGTAGTAGGTGTCCTATAGGGTCTAGTGGTACATTGTCCTCAGTTACACCAGCTGGGTGCTCCAAGTGCTCCCCTGTGCAGGCTGTGTGCACTGTCATGTTGTAGTTAAGCCTTGATTGCTGTTGGTGTTACTGGGAGGGATTGAACCCCACAGGCCAATTGGCTGTGAGGACTAGCTGCAACTGCAGGCTATGACTACAGTGGATGAGCTGCTGTGCAGGAGTCAACCCTATGGAGCAGGACTTGCTTCAGTAGGGTTTTGGTGTTCACCAAATCTGCCCTTTGTGTATTGCTTGTAGAGGTGTTTGGGTGGTGCTTTGACATGGTCTGAAGCTATTCACCAGTTCCCCTGGCACTTGCTAGAGAGCAGTCTGCAGATAACTACTACTTTTGTTGGGCTTGGAGGTGCCTAGGAAAGGCCTTGCTTCTTAGGGGGCACCTCCACAGCCAAGATATCTCTCCCAATTTTATTTTATTATTTCTTTATTTCTTTTTAAATCTTCCAAGATGGGCTGCTGAGCCAGGGGCCACTTAGCAAGTGGTAGGGGTTATGCAGAGGCCAGATGCTGCTTGTTTAAGAGATTTTAGGAAAGTCTGAAACATGAGGCAGAAGAGACCGGTTGTATGGAAAAGCCACTAAAAAAGTCTTCAGTGGGCCTGGAAGTTGGTGGGGCAGGATCTCAAGGAATCACCAGGGTGGGGCAAACATTGATAGCCAGGTTGATAGAGACTCATATATGGTGCCTGCCCACTGGCTGTGTGTGTGTGTGTGTGTGTGTGTGTGTGTGTGTGTGTCTCAGAAAAGGAACAATGGCCTCTGCCAGCACCTTTGTCCAGCAGAAATCTGTTCCCCCAGCCCAGCTCTTACCCAGATGCCAGACAATTCAGTTCCTCCCTGTATGTCCCTGGTTCCTTTCAAGCTGCTGTCCCAGTGCTGGAGCTCAGGAGTAGTGAATCCAAGAAAGTCTGTGCCTGGGACTCCAGAAACCCTCCATCTCAGCCACAATCCCCACTGTTTTCCACAGCCAAAAGTTATGGAGGCTTCTCTTTCTGGCACTGGAACCCTGGGCTGTGGGGTCTCCTGTGGGGCTGGGACCCCTTGCTCCTCAGGGGAGACCTCCACAGCCAAGATACCACTCCCAATTTTATTTTATTATTTATTTATTTTTAAATCCTCACCGAGGGATATTTTTCCATTTATTTTCAGACAGAATGTGAAGAGGAAGGGAGAGAGAGAGAGAGAGAGAGAGAGAGAGAGAGAGAGAGAGAGAGAGACATGTGAGATGACATCAATTGCTTACCTCCCGCATGACCCCAACCAGGGCCAGGGACCCAACCTCAACCAAGTATGTGCCCTTGGTCAGAATCGAACCTGTGACTCTTTGGTCTTGGGCCAACACTTGAACCACTGAACGAAACCAGCCAGATTTTATTTTATTTTATTTATTTTATTTTATTTATTTTTTAGTTAGATTTCTTCTTTTTTTTTTAATCCTCATCCGAGGCTATTTTTCCATTTATCTTCAGATAGAGTGGGAGGGAGGGAGGAAGAGAGAAACATCTACATGAAAGACACATCAATTGGTTGCCTCCTGCATGACCCTGACTAGGGCCAGGGACAAACCACAACTGAATACATGCCCTTGGCCGGAATTGAGTCCAGGACTCTTTGGTCAGCGGGCTGATGCTCTAACTGCTGAGCCAAACCAGCCAGGGCTCTCTCCCAATTTTAAACTGCCACATATGGGTGTTCCACCAGCCTGTTCTGCATTTCAGCCCCTTCTACCAGTCTTGATGAGCTTTTTAAAATCCTCGTTGTAAGACTTCCATTCAGCTAGATTTTAGGCAGTTCTGAATGATGATCGTTCTGTAGTTTAGTTGTAATTTTGTTGTGCTTGTGAGAGGGTTGGAATACTGCCTATACCTATGCTGCCATAATGACTGGAGATCCTCTGGTATGTACTCTTTTATATCTGCCTAATTTCACTTAATAAAAGATAGTTTTTAAAAATATATATTTTTATTGATTTTTAGAGAGACAGGAAGGGGGAGGGAGAGGAAGATAGAAAGAAACATCAGTGAGAGAGATACATCAATTGGCTGCCTCTTGCACACCCCCGACAGGGGATTGAGCCCGCAACTCGGGCATGTGCCCTGACCGGGAATCAAACCAGTGACCTCTTAGTCCATGGGTCAATGCTCAACCACTGTGCCATACCAGCTGGTCTAATGAAACATCTCTCATCCATGATAATGCATCTAGCAATGGATTTATCCATGTTTTGCATGTATTAATAGCTTTTTTTTACTGCTTTGTAATATTCCATAATATACATATACTATCATTTATTTATTCTTTTTTTAATTGATAGACTTGTGGGTTTCCATTTATTTATTTATTATTTATTTATTTTAATCCTTACCCGAGGATATTTTTCTGTTTCTCTTTTGATAGAGTGGGAGGGAGAGAAGGAGGGAGGAAGAGAGAGAGAGAAACATCGGTTTGAGAGAGACACATTGACTGAGTGCCTCCTGCACAACCGGACCAGGGCCGGGGGGGAATGAAACAACCGAGGCACGTGCCCTTGACTGGAATTGAACCCCACAAGTCATTGGTCAGCCGGCCGATGCGCTAACCACTGAGAAACCGGCCAGTGCTGGGTTTCCAATTTTTTACTACTATGAGTAAAGATGCTATGAGCAGCCTTGGCCAGGTAGCTCAGTTGGTTAGAGCATTGTCCTAATATGCCATGGTTGTAGATTCAATCCCTGGATGGGGCTCATATAAGAATCAACCAAACTGGGGGTTGGGGGTGGGGGAGAGAAACATCTCTAACAAAAATAAATTAATAAAAATTGGAAGAAAAAAATCAACCAATGAATGCATGAATAAGTGGAACAACAAATAGATGTTTTTTTCCTCTCTCCCCTTTCCTTTTTCTCTCTTAAATCAATAAAAACATTTTTTTCAAAGATGCTATGAGCATTCTTGTACATATCCTTTTGTTGACATAGTACTTATTTTTCTTGAATAAATACATAGGTGTGAATTGCTGGGCCTTCAGGAGGTGTATATTTAGCTTTAATAGGTACTGCCAAACCAAATAGATACTTCCAAAGTGATTGTGCCCTTTTATACTTGTATATTCATATATATACTCCGCTGTGTGTGTCTGTGTGTGTTAGATGCAATACATTCTTGTCAGCACTAGATATTGTCAGTCTTTTGGGGGTGTGAGGTATCTGGCTTCTTTCACTTAGCACAATGTATTGTGATTCATTCATGACTTTGTATTTATATATAGTTCATTGCATTTTATTATTGAATAGTACTCTATTGTTTGGAAGTACTGGTTTGTTTATCAAATCAAAAGACATACCAGTTGTTCCCAGCCTTTAGTGATTATGAATAAAGTTATCCTAAACATGTATGTAATGGATATTGTGTGAACATACATTTTCATTTTTCTTGGTAAATATTTAGCAGTAGGATGCTAGGTTATATATTAGGTATATGTTCAGCTTTATAAGACACTATTAAACTGTTTTCTAGTGGAGCTTTAGCAGTTTATAGCCAGTAATGTATTTGAGTCTAGTTACTTCACATTTCACTAGCACTTGCTATTGTCGGGATTTTTAATTTTAGGCATTCTAATGGCTATGCAGTGTAGTCTTTTTAATTTTGCACTACATCCCTGTAGTGTATTATCTTATTTTTTTAAATATATATTTTTATTGATTTTTTTTTTTATCCTCACCTGAGGACATTTTCCCGTTTTTTGTTCAGATAGAGTGGGAGGGAGAGAGAGGAAGAGAGAGAGAGAGAAACATCGACGTGAAAGGGACACATCGAGTGGCTGTCACCCACACAACCCAACCAGGGCCAGGGACAAACTGCAGCCGAGGTATGCGCCCTTAGTGGGAACCGAAACTGGATCTCTCTGGACCGCAGGCAGATACTCTAACCACTGAGCAAAACTGGCCAGGGCTATTTTGATTAATTTTTTAAAGAGAGGGAAAGAGCCCAGCTGGTGTGGCTCAGTGGTTGAGCATCAACCCATGCACCAAGAAGTCACCAGTTTAATTTCCGGTTAGGGCACATGCCCAGGTTGTGGGCCAAATCTCCAGTGGGGGGCATGCAGGAGGCAGCCAATCGGTGTTCTCTCTCATCTCTCATCGATGTTTCTATCTCTCTCTCTCCCTCTCCCTTCCACTCTCTCTAAAATCAGTAAAATAAATAAATAAATAAATAAAAAGAGAGAGAGGAAGGGAGAAGGAGAGAAAGTTAGAAACTTTGATTATTGGCTGCCTCCTGCATGCCCTTCACTGGCAATCAAGCCCACAAGCTGGTCATGTGTCCTGACAAGGAATTTAACCAGTGACCTTTCAGTGCATGGGATGACGCTCAACCCACTGAGCCACACTAGCTGGGGGCGTTATGGTTTTAATTCGTATTTTCTTTATGAGTAATGAACTGAGTGCCTTTTCATATATTTATTGGCCTCTTGTAAAGTGCAGTCGTCTTCTTTTGTCCACTTTTTTTGTTGAATAGTCTGTCTTTTTATTGACTTGGGGAAGTTTGTTTAAACAAATGTATATTCGGAAAAGTCCTCTGTCAAATGTATGTGTTGTGGCTTATCTTTTTATTTATTTTTTAATTGATTTGAGAGAGAGTGTGAGAGAAAAGGAAAGGAAGAGAAAGAGAGAGGAAGACAGAAACATTGATCAGCTGTCTCCCACATGGGCCTGACTGGAGATCAAACCCACAACCTGGGTATGTGCCCTGACTGGGAATTCAACCAACCACCTTTTGGCGTGTGGGAAGATACTCCAACCAACTAAACCACACTGACTAAGGTGCACTTTACTTTCTATTTTTAAAATTGATTTTTTTAGAGAGAGCGGAAGGGAGAGAGAGAGATAAACATCCATGTGAGAAAGAAACAATTGGCCTCCTCCTGCATGCCCCCCACTGGGGATAGTTGGAGTTGCCCAATCCACTGAGCCACACTGGATGGGCTCATTTTACTTTTAAGTGTCTTTTGATGAACAATATGTTTTAAATTTTTTCTCTTTATTGGTCTGAGATAGAAAGGAAGGAAGAGGGAGAAAGCGATAGAAACATCGATGAGGAAGAACATCAATTGGCTGCCTCCTGCTTGCCCCCCACTGGGGATTGGGCTCACCCCAGGGCGTGTGCCCTGATGGGGAATCCAGGAATCCAACTGGCAATCTCTTGGTGCATGGGTAAATGCTCAACCACTGAGGCGCACCGGCAAGGCCAAAATATTTTAATTTTAATGATGGCTAGAGTAGGCTGACTAGTGGGCCCTCCAAAGATGTCCATATTTTAATTCCTGGAAACTGAGTATATTACTTTACATGGCAAAAGGAACTTTGCCGATGTAAATGAAGGATTTTGAGATAGGGAGATTATCCTGGATTATCTAGGTGAAAACTATGTAATCATAGGGTTCTTATAAGACAGAAGGATGATAGAGTCAGAGAGAAGATTTGATGTCAGAAGCAGAATCAGAGATTTGAAATTACTCTGCTG
This sequence comes from Molossus molossus, assembly GCF_014108415.1. Lineage (NCBI taxonomy): Eukaryota > Metazoa > Chordata > Mammalia > Chiroptera > Molossidae > Molossus > Molossus molossus. The sequence goes on along the minus strand of NW_023425344.1, from coordinate 101,412,471 downwards.
CTCACTTGATGGAACCATGAACCAAGGAATGCATGTAGGCTTTACAAGCTGAAGAAGGCAAGGAAATGTATTCTCCGAGTCTCCAGAAGGAACCAAGTCCTATTTACACATTCATTTTAGCCAACTGAGACTTCTGATCTCCTGATCTGTAAGATAAATTTATGTTGTCTCTAAATTTGTTACAGCAGCAATAGGAAAAAAATGGCTTATCTTTTAATTTAATTTTTTTAGAGATAGAAGGGAGCCCTGGCCAGTTTGGCTCAGCGGTTGAGCGTCGGCCTGTGGACCAGAGAGTCCCGGGTTCAGTTCCTGCTAGGGGCACATACCACAAAAAAGAAAAAAAAAAGAAAAAGAAAAGAAAAACAAACAAACAAAAATAGAAATAGAAGGGAGAAACATCCATGTGAGAAACATCTCCTGCACGCCCCCTAGTGGGGATGGAGCCCGCAACCCGGGCCTGTGCCCTGACGGGAATCGAACTGGGTGGGACCTTCTCAGTCCCTGGGATAATGCTGAATCCAATGAGCCACACTGGCCAGGCTGTTTTCTTCTTATTAAAAAGCCATTTATGAATTTTTCTTTCTTTCTTTCTTTTCTTTCCTTCTCTTTCTTTGGTTAACACTTATTGTATTTTAGTTTAGAAAATTCTGCCTCCCACAAGCTTGTGAAATTACTGTATGCTTTCTTGTAGAAACTTTATTGGCTTATCTTTTATATTTAGACCTATGATCTGTCCTGAGTAAATTTTGGAGTAGGGTGTGAGGTAGGTTCCATGTTGAAAGTTCCGCTGTTTCACAGCCTTCTCGGGAGACGTTTGAGTCTCTGGAGTCTCCCTGTGGCGCCTCCTTCAGGAGCTTTTAGGAGACTTCGCCCTTAAACCCCTCTCCCTGCCGCCCCTTCGCCCCCCAGTGGACTTTAGATTAAGTTCCTCCGGGTTCTCTTCCCGAAGCTCCCCGGACTCCCGAGCTTTTGACCGGAAACCTGGCCCTTGAGAAACTACATTTCCCAGAAGAACTTGCCAAAGGAAAAAAAAAAAAATCCTGCGGTGGGGGAGGAGAAGGCGCAGGCTGAAGGCTCGCGAGAGAAGGAGCCTGAGGCGGCTGCGCGGAGGGGGTGGAGGGGGTGGAGACAGCGAGGAGGAAGAGGAGGAGGTGTAGTCCCACAATACCAGGCGGGAGGGCGAGTAGGCGGTTTGTATCCGGGCTGCGAGGTGCTCGAGTCTCCGCGGACTTTGCTGCCTCTGTCTCTTTAACGCGAGAGGAAGCGATGCGGAGGGGTGGAAAATGGCAGAGCTGCAGATGTTACTAGAGGAGGAGATTCCGTCCGGCAAGAGGGCGCTGATAGAGAGTTACCAGAACCTGACCCGGGTGGCGGACTACTGTGAAAACAACTACATACAGGTGAGGCGCGCGGCCGGGCGCTGGCCGGTCGGGCCGCCGGAGTGACCAGCCCACACTGGGCGGGGTGGGGAACTGCCCTGACCTCAGCGGCCGCCTCAGTCCCAGCCCCGAGCACCAGCCAGGGGCAAATGGCCGGGCTGAGGGAGTCGGGCTGCGATACAGGAAGTGTCTGTGGTGGCTGAAACCGATAGACGGGGAGAAGAAAATGGGCGAGGGAGCGGGGAGCCCGCCGCGGCCCGGAGCCCCCTGCGCTGCCCTCCCAGCCTGCGCTCCGCTGGGCTCCTGTCGGGAGACCCGGCTGCAGCCCCGCTGCCTCCGCTCGCAGACGGGTCTCGGACCGCGAGAGGAGCGGCGAGGGCAGGGACGAGGCGCAGGGAGGGGCAGCAGGAGGGAGAGGAAAAGCGGGGTGTGTGTCGGGGGAGGGTAGGGTGGGGGCGATTATGTCAGTTCAGTCCAGAGGGTGTGTCTTTTATTTATTTATTTTAAAAAATTTGTCATGAGTCACAATTACACAGACCTCCCCGAGGAGAGGAGGAAGCCAGTGGGAAATGAGGGAGGGCGTCTAAGAGAAGTTAATCTGAAAATTCCTTTAATTGAAGGTTTGTATATGTGCCTGCCTGTCCGTTTTCAGGTCGGGTTTTTCCCCTCCCATCATTTTCACTTCCGCCCCTCCATCACGTCTGTCTAGAGGTTGTTAGGGCTTTTGTGATTATAAAACACAAGTGATTTTTAACTACTTGGAAAAATGGCTTAAATACTCTCTTCCACAAAAGTTACCGAACTGTTGGCTTCATAAATGACTTAAAATAGAATGGTGTAATCGCCAGTTGCTTATTTTATGGTTTCTCTCTTTACAACTTAAGTAAATGTATCGACTATGACGCCAAACAGTCGATTACCGAACATGTGTAATCGTAGAGCCATAGGTATTTATTGTAGATTTATTAGTAAAGTTTGGGGGGTGCCGTAACTATGTCAGATGCTTGTTTGTTTTTATTTTTATAATTGAAAGTGAATTATGGTGTGGTAGTTTGGTTTGTAGATCTTTGCATAAACCAACAGTTTGTATTAGAAGCAAAAAAAAAAAAAAAAAAAAACAAACACAGGAAAAAAACACAAAAAAACCCAGAATACTTTGTATCAATATAATGGCACCAAAAAGTCGCTTGTTAGTGGTAAGGCAGGACCAACACATGCTTTGAAACATTAGGGTTATTGCAATTCAGAACTAAAGTATCCGTAGAAAGCTTCCCATGTGATTATCATTATTAAAGAACCGATAGTTTCTGTTTTGATAAATGCTTTTCTTCCTTATTTTTAAAATGTTTTTATTGACTTTTTTAGAGACAGAAAAGGAGAGCTAGAAACATCGATGTGAGACAGAAACATCCATTGGCTGCCTCATGCACCCCGCCCCCCCAATCCTGCCTGCAACCTGGGCATGTGCTCTATGTGGAATCTAAAGGGGGACCTCTCAGGCCCTGGCCAGTTTTGCTCAGTGGTTAGAGCATCAGCCAGGGGACCAATGAGTTGTGGGTTCCATTCCAGTCAAGGGCACTAACCTCGGTTGTGGTTAGGTCCCAGCCCTGCTTGGGGTTATGCGGGAAGCAACCAGTGGATGTGTCTCCCTCTCCCTCTCTCCCGCTGCCCCCTCCCTCCCTCTCTATCTGATACACAGAAAAATATCCTTTGGGTGAGGATTTAAAAATTATTAAATAAATAAATAAATAAATAAAATAAACAAAGGGACCTCTTAGTCCATGTGACCACGCTTAATCCACTGAGCCACACTGGCCAGGCTCCTCATTTTTAGAAGGACATTGTTTTCAGAATATTTGGAATATTTCTCAATTTCCATATTAGTAACATTGTGTCTTCAGTAGCATTACCAGGAATTTATCTCATAATTCTTTTAAATCTTTTACTTTAGGAATTTTACTAATAAACTTGTTGAATGCCTGCCATGTCCACTGTGTTTCTTGTTTTTACAAATTTTATATTTAGCCTTTTAAAAATATTCTAAGCTCAAGAAGTGTGGATATAGTTTTCAAACAGAAAAGTGATCTTGTAGTTAATTGATATTGCAAATATACAACTCTTATTCAACTTAACGTGAAAAGCCTTAAAATTGAGGTGAATCTCAATTTGCTGAAGGTTTTAATGATGTTAAAAGTCAAAAGGGGGAGTGCAGGAAGTTAAATTGCCCCCATCCCAGAAGTCATTTCTTTGTAGAAGTCAGCAGATAAGTGCTTCGCAAAGCGTGGCTTCTTTTTGTTTTGCATGTTGGGAAATCTGACAAATACATGGTGTGGTAACTACTAAGTATTGGCAAATGCAAACATGTTTTAACCTGTCTGGTGACTATTTCTTTTTCAGGTAGTTGTCTGCTGTAAAGCTTTTTTTTTTTCTTCTCTCCCTGACTGCTTTCCTTTTCACCTTCTGCTACCATCATGAAACTTTGAAGCACTTTTAGACTTACTGGTAATATCCTAATTAAGATAATTTGTATTATTTCTCATGTAGTCTCTTTTAAACATGTTAGTACTATTAGTACCATGGTGCCAAGAGCCACCACCAGTGGCTCCAATTTTTTTTTGGTCTGAAACTTTACATTACTGAGGTATTTGGATCTTTCTGGGGGGAAAAGATGTTTATTTTAGTAGCCTTTAACCTTTGGACTACGTGATACACAAGGTGCAGTCCTATGCCCGGACAGGCTTAGAAGATAATGAAAACTGTGGAAGTTGATGTGGTAGTTGACTTTGTGATGCATTGTACTGCAAACTTTGGTGCTGTGAAAGGGAACCAAGTGTACTAGAAATACACTTAATGTGTTTTTATTTTTTAATCCTCACCCAAGGATATTTTCATTTATTTTCAGAGACATTGGGAGAGAGTGAGGGAGGGGAGAGAAAGAGAAACCTCGATGTGAGAGAGACACATAAATTGGTTGCCTGCCTCATAACCTGGATTGGGATGGGGATGAAACCTGCAACCCAGGTACGTGCCCTTGATCGAGAATCAAATCCAAGACTCTTTGGTGCGAGGACTGATGCTCTAACCATTGAGAACACTAGCCAGGGCCCATTTGAATATGTTTTGAGAATTTCTTTCTTTTTTTTTTTTTTTTAATCCTCACCCGAGGGTATTTTTCCATTTTTTGTACAGATAGAGTGGGAGGGAGAGAGAGGAAGGGAGAGAGAGAGAGAAACATCGATGTGAGAGATACATTGAGTGGTTGCCCAACTGGGACCGGGAACAAGGACAAACTGCAGCTGAGGTACGTGCTTTTAGTGGGAACCAAACCTGGGACTCTCTGGTCTTTAGGCCAACGCTCTAACTACTGAGCCAAACTGGCCAGGCCTGTTTTGAGAATTTCTTACTAAGTTATTGCCTGGGTGATTTTTATTTTTTATCTATCTATCTATCTATCTATCTATTTATTTATTTTTATGTCGTCACCTGAGGACATTGTGGGAGGGAAAGAGAGGGAGAGAGAGATAGAGAAACATCGACGTGAAAGGGACACATTGAGTGGCTGCCTCCCACACGACCCAACCAGGGCCGGGGACAAACTGCGACTGAGGTACGTGTGCTTAGCGGGAACCAAACCCGGGTTTCTCTGGACTGCAGGCCAACGCTCTAACAGCTGAGCCAAACTGGCCAGGGCGCCTGGGTAATTTTTATCCTGAGAATTCAGTTTTCATTTTGTTGTTGGTCCTACAGTTTGGAAGTACAATCCAGTTAGACTAAGGTGTTTAGTTGACAAGTTCTTTTGGCTATAGTGCAGTTGAGTCCTCGAGTACTTTCTTACTGTTTTGAGTCCTATTGACTTTATTTATTTATTTTTAATTTTTTAAAAATTAATTTTAGAGAGGAAAGGAAAGGGAGAGAGAGAGAGAAACATCGATGAGAGAGAACATCGATTGGCTGCCTCCTGCATGCACCCCTCTGGGTATCGGGCCCAGCCTGGGCATGTGGTCTGACCGGAAATCGAACTGGTGACCTCTTGGTTAATGGGTTACCGCTCAACCACTGAGCCACACCGGCCGGGCAAGTCCTATTGACTTTAATTGCTAAATTGTATTATTAATAGCAAAACTTCTCCAAAAAGTACATTCTCTCAAATAAGACAGGGTTTTTAAAATTGTTACAGGAAAATAATTAAAATAGGAAGTGTTTCTTATATAGAGACAAAGAAAAATGTTTGCCTTTTTCCATCTTTTGGTTGATATATGACCAGTTTGAATTTTTTTTAGTAGATACATCAAGGACGGTCACTCCTCAACTTGAACACACTTAGTCATCTAGCCAGTTCTCTTTGCTCTACTTTAGGGTCCACATTGCCTTTATCATGGGAACTATTTTGGGGAATAGGAAGTGAGCTAAGCTAAAAGGAGTAGAAACTGCTTTAAGAAAGGTTTCTCAGCATGCAAATTGCTAGATTGGGTAAGGACAGAAAAGTCTTTCATACAGCTAAACTTTTAAATTTAAATTAGATTTTTTTGGCGTGGAATTCCCAGAATAAGAGCTTTATTTTGGTTAACAAGTCTATTCTAAAGGTTGGGAGTATAAAGGAGAACTCATCAGTGAGCTACCTAGTTTATTGAGCTTGTTTTCTTCCTCCTATAATGTTAGCTTATACTCATTTGCTCATTATGCACACTTGATCTTGGAGGGCAGGTAATTTTTGAGCAGGAGTACTTCAGAATAGGTAAAAGCTAACATTTCTGGTACTGTACAATGTATGCCAATTTATAAATGAAGTCAATTATTAGAATACTTGTTTTATTTATTTATTTAACATGAGCAATTCAAGGTTGAGAGACATAAAATACCTCGCCTAAATGTCCATATCATAAAAGATAACGCCTGGAATCAAATCCAGATTTTCTGATTGTATATTCTTTTTTTTAAAATCCTCACCCGAGGATATTTTTCCATTTATTTTCAGACAGAGTGGGGTGGTGGGGGAGAGAGAAACATCTATGTGAGAGAGACACATTGACTGGTTGCCTCCCTCATTGACCTGACCAGGGCCTGGGACTGAACCACAACTGAGGTATGTGCCCTTGACCAGAATCGAACCCTCGACTCTTTGGTCCGCAGGCTGACACTCCAGCCGCTAAGCCAAACCAGCCAGGACAGTGTATTCTAAGTTCTATTTAATGAATACTGAGTAGGATGCTTACCGTAGGATAGGGGATAAAAAAGGGTGGTACAAAGAGGGTAACAGAGAAGGGAGGAGGGTAATATACATAATTGTTTTTATTTATTGAGTACCTACTTTGTCAGTCTCTGCTGGTTGATTAGTATTATCTTTTATTTATTTATTTTTTGGTACGTGTCCCTAGTGGGAACTGCACCTGGGACTCTGGTCCGCAGGCCGACACTCCAACTGCTGAGCCAAACCGGCCAGGGCTTGATTTGTATTATCCGTAATCCTTACAAAAACTCTCCATGATAGGCAGTATTCTCTTTAAAGATCCAGGAATTTAGGACTCAGAAAAGTTGAATGAATTTTGTTTGATCATATAGTTAGTAATTGGCAGTCAGGATTTCTGCTCAACTCTGACAGGCTTCCATGGCTGTGCTTTTTCCATGTCACACTGTCTCTAGATGTGAATGAGTCTAGAACTCAAAGTAGTTTATAAATGTCATGGAGTTAATAGATTCTTGTTGGGCATGTCTGGGAAACTAACAACTATTTTACCATTGTTTCTTCTGAGTTCCGGGTTGCAAATATGAGAACAGGTATGTTTGTAATTTGAGGATGGTAGCTTTGGCGCTTTTAAGTGTTGAATTATAGAAATTATAGGAGTCATAGGCTAGTGATTCACTGAGCTGAGTGGACCCTTTTCCTTTATGTGCATCCTTGCCTGTTTTTCCTATTCTGATTCAGCTTTGCAATTGTGATTAGAAAATTTGTAAAACAGAAGTTAACAAAACAAAATGTTTTGAAACATTTTGATTTCTACACAAAACTAGATTCAGGTAAAATAGTAAACATGATTTAGGATATTAGGGAAGATTGGAAATGGTAGAATTTTTACAATTTCACTTTGGAGTAAAACAGTGGCTAGTAAAATTAGAGATATAGGTTGGGAATTTAATGAATTAAACAGGATTTTAGTAATGTACAGCATGGTGACTGTTAATGATACTGTATTGTACAGTTGAAAGTTGCTAAGAGAGTAGATATTAAAGGTTCTTACTGCAAGAAAAAAATGTAACTATGTCTTGTGATGGATGTTAACCACATTTATTATGATTGTTTTGCAGTGTATACAAATATTAAATCATTATGTTGTACACATGAAACACCAGAGTTATAGTATGTCAATACAAAAACAAAACAAGACAGAGTTTTAGATAATTTTATGGAAGATCCTCAGGTAGTTGTTAGATTGACCCATACCATGTCATAACCTGCGTATTGATGTTGCTGTCAAGCAGGAAGGATCTGACCTTGTGTATTAGTTCTTGTGAACTAATTCATAAGGATGGAAGATTATATAAGTTCTTACTAATCATATTCTCAAGAATACTGAATATTCTTTAGGGCTGTATGTCATTGGAAAACTTGTATTAAAATTAAAAGAGAGTTTGTTATAAAACTATTTCTTTTGTAACTTTAATAAGAGCTTTACATGTGGTACTTTGATGTACTCCTGGTATGTTTAGAGCTTCAGTTTTGGCAAGTTTGTGTTTAGAGAGGTTCTTTTTAGAAAATTGTTGAAATAATCTCTTAGAGTAAGGACACTTTTCTAATTCCTCTTGTTTGCTTCTGTTTTCTCCAGTTGGTTCTGACAACTGAAGAATGCTAATACTCCTTATAGTGGAAAAGAGGTATTTGGCAATTGTATAACTGATCTATGGCCATTAGAATAACCTTAATTAATTTATTTTTGTTAAAGATGTTTCTCCTTTTGACCCCCAGACATCCCCCCCCCCCACTTCCCTAAGCATTGTTGCCTATGTCCATTGGTTACGCATACGTGCATATAAGTTCTTTGGTTTATCTCATCTCCCCCCTCACTCCTCCGTCTCTAATGTCTTTTTATGTTGATTATAATTTTTACTGAAGTTATGGTTTGATTTTAGAAGATATAATAGTCAAACTCCAGAAGTACAAACTTTATAGACCTTAATATTTAATAAGACACTATGCGAAAAAATAAGGGATTTAAAAAAATGTGTCTATTGATTTTTTTAGAGAGAAAGGAAGGGAGAGAGAGAGAGATAGAAACATCCATGTGAGAGAGAAACATTGATTGCTGCCTCCTGTACACCTCCTACTGGAGATGGAGCCTGCAACCCGGGCATGTGCCCTGACCGGGAATCAAGCTGGGACCTCTCAGTCCATGGGACGATCCTCAATCCACTGGGCCACACTGGCCAGGGAAAACAGTAATATATTTAAATTTACAACTTATATTGTAAGTGATTCCTGTCACAGATCGATTAAAATATAACTGTAGCCCTGGACTGCTTGGCTCAGCGGTTAGAGCATCGGCCCGTGGACCAGAGAGTCCCGGGTTCGGTTCCCGCTAAGGGCACGTACCTCGGTTGCAGTTTGTCCCTGGCCCTGGTTGGGGTCGTGTGGGTGGTGACCACTTGATGTGTCTCTCTCACATCGATGTTTCTTTCTCTCTTCCTCCCTCTCTCCCTCCCCCTCTATCTGAAGGCAAATGCAAAAATGTCCTCGGGTGAGGATTAAAAAAAATAAATAACATCAATAATAAAAATCACAAAACCATTATTAAAAAATATATATATAACTGTATTACTTGCTTAATATGGAATTTTTTTGAGTTATAATTCATATAATATAAAGCCAACCATTGTAGAGTATATAGTTCAGTGGTATTTAGTATGGTCACAGTGTTGTGTGACCACCACCTAGGTCTAGTTCCAAAACACTTTTATCACTCAAAAAAAATTCCAACCCATTAGCAGTTCATTTCCGTCCCTATGCCCTAGCACCTGATATCCACTGATTTACTTTCTGTCACTGTGAATTTACCTATTTTATGTATTTCTTATAAATAGAATCATAAAATATGTGGCTTTTTTATCTGACTCTTTCACTACTGTATGTATATACCACATTTTATTTATCCATTTATCTGTTGATGAACATGTGGGTTGTTTTTACCTTTTGGTTATTGTGAATAGTACTGCTGTGCGTATTTATGTACAGTATTTGAGTGCCTATTTTCAGTTCTTTTGTGGATGTACATCTAGGAGTGGTTTATAATGATATTTTGTTGTGATATATATAATTTTGTAAGTTTGCACTCAGATAATTTTGAGTTTCTGTCACTGTACTGCAATGTAATGAGGGAATCCCATACATGGACATAGACTCAGAATTTCAGTGTGAATTGATAGACATTAAGGCTTGGAGCTTATTTTTTCTCTTTATATATAAGCTTAACATTCCCTCTGATTTCCAGAGTAATATAAAATGAGATAATTGCATAAATTTTAAACATTGTAGAAGTATATACAGCTTAGACAATGCACGTCCCTTGTAAAATCATGACTACGTGCAACCTTTAAATAACGTATCTAAACTTTTTGCTGTATATTTGGTAAACTCATATTTATACTAAGGAAGAAAGTATCTCAGTCATAGTATATTTTAAAAACTAAAAAAAAACTTCAGAAACCTCACAGTTTTATGAGATTATCTAATTATCAAGTCAAATGTGAATTGTATTCTTTTTTTTTTGGTACATGCCCCTAGCGGGAACCGAACCCGAGACTCTGGTCCACAGGCCAATGCTCCAACCGCTGAGCCAAACTGGCCAGGGCATGAATTGTATTCTTATTCGGACCTTAAATGAAGCATAATATGTAAGATGCAGAGTTGGATATTCTTAACTGCTTTTATTTTTTAAAGATTTTACATTTATTTTTAATCCTCACCCAAGGACTTTTTTTTTCCATTAATTTTTAGATAGAGTGGAAGGGAGGGAGAGGAGAGAGAGAGAGAGAAATATCGATGGGAAAGACACATCAGTTGTTTACCTCCTGCACGGGCTGGGAATTGAACTTGAAACCCAGGTATGTGCCCTTGATGCTCTAACTGCTGAGCCAAACCAGCCAAGGCTTTAATTGATTTTTAGAGAAAGGAACAGAGGGAGGGAGGGAGGAAGAGAGAGAGAGAGAGAGAGGGAGAGAAAAAGGAAGGGAGAGAGGGAGGGAGGAAAGAAAGAAAGAAACATCGATGTGACAGTGAAACATGATTGGCCACCTCCTGTGTGCTCCCCAGTGGGGATCTAGCCTGTAAGCCAGACATGTACCCTGACTGGGAATCGAACCGACAACCTTTCAGTACATGGAATGATGCCCAACCATCTGAGCCGCACTGGCCAGGGCTTAACTGCTTTTTTCTTTTTTTGTTAATCCACACCCCAGGATATTTTTTCCATTGATTTTTTTTTTTTATCCTCACCCGAGGACATTTTTGTATTTATCCTCACACAGAGCAAGAGGGAAGGGGGAGAAGAGAGAGAGAGAAACATCAATGTGCGAGAGACACATCCACCAGTTGCCACCCACATGACCCCAACCAGGGCCAGGGACAAATTGCAACTGAGTTATGTGCCCTTAGCAGGAACCGAACCCAGGACTCTCTGGTACGCAGGCCAACACTCTAACTACTGAGCCAAACCTGCCAGGGCAATGCCTCTGCTTGTTTTGAATCACAGGTGCTTCAGACTTAGGATGTTAGAAACTGAACTTCACCTTTCCCCATTTTCTTTTGCTATTATTCACTCACTTCCTTAATAGAAATCTGGCCGTCATTCTTGATTCCTCCATTGTTCCTCCCTGTCCGTCCATCTCCCCAATTCATCTAACAGGTCCTGTTGATTATTCTAAAATATGTTTTAAATTTGTCTATTTTGGTTCACCATTATGAAGCTTAGAGGATTGCTATATATAGCTTCTCTCGTCTTTTACATCACCACACATCTCCATCCGATCACATCCTCATTTTCCACACTGTGGCTCCAGTGGTATTTTCAAAATAGAAATCTGATCATGTCACTCCCCTGCTTAAAAGTCATTCACACAGTCTCACAATGAGGCCTAAGAAGCCCTATATAGTATAGCTCCTGTCTTTCTACTCTTGCTGAATTATGTGGGGCCTTGTAGGTCTGAAGGCCTTAAAGAAAGGTTAAGTTCTATTCTGAATGTGGTTATCATTAGAGTACTTGATTTATTTTGTTTTTTTATTTTAAAGGAAAGTGTTGAGCTTTTAAATTTTATTTTTATTGATTTTTAAAGAGAGAAACATCAGTGTAAGAGCAAAACATCATGCACAGCCCTGGCTGGTTTGGCTCAGCGGCGCATCAGCCCTCAGCCAGAAGGGTCTCGGGTTTGGTTCTGGTTAAGGGCATATACCTGGGTTGCAGGTTCAATCCCTGGCCCCAGTTGGGGTTGTTCAGGAGGCATCCCATCCATATGTCTCTTTCACATTGATGTTTTTCTCCCCCCCCCCTCACTTCCCTGCCTCTCTCTCACCTTCCTTCCCTCCCTTCCACTCTATCTAAACATCAATGGAAAAATATGCTTGGGTGAGGATTTAAAAAAACAACAACCCACTAACATTATGCTTTTTGGTGCATGGGTCAGCACTCAACCACTGAGCCACACCAGTTGGGTGATTTATTTTTTAAAAGAATCATTCATGCTACTGGGTGGAAAACATAGTGAAGGGAAGGCAAAAATTGTTGTAGTCCAGACAGGAAATGACAATTGCTTGTATTTTACTAGTGGGGTGAAGAATTGAGAGAGGTTGGGTGTTTTTGTTTTTGTTTTCCCCATTGATTTGTTGTTTCACTTATTTATGCATTCATTGGTTGATTCTTTTTTTTTTTTTTCATCCTCACCTGAGGACATTTTTCCATTTTTGTTCAGATAGAGTGGGAGGGAGAGAGAGGAAGAGAGAGAGAAACATCGATGTGAAAGGGGCACATCTAGTGGCTGCCTCCCGCACAACCTCAACCGGGGCCAAACTGCAACCGAGGTACGTGCCCTTAGCGGAACCGAACCCAGGTCTCTGGACTGAGGGCTGACGAACTAACCGCTGAGCCAAACTGACTAGGGCCATTGGTTGATTCTTTGTATGTGCTCTGACCAAAGATCAAACCCACAACCATGGCATATCGGGACAACACTCCAGGAAGATGAACTACCTGGCCAGGATGAGGTTGGGTATTTTTAAGGCAGAGGTGAACAGCTTATTGGTGGATTGGAAGTGGGGTATTAAGAAAAGAGGAGCCAGCTGGTATGGCTCGGTGGTTGAGCATTGACCCATGCACCAAGAGTTCGCCGGTTTGATTCTCGGTCAGGGCACATGCCCAGATTGTGGGCCCAATCCCCAGTGAGGGCATGCAGGAGGCGGCCAATCGATGTTCTCTCTCAATGATGTTTCTCTCTCTCCCTCTTCCTCTCTGTAAAATCAGTAAGAAAAAAAACTTAAAAAAAAGAAAAGAAAAGAAAAAAAGAAAGAAAGAAAAAAGGAATCTAAGGATAACTCCTAGCTTAAATTTTTAAAAACATTGATTTGAGGGAGAGAGAGAGAAGCATTGTTTGGTTGCCTCCCTAGTCAGTTACCTGGGTATGTGCCCTGACCGGGATTGGAACACTGCCTCCTTTTGATGTATAGATGACACTGCAATCCAGTGAGCCACACCAGCCAGGGCTACATTTTTTTTAAAAAAATATGTCAGTACATAATAGCACATGGGTGGGAGGATATCAAGAGTACAGTTATGTTATATCCAGTGAAAATTTTATGTTTGATTCCAGATGTGCTGTAAATAAAAACTGAACACTAAATTTCCAAGGCTTGCTATGAAAAAGTATATAAAATATCTCATTGGTCATTGTTTATTCACATTTGAAATAATACTTTGGATACATTAGGTTAGGTAAAAATACTATTAGAGTTAAAAAAAGAGTACTGTTGTTTACATGTTAAGTAGGAGATAATGATTAGATAACCAAATAGATAGGCCAGATAGTCATTCTGCAGTTTAGGGAAGAGTCAAAGTTGGACTTCCGGTCAAGATGGCGGCGTAGGGAATCGCAGTATCGCGTTCTCCCACAACCACATCCAAGTTACAACAAAACTACAGAACAACCATCATCCAAAACCGCCTGAAATCAAGCTGAATGGAAGTCCTACAACTACGGAATTAAAAAAAAAAGGCAGCTACATCCAGACTGGTAGGAGGGGCGGCGGCGCGAGGGGTGGCGGCAGCGGCACGGCGGCAGCACGACGGGCTGGTCCCACACCCAAGTGTGGCGGATAAAAATCAGGAGGCTCCCGAGGCTGGGAAGGTCCTTCCTGAGGACTGAGGGGTCCCCGTCCCACACCAGGTGCTCCGCTCAGGTTTCCAGTGCCAGGAAGAGAAGTCCCCATAACTTCTGGCTGGAAAAACCAGCGGGAACTGAGGCTCAGGGAAGCTGACCTGGCTGGAGCCACAGGCAGCTCCTTAAAGGGCCCGCGCACGGACTTGTCGGACTCTCTCCCTCTAAGCTCGGAGGGGAGGCAGCTCCAGGGGCACCAGAGAAATACAGGGAGGAACTGAGCTGTTTGGCACTGGAGCGAGGGCTGGAGAGGGGGCTTTCTCGGGGACAAACGTGCTGTCAGAGGCCTTTGTTCCTTTGGTGAGCCCTTCCCTGGGGCGGCAGACAGTGGCCATATCTGGGACTCCAGCAACCTGGCTCACACTGGTAGCCCCGCCCTGCTGACTCCCTGAGGCCCCGCCCCACCCAACTTTTAGGCTCACCCAAGCTGTTGCTACTTGCTTAACCATAGGATTGGCCTGTCTTGGATCCTGCTTCAGGTTTTTCCTAAATTCTTTCAAACGAGCAGCATCGGGTCTCAGCGAGCCCCATACCTCTCGTTAAGTAATACACAGAAACAAACACAGGGAGGCAGCAAAATGAGGATACAAGAAACAGGTCCCAAATGAAAGAACAGAACAAAACCCCAAGAAAAGAACTAAGCGAAATGGAGATAAGCAACCTAACAGATGCTGAGTTCAAAATACTGCTTATAAGGATGCTCAATGAACTCAGTGAGGGCCTCAAGAGCATAAAAAAGTACCAGTCAGAAACGATCGCTGCACAGTTAGAAACGAAGGAGGCTTTAACTGAAATAAAGAATAATTACATAGCTTCAATAATAGAGTACGTAAATCCAAGGAGCAAACCATCGATTTGGAATATAAGGAAGCAAAAAACGCCCAACCAGAACAGCAAAAAGAAAAAAGAATCCAAAAAAATGAGGATAGTGTAAGGAGCCTCTGGGACAACTTCAAGCGTGCCAACATTCGCATCTTGGGGGTGCCGGAAGGAGAAGAGAGAGAACAAGAAATCGAAAACCTGTTTGAAACAATAATGGCAGAAAACTTTCCTAACTTGGTGAAGGAAACAGACATACAAGTCCAGGAAGCACAGAGAGTCCCAAACAAGATGAACCCCAAGAGGCCCACACCAAGACACATCATCATCAAAATGCAAAAGGTTCAAGACAAAGAGAGAATCCTAAAAGCAGCAAGAGAAAGGCAGCTAGTTACCTACAAGGGAGTTCCCATTAGGCTGTCAGCTGATTTCTCAAAAGAAACTTTGCAGGCCAGAAGGGAGTGGCAAGAAATATTCAGAGTGATGAAAACCAAGAACCTTCAACCAAAATTACTCTATCCTGCAAAGCTGTCATTTAGAATCGATGGACATATAAAAACTTTCCCAGACAAGAAAAAGCTAAAGGAGTTCATTACTACCAAACCGTTATTATATGAAATGATGAAGGGTCTTTTTAAAGAAAAAGATAAAATGTAGGAACAAACAAAATGGCAATGAATACATATCTATCAACAATGGAATCTACAAACAAAATGAACAGGAAGAACAGGAACATTCTCATAGATACAGAGAATATTTTGTTGGTTGCCAGTTGGGAAAGGGGTTGGGGGAATGGATGAAAAAGGTGAAGGGATTAAGAAGCACAAATTCATTGCTAGACTGACAAACCTCAAAGGGAAAGGGGTTGGGGGGGTGGGAATAAATAAACCAAAGAACTTATAGGCATAACCAATGGACACGGACAATAGTATGGGAAAAGGTGGGAGGGGGGCGGGAGTGGGGAGGAGGGGGTCAATGGGGGAAAACTGTGGAACATCTGTAATACATTTTACATCCAACAATAAAGATGTGGAAAAAAAAAAATAATAAAAATAAAAAAAAAAAAATAAAAAAAAAAAAAATCAATAAAAGCATATCTTAAAATAAAAAAAAAAAAAAAAAAAAAAAAAGAGTCAAAGTTGGAGATCAACATTTAGGAATTATCATAGAATAGATTAACACTGTCTAATAGAAAGATAATGTGAGCTACATATGTAATTTAAAGACTTTCTGCCCGGGCCAGTTTGGCTCAGCTGTTTGAGCATCGGCCTGCGGTCCAGAGAGACCTGGGTTCTGTTCCCGCTAAGGGCACGTACCTCAGTTGCAGTTTGTCCCCGTGTGGGTGGCAACCACTCGATGTGTCCCTTTCACATCGATGTTTCTCTCCCTCTCTCTTCCTTTCTCTCCCTCCCACTCTATCTGAACAAAAAATGGAAAAAATGTCCTTGGGTGAGGATTAAAAAAAAAAAAAGTTTGAAGACACAGGTTGAAATTAATTTTAATAACATAATTTATTTAAACCGGTGCATCCAGAATATAATTATTTCAACATAATTTATTCATGAGATATTTTATGTTCTTTTTTTTTTTAACTAAGTCTTTGGAATCTGATGTGTATTTACATCATCATGTGATGATGTGATGTGATGTACTTACAGCACATCTCATTTGGGACACGGATAGTAAAAAAACTAGGAGGATTAATGGGTGGAAAGTTTCGTAATATCAAAGGATAGTTGAAATTGAGGTACTAGAGTAAGTAAACTGCAGAGATGGAATGTGGGAATTTTTGTTAAAGTTTTTTTTATTTTTAAGATTAAAAAATATATGCTTCTATTCATTTTAGACAGAGGAAGGGAGAGAGAGACACACACATTTATATGAGAGCAAAACATCGATTGACTTCCTCCTGCACATCTCCTATGAGGGACTGAGCCCGCAACCTGGGCATGTACCCTGACTGGGAATCAAACTGGCAACCTTTTGGTGCACTGGACAATGCCAACCAGCTGAGCCACACTGGCCAGGGAGGAAGGTGGGATTTTTGAAATCTACATTTTTGAACATGGTGTAATTACTAGTAATGACCATGGCAGATTTAGACTGGTGAAGAAAAATGGAAAAAATTGTTTTAGTTCAGGAGGTCAAGCAACTGAGGGGCATGGGTTTTGGGGGAATTAGCTGAGTGAATGTTGACATCACCAAGAATAATGATAGGAATAGTGAATTAGTGAGCTAAATGTGAGAGTCTTTAGTGGAGGAGGGAATGATGAGAATGTTGGTTGATTACATAGTAATAAGAAGGTTACTTCCATAGAGAACTTTTCCCTGTCTTACCAGGTCAGTTTACACCCTGTTAAAGGCTCCCATGGGCCCTGGCCGGTTTGGCTCAGCGGTTGGAGCGTCAGCCTGCGGTCCAGAGAGACCCGGGTTCGGTTCCTGCTAAGGGCATGTACCTCGGTTGCAGTTTGTCCCCGGCCCTGCTTGGTCGTGTGGGTGGCAGCCACTCGTTGTGTCCCTTCACATCGATGTTTCTCTATCTCTCTCTTCCTCTCTCTCCCTCCGGTTCTATCTGAACAAAAAATGGAAAAATGTCCTCGGGTGAGGATAAAAAAAAAAAAGAAAAAGAAAAAAAAAGGCTCCCATGGAATACTGTATATTTCCTCTGTAACATCACTACACCTGTTTGATATTAAATGCTGGTCTCTAAGAAAGCAGGTCTAGGTTTTTCTTGTTTATTCTTATATCTCCAGTGCCTGCCCAGTACCTGGCACATAAAGCTCTAAAAATTAACATGGACTGTACAAGGAGTCTGGAAACTTGATTCTGTTCCTCATTCTATATTTTAACCAACCTTTTAACTCTTTTATCCTCTATAAAAGAATGAGTTTGAACTAGACTATATCCAAAGTGACAGTTCTGATGGTTTTTAGTAGAGCTTATTTCTGACTTCCAGCCCTGCAACTCTGATATTTTTATTAGTTTATTTCTGAGTTAGTTCTTCAATTTCCTTTAAAAAAAGTTCTAATTTTCTTTAACAAATGGTGCGGAGGAAATTGGACAGGCACATGCATAAAGATGAAACTTGACCACCAATTTATACCATACATAAGAATAAGCTCAAAATAGATAAAAGTTTTATTTTTATTTTATTTTTTAATCTTTATTGTTGAATGTAGAATGTATTACAGATGTTCCACATTTTTTCCCCCATTGACCCCCTCCTCCCCACTCCCGCCTCCCTCCCGCCTTTTCCCACACTATTGTCTGTGTCCATTGGTTATGCATATAAGTTCTTTGATTTATTTCTTCCCACCCCCCCAGCCCCTTTCCCTTTGAGGTTTGTCAGTTTAGCAACCAATTTGTACTTCTTAATCTCTTCACCTTTTTCACCCATTCTCCCAAACCCCCTCCCATCTGGCAACCAACAAAATGTTCTCTGTATCTATGAGAATGTTTCTGTTCTATCTGTTCATTTTGTTTGTAGATTCCATTGTTGATAGATATGTATTCATTGCCATTTTGTTTGTTCATATTTTTTAGCTTTTTCTTCAAAAAGACACTTCATCATTTCATATAATAACGGTTTGGTGGTGATGAACTCCTTTAACTTTTTCTTGTCTGGGAAAGTCTTTATATGGCCATCGATTCTAAATGACAGCTTTGCAGGATAGAGTAATCTTGGTTGTAGGTTCTTGCTTTCCATCACTCTGAATATTTCTTGCCACTCCCTTCTGGCCTGCAAAGTTTCTTTTGAGAAATCAGCTGACAGCCTTATGGGAACTCCCTTGTAGGTAACTAGCTGCCTTTCTCTTGCTGCTTTTAAGATTCTCTCTTTGTCTTGAACGTTTTGCATTTTGATGATGATGTGTCTTGGTGTGGGCCTCTTGGGGTTCATCTTGTTTGGGACTCTGTGCTTCCTGGACTTGTATGTCTGTTTCCTTCACCAAGTTAGGAAAATTTTCTGCCATTATTGTTTCAAACAGGTTTTCAATTTCTTGTTCTCTCTCTTCTCCTTCTGGCACCCCCAAGATGCGAATGTTGGCATGCTTGAAGTTGTCCCAGAGGCTCCTTACACTATCCTCATTGTTTTGGATTCTTTTTTCTTTTTGCTGTTCTGATTGGGCGTTTTTTGCTTCCTTATATTCCAAATCGATGGTTTGCTCCTTGGATTTACGTACTCTATTATTTTTTATTTTTTTTTATCCTCACCCGAGGACATTTTCCCATTTTTTGTACAGATAGAGTGGGAGGGAGAGAGAGGAAGAGACACACAAAGAGAAACATCGACGTGAAGGGACACATCGAGTGGCTGCCACCGCACGACCAACCAGGGCCGGGGACAAACTGCAACCGAACGTACTCTATTATTGAACCTGTGTAAATTATTCTTTATTTCAGTTAAAGCCTCCTTCGTTTCTAACTGTGCATTGATCATTTCTGACTGGTCCTTTTTTATGCTCTTGAGGCCCTCACTGAGTTCATTGAGCATCCTTATAAGCAGTATTTTGAACTCAGCATCTGTTAGGTTGCTTATCTCCATTTCGCTTAGTTCTTTTCTTGGGGTTTTGTTCTGTTCTTTCATTTGGGACCTGTTTCTTTGTCTCCTCATTTTGGCTGCCTCCCTTTGTTTGTTTCTGTGTATTACTTAACGAGCTGTATGGGGCTAGCTGAGACCAGATGCTGCTCGTTTGAGAAAATTTAGGAAAACCTGATGCAGGATCCAAGTCAGGCCAATCCTATGGTTAAGCAAGTGCCAACAGCTTGGGTGGGCCTGAAAGTTGGGTGGGGCGGGGCCTCAGGGAGTCAGCAGGGCGGGGCTACCAGTGTGAGCCAGGTTGCTGGAGACCCAGATATGGTGGTTGTCTGCCGCCCCCTGGAAGGGCTCACCAAAGGAACAAAGGCCTCCGACAGCACGTTTGTCCCGGAGAAAGCCCCCTCTCCAGCCCTCGCTCCAGTGCCAAACAGCTCAGTTCTTCCCCGTATGTCTCTGGTGCCCCTGGAGCTGCCTCCCCTCCAAGCTTAGAGGGAGAGAGTCCAATAAGTCCGTGCGCGGGCCCTTTAAGGAGCTGCCTGGGGCTCCAGCCGCTTCAGCCTCCCTGAGCCTCAGTTCCTGCTGTTTTTTCCAGCCAGAAGTTATTGGACTTCTTTTCCTGGCACTGGAACCCTGACCAGGGCACCTAGTGTGGGACGGGGACCCCTCAGTCCTCAGGAAGGACCTTCCCAGCCGAGGTGTCCTCCTGATTTTTATCTGCCACACGTGGGTGTGGGACCAGCCCGTCGCGCCGCCCCTCCTACCAGTCTCGATGCAGCTTCTTTAATTTCGTAGTTGTAGGACTTCCATTCAGCTTGATTTCAGGCGGTTTTGAATGGTGGTTGTTCTGTAGTTTTGTTGTAACTTGGATGTGGTTGTGGGAGGACGCGATACTGCGTTTACCTACGCCGCCATCTTGACCGGAAGTCTCTAGATAAAAGATTTAAATGTAAGTCATGAAACTATAAAAATCCTAGAAGAAAACATAGGCATAAAAATCTAAGACATTTTGTGGAGCAGAATTTTCTCTACTACATCTCCTAGAGGGCAAGAGGAACAAAGGAAAAAATAAACAAATGGGACTACATCAAAATAAAAAGCTTCTGCACAGCAAAAGAAACCATCATCAAAATAAAAAGGGAACCTGCTGTATGGGAGAACATATTTGCCAATGATACATTTGATATGGGGTTAATTTCCAAAATATATAAAGAACTCATGCAACTCAACAAAAGGGAGACAATCCTATTTTAAAAATGGGCAAAAGACCCGAATAGACACTTCTCCAAAGAGGACATACAGATGGCCAATAGTTATACAAAAAAATGCTCAATGTCAGTAATCATCAGAGAGATGCAAATGAAAACTATAATGAGGTATCACCTCACACTTGTCAGAGGGCTGCCATCAGTAAGTCAACAAACAACGAGTGCTGGTGAGGATGTGGAGAAAAGGACACCCTAATACACTACTGGTGGGAACGCAGACTGGTGCAGCCACTATGGAAAACAGCATGGAGTTTCCTCAAAAAATTAAAAATGGAAACTGCCATTTGACCCAGCAGTCCTACCTCTAGGAATCCTGAAACACCACTCAGAAAGAATATGTGCACTGCTAAGTTCATAGCAGCATTATTTACAATAGCTAAGATCTGGAAATAGCCCGTGTCCATCAATAGATGAGTGGATAAAAAAAGCTGTGGTATCCCTGTTCGGTTTGGCTCAGCAGTTAGAGTATCAGCCTGTGGATCAAAGAGTTGCGGATTCGATTTCTGTCAAGGTTATGTACCTCGGCTGTGGTTCATCCCCAGACCTGGTTGGGGTCATGTGGGAGGCAACCGGTCAGGGTGTCCCTGTCACATTGCTGTTTCTCTCTCTCTCCCTTTCTCCCTCCCTCTTCTGCTTCCTCCCTCCCTCCCTCTCTCTCTATCTGAAGATGAATAGAAAAATATACTCGGGTGAGCATTGAAACAACAACAAATAATCTGTAGTACATTTATAAAATGGAATACTATGCAGCTGTATAAAAGAAGGATCCCTTACCCTTTGAGACAGCATGGATGTACCTGGAGATTATTATGCTAAGTGAAATAAGCCAATCAATGAAAGACAAATACTACGTGATTTCACTTATATGTGGAATCTAATGAACAGAATAAACTAACAAAATAGGTCCAGGGGCTTGGAGGCATGGAACAGACGGACAGATCTCAGGGGCAAGGGATGGGAAGAGATTAACCAAAGAATTTATATACTTATATGCATAGCCCATAGACACAGACAATAATGTGAAGGCCTGGGGTGGGGTAGGGGATGAGTAGAGAGGAGGGACAAGTGGGAAACAAATGGGGACCCTCTGAAATGCCAATAATAAAAATATATATTTAATAAAATCTCATATCTATTTTGTTGTTAGCAAATATTGTTAAAATGTTCACTTTATTGTAATTAAGACATCAGGACAATAAGTTGTTAAAGGAAATGATTTAATTCAGATTGATATGAACTGATTTCTCCTAAATATTTTTAAAATCTTTATATTAAAATCAATTTTTCTAAGTATTGCTAAAAAGAGAATACATAGGTGAGGGTGTGTTAATTTGAATGTCTGGTGTTTTTTCTTGTTGTTGTTCTTGTTAATCCTCGAATCTTTTTTCTTTAAAATTTTTTTTTTTTTATCCTCACCTGAGGACATTTTTCCATTTTTTGTTCAGGTAGAGTGGGAGGGGGAGAGAGGAACAGAGAGAGAGAGAGAGAGAGAGAGAGAAACATCGACGTGAAAGGGACACATCTATTGGCTGCCACCCACATGACCAACCAGGGCCGGGGACAAACTGCAACCGAGGTAACGTGCCCTTAGTGGGAACTGAACCCGGGTCTCTCTGGACCGCAGGCCGATGCTCTGACCTCTGAGCCAAACCGTCCAGGGCCTTTAAATGTGTTCATTGATTTTTTTTTTTAGAGAGAGAGGAAGGGGGAGAGAGAGGAAACATCAATGTTAGACAGAAACATCAACTGGTTGCCTCCTGCATGCCCCCTGCATGTGCCCTGACCAACCAGGGATCGAACCAGGACCTTTTAGTCCCTGGGACAACACTCAATCCACTGAGCCACACTGGCGGGGCAATCCTCCAATTTTACTCTTGGCAACAAATATTTCCAGTTATTTTCCTTGAAGTGATAGGCTCATTTCATTCATTTTTAGGAAAATATCTAACAAATACACAATCTGAATAATCATAGTTTGTAATTTGTTTTTGAAGTAACAATGAAGTTGTTTTTTGAAGTTCTGTGGTAAAGTGGCTTATTTAGCTTGCAAATATGCACAAGTGCTTTTTCCTAAAGGCAACCATCATACTTAGAAGGCAGCAGAAGTACTTTTTGTAGACTTGCTATTTTGTCACACAGAACATTAAAAGGTATCTTAAGGGTCAAGATTTAATAGAATTCATTTTTTTTTCTGCTTTATTAAAAACATTTTTAAGTGAATCTGGCTTTTTTTCTGTGAGCAATTGGCAGTAAAAAAAAGTCAGCGACTACTCGTACAGTTGGTGACCCTGCCTTGATTTATAAGAGGTTAGTATTTTAGTCAACATTGCTTTTGCATCATTAGTGCAAATGTCAACACAGAAAAGAAGACAAATGCAAGACAGGATGTAGTAGAAAAATTGAGGGAAGTCAATCAATTTTTATTTTGTTAAAAAAATTTTTGTTGTTAATCTTCACCCAAGGATACTTTTCCATTGACTTCTAGAGAGAGTAGAAGGAGGAGAGGAAGGGAGAGAGAGAAACATCAATGTGAGAGAGAGACATCAATTGATTGCTTCCTGCACATGCCCTGAGGGCCTGGTATCAAACCTACAACCCAGGCACGTGCCCTTGACTGGGAATCAAACCCGAGACTCTGGTCCAAAGGCCACTGCTTTAACCACTGAGCCAAAGCAACCAGGGTGTCAGTCTCTTTTTCCAGACACAAAAGAGCATCTAAAAAAAAATCAGAGTAGTTAATAGAGTATCAATAAGAGTCAGTTGGAACTCAGAAATAAAGATCTGGAATCTGAATTTTTCAAACGGAAAACTTTTCAAGATTGTCATAAAATGGAATTGAAAAAATGTAAGCAACTCTACCAAGAAGATTTAGAAGGTAGAAAGTAATTGGCAAATAAACTAAACAAGACTAACCAGAGAATAGCAGGGGTTACCACTGAACTTCTGCAGAAACAGCAGAACACATCTTTACTCAGCACTCCTTTTTGTGGTTAATCCTCACCGGAGGATATTTTTCTGTTGATTTTTTTAGATAGAGTAGAAGGGGGGAGGGGGGAGAGAGAGAGAGAGAGAAAGAGAGAGAGAGAAACATCATTGTGAGAAACACCGATTGGTTGCCTCCCACATGACCCCACCTGGGGCTGGGATCGAACCTGCAAGCAAGATATGTGCCCTTGACTGGGAATCAAACCCTTGCGCTGTTGCTCTAACCACTGAGCAAAACCAGCCAGGACTTTACTCAGCACTCTTTTTTTTTTTTTTTAATTGTGTATTTAGTTCCTCTGCCCATTTTTAAATTGGGTTCTTTTCCTTTTGTTGAGTTGTATGAGTGCTCTATATATTTTGGAAATTAACTCCTTATCTGATGTATCATTGGCAGTGATGCCCTCCCATACAGTGGGTTGCCTTTCCATTTTTATGGTTGCTTTTGCTGTGCAGAAGCCTTTTAGTTTGATGTAGTCCCATGTGTTCATTTTTTCCTTTGTTTCTATTGCCTTAGGGGATGTATCAGTGAAAATTCTGCTGTGTATGATGTCCAAAATTTTGTTGCCTACATTTTCTTCTAGAATTTTTATGGATTCACGGGTCACATTTAAGTCTTTTATCCATTTTGAGTTTATTTTTGTGTATGGTGTAAGTTGATGGTCTAGTTTCATTTTTTGCATGTAGCAGTCCAATTTTCTCAGCACCATTTATTAAAGAGGGTGTCTTTACTCCATTTTATGCTCTTACCTCCTTTGCCAAATATTAATTGAGCATAATGTCTTGGGTCCATTTCTGGTACTCTGTTCTGTTCCACTAGTCTATATGTCTGTTCTTGTGCCAGTAACAGGCTGTTTTGATTACAGTAGCTTTGTAGTATAACCTGATATCTGGTATTTTGATCCCACCTACTTTGTCCTTCTTTTTCAAGATTGCTGTGGCTATTCAGGGTCTTTTTTGGTTCCATGTGAACTTTTGAAGTATTTGTTCTAGTTCTGTTAAGTATGTCGTTGGTATTTTGATGGGAATTGCATTGAATTTATAGATTGCTTTGGGTAATATGGACATTTTAAAGATGTTAATTCTTCCAATCCATGAACAACGTATGTGCTTCCACTTTTTTATATCTTCCTCTATTTCTTTTTTCAATGTCCTGTAGTTTTCTGCAAATAGGTCCTTCTTTGGTTAAGTTTATTCCTAGGTATCTTAATTTTTTTGCCATGATGGTAAATGGGATTGTTTTTTTTTAGTTTCTCTTTCTGTGAGTTCATCATTGTTGTATAAGAATGCCATCAATTTCTTGATGTTAATTTTGTATCCTGCCACTTTGCCAAATTCGTTTATTAAGTCTAGTATATTTTTGATGGGGTCTTTAGGGTTTTCTATGTATAATATCATGTCATCTACAAATAATGACAGTTTCACTTCCTCCTTTTTAATTTGGATCCCTTTTATTTTTTCTTCCTGTCTGATTGCTGTGGCTAAGACTTCCAGTACTATGTTAAATAAAAGTGGCGGAAGTGTGCCTCCCTGTCTTGTTCCTGTTCTTAAGGGAAATGCTTCTAGTTTTTGCCCATTGAGTATGATGTTGGCTGTAGGTCTTCCATATATGGCCTTTATTATGTTGAGATATGATCAGGAATGGATGCTGGATTTTGTTGAATGCTTTTTTTCAGCATCTATTGATAAGATCATATGGTTTTTATCTTTAATTTTATTTATGTGGTGTATCACATTTATTGGTTTGTGAATATTGTACCAGCCTTGCATCCCTGGGATGAATCCCACTTGGTCATGGTAATTTTTTTGATGTATTGCTGGATTTATTTTGCTGGTATTTTGTTCAGGATTTTGGCATCTATCTTCATCAGGGATATTGTCCTGTAGTTTTCTTTCTTTGTGGTGTCTCTTTCTGGTTTTGGAATTAGAATTATGCTGGCCTCATAAAACGAGTTTGGAAGTCTTCCTTCTTGAGTTTCTTGAAATAGTTTGAAGAGAATGGGTGTTAGTACTTTGAATGTTCGGTAAAACTCCCCTGTGAAGCCGACCAGGCCTGAGTTTTTGTTTGCTGGGAGAGTCTTGATTACCTCTTCAATTTCCTTAGTTGTTAATTGGTCTGTTCAAGCTTTCTGTCTCTTCCCGGTCCAGTTTTGGGAGACTATGTGTGTCTAGAAATTTGTCCATTTTGCTGAGATTGTAGAATTTGTTGCTATATAATTGTTCATAGTAGTTGTTAACGATCCTTTGTATTTCTGTGGTGTCAGTTGTTACTTCTTCTCTTTCATTTCTGATTTTGTGTTCTCTTTGTTTCTTGGTGAGTCAAGCAAAGGGTCCATCAATCTTGTCTATCTTTTTGAAAAACCAGCTCTTTGTTTCATTGATCCTTTGAATTTTTTATTTTTTATTTTTTTTTATTGATCTCTATGTCATTTATTTCTGCTCTGATCTTTACTATTTCCTTCCTTCTACTTACTCTGGGGTTTTCTTTATGCTTGCTTTCTAATTCTTTAAGTTGTGAGGTTAGATAGTCTGTTAGAAATTTTTCTTGTTTCTTGAGGTAGGCCTGTAGTGCTATGAACTTCCCTCTCAGAACTGCTTTTGCTGCATCCCATAGATTTTGTGTTGTTGTGTGTTCATTTTCATTGGTTTCCAGGAAGTTTTTTATTTCTTCCTTGATCTCCTCGGTAACCCATTCATTGTTTAATAACATGTTATTTAGCCTCCATGTGTTCAAATGTCTTTGCATGTTCTTTTTGAAATTGATTTGTAGTTCCATGCCATTGTGATCTGAGATGATGTTTTATATGATTTCAATCTTCTTGAACTTGTAGAGACTTAGTTTGTGTCCTAACATGTGGTCAATATTTGAGAATGTTCCATGTGCACTTGAGAAGAATGTGAATTCTGTAGTTTTGGGGTGTAATCCTCTGTAGGTATCTATTAAATCCATTTGGTCTAGTGGTTCATTTAGAGTCTCTGTTTCCTTGCTAATTTTTTGTCTAGAGCATCTATCCAGTGATGTCAGCGGGGTGTTGAAGTTCCCTGCTATAATTGTATTGCTGTCGATTTCTCTTTTGAAGTCCTCCTGAAGATTTTTAGTTCATTTTTGTGTTCCTATATTGGATGCATATATGTTTATCAAGGTTATATCTTCCTGTTGGATAGATCCTTTCAATATTATGTAGTGGCCTTCTTTGCCTCTACTTATGACCTTCATTTTGAAATCTATTTTATCAGATATGAGTATTGCTACCCCAGCTTTTTTTCCCTTTCCATTTACTTGGAAGATTTTTTTCCATCCCTTCACTTTCAACCAATGTGAGTCTTTTGTTGTGAGGTGGGTCTCTTGTTAACGACATACAGGTGAGTCATGCTTTCTTATCCAATCAGCTACTGTGTGTCTTTTTATCGGAGCATTCAGTCCATTTACATTTAAGGTGATTATTGATATGTACTTATTGCCATTTTTGTTTAGTTTGGTTTTATTGTTCTTCCTATTTCTTCTACTAATTAGAGCAGTCCTTTTAACATTTCTTGCAGTGCTGGTTTGGTGCTAATGTATTCCCTTAGCTTTTTTTTTGGAAAGCTCTTTATTTGACCTTCTATTTTGAATGATAGCCTTGGTGGGTAGAGTAGTCTTGGATTCAGATCCTTGTTTTGCATGACCTTGATTACGTTTCACCATTTCCTTCTGGCTTGTAGTGTTTCTGTTAAGAAGTCAGCTGATAGCCTTATGGGGGTTCCTTTGTAGGTTACCTGTTGCTTCTCTCTTGCTGCCTTTAGGATTCTCTCTTTGCCTTTAATTTTTGGCATTTTAATTACTATGTGTCTTGGTGTGGGCCTGTTTGGGTTGTTCTTACTTGGAGCTCTTTGTGCTTCTTGTTCTTGAATGCCTTCTTCCTTCACTAAATTAGGGAAATTTTCTGTCACTATTTCTTCAAAAATATTCTCTAACCCTTGCTCATTTTCTTCGGGGACTCCAATGATGTGAATATTATTACGTTTCCAGTTGTCCAATAGTTCTCTTCAGGTGTCTTCCTGTTTTGTAATTGTTTTTTCCTTTTGGTTTTCTGGTTGGTTGATTTTTTTTCTACCTTGTCTTTTAATTCACTGATCCGGTCTCCAGCTTCCTCTACTTTGCTGCTTAGACCTTCCATTGTGTTCTTTATTTCTGATATGTCATTCTTGATTTCTTTTTGGTGGTTTTTAATTTCTAATTGGTTGATTTTCAACATTTCTATGTCTTTACTCATGGTGTTGATGTCCTTACTCATGCTGTTGAGCTTCCTCAAGATCATGGCTGAATTCTAGCTCTGTTAACTTGCATAACTGCGCCACATTTATCTCATCTTCGGTAGAAGTCTCTTGTTCTTTAATTTGGCTTTTGTTTCTTTGTTTCACTATTTTGGCTATCACAGTGGGCTTTGGAGCCTGCCAAATTTTCCCTGTGGTGTTGGTGTTCTGCTGTTCGTGGCTGCCTCTCCTGGGTTTGGTTGAGCGAGGGAGGACCCACGTTAAACACCACTGTGAAATCTTACTTTCCTGGTTGTAGTTGCTAGCCCAGGAATGGGTCAGTTATCTTCTAGCTTTTTGCCTGGCGGCTATCAGTAGCGGTTACTTGAAGAGCCTCGGGTTCTTAGTTGAATGAAAAACTCCCTCAGGTGCTCAGCGTAAGGGGATTTCCCAAGTGTGGAGCAGATGCTGGTTGTTAATAAGCCTCAATTTGCATTTCAATGGCCCACCTGGGTGGGGTTGAATCTCTGAGGGAAGGGCCACCGCCTCTCCCCAGAGTCCTGGGAAGGAGTAAGTAGGCCACCATCCTGCGTGGCTGCAACTCAGCAAAAGCTGTGAGCGCCCTCCAAATCCTGAGTGTCCCCACACAGTTCCAGTCCAGTCCGCCCTCCCTCTGCCAGAGCCCAAGGTGAGTGGCTGTGGCTATTTTAGCGTCTGTTTTGGCTCTGGGCTGTAGAGCAGATTGGGAGTTTAATCTGAGGGCACTGCTCACAGCTAAGGCCACTGCTGTTTGTGGGCTCCCAATCCCCCTCTCACGCCTCCACAATCCTACCAGGATTGAGTCAGTGTCCCTGGTTATATGATCCTCGAAAGCTGCTTTTCTGTTGCGTTTTCCCGACAATTTGTCTTTATTTTAGTTGTAATTCCAGTTTGGTCTGTGTAGCTTCCATTCACTCAGCTGCCATTTTGGAATTCCCTACTCAGCACTCTTAATATGGGGATTGTGTCCACAGCCAGGGCATGTGCCCTCACTGGGAATCAAACCAGGACTTCTCAGTCCATGGGACAACGTTCAGTTCACTGAGGCACACTGGCTGGGCCATATTCTTTTATTGATCTGTCTCATGTTAATTTGATTATTATCTAGCTAGAAGGTGTGAGGAAAATTATTTTTTGCAACCCTATAGCACTAATGTTGGAGTTAAGATATGAAGGATGAATATATGTTAACCAAGACATTTTGTTTGTTTGTTTTATTTTTTCATTTTTTGTTCAGATAGAGTGGGAGGGAGAGAGAGGAAGAGAGATAGAGAAACATCGACGTGAAAGGGACACATCAAGTGGTTGCCACCCACACGACCCAACCAGGGCCAGGGACAAACTGCCACTGAGGTACATGCCCTTAGCGGGAACCGAACCCGGGTCTCTCTGGACCGCAGGCCGACGCTCTAACTGCTGAGCCAAACCAGCCAGGGCTTAACCAAGAAATTTTGAGGGAACAAAAACGTGTCCCTGGCAGAGGAAACAGGGACGTCGTGTCTATAGGCTCAAAGGTGAGGGAAAGCCCAGTGGTTTTATTTATTTTTATTTTTTTAATATGTTTTTATTGATTTTAGAGAGAGGAATGGAGAGGGAGAGAGAGAAAGAGGAAAACATCAATGAAGAGAAACATCATTTGACTGTCTCCTGCATGCCCCCACTGGGGATCAAGCCTGCAACCTATGCCCTGACTGGGAATGGAACCGGCAACCTCTTGGTGCATGCATGGGATATCACTCAGTCCACTGAGCCACTGGCTAGGCAAAAAGTGATTTTAAAGGTGAATAGACCTTTGTTGCTTTAAAATGTAGTGAACAAAGAGGGGAGAGTCATTTGTGAGGAGTTAGGTAGTGTCCAGATTAAATAAGGCGTTATTGGCTATGTTAAGAATATTGGTCTTGCCTGCCCAGTGTTGTTCAGTGGTTGAGCATAGACTCATGCAGGTTGCTGGTTTGATTCTTTGTCAGGGCACATGCCCAGGTGGTGGGCCGATCCCCAGTGGGGGGCATGCAGGAGGCCGCCAATTGATGTTCTCTCTCATCGATGTTTCTCTCTCCCTCTCTCTCTCTGTTTCTCCCTCTCTCTCTAAAATCAATAAAGAAAAGAAAAAAAGAATATTGGTCTTTTTTTCTTCGGCTGATAAGTACACATGGAAAATAGTAAGCAGTGGGCCCTGGCCGGTGTGACTGAGCGCTTAGAACATCAGCCTGCCGACCAAAAACAGGCACCTTCCCTACATCACCCTGACTTTATAGCACATGCACCCATCTCCCTCTTTGTTCAGTCTCTTCCCCCAGTGATCTGCAGGGAATGGGTCAGTGGTTCCCTGGAGAGTGTGAAGCTGTAGCTTCTTGGTGAAGCTGCTCAGATGACTATGCTTATAATGCCTAGCCTCTCCTTTGGTTGCTTCCTATTGTTAATATTAACTAGGTAATTATGATGATAACAGGTTGATATCATGTTTACTTTTTGAATAGCTTACTCGTGTTTAGATTGGAGAACAGATTGGAAGTAGGCTTGAGTATAGATTGGAAGGAGCTCAAGAAGAGATCGGAGGGAAACTAGTCTAGAGGTGATGGTAGCGAATGGTAGTGAATTATCTAAAATCTGTTGCCTGGAGTCACCATGGTGTTGGCTGTGGCTACCTGTTTTTCTTTTCTAGAAAGAGGAGTGCTTGAAGCTATAGGGATGTGTTAGAAGTAGTTCAACAAATATTATTTCATATTCAACACATAGTTGTTATTGCCTGCTCTGTGAAAGACTGTTCTAGGTATGTGATGTTATTATGCTGGTATTATATGTAATATAATTATGTATAAATCATTGGATGATAGAAGGTTTAAATTTTGGGAAGAGCAAATTAATTTATAGTACTTATATTTAAATGAGGAAATGTGCTGTATAGTAGAAAATAATTGTTTTTTTTCTTTTTTTTTTTTATCCTCCCCCGAGGACATTTTTCCATTTTTTGTTCGGACAGAGTGGGAGGGAGAGAGAGGAAGAGAGAGAAAGAGAAACATCAATGTGAAAGGTACATATCGAGTGGCTGCCACCTGCACAACCAACCAGGGCCGGGGACAAACTGCAACAGAGGTACATGCCCTTAGCAGGAACCAAACCCGGTCTCTCTGGACCACAGGCCAATGCTCTAACCACTTAGCCAAACCGGCCAGGCGAAAATAATTGTTTTTAAAAAAATATTTTTAATCAAATTTTAGAGAGAGCGCAAGGGAAAAGGGAGCATGAGAGAAAGATTGATGTGGGAGCAATACAGTGGACTACTTTTTGCATGCCCTCTACTGAGGATTGAACCTGAAACCTGGGCATGTGCCCTGACTGGGAATAGAATCATCACCAGTGCATGAGACAGTGCCCAACCACTGAACCACAGCACCCAGACTAATAATTGATATTTTTGAAAGGTTTTTAATTTTAGTTTTGGCAGTCAGTTGAATTTTGCATACAGAAAGGAATGTCAAGCAATAATTTTTTAAAAAAATCTTCACTTGAGGATAATTTTCCATTCATCTTCAGATAGAGTAGAAGGGAGGAAGAGAGAGTGAAAGAAAGAGAAAGAAACATCAGTGTGAGAGAGAGACATTGATTGGTTTCAACCAGGGCTGGGGACCGAACCACAACTGAGCTATATGCCCTTGACTGTAATTGAACCCACGACTCTTTAATCCACCGGTAGACGCTCTAACCGCTGATCCAAACTGGCCGTGGCGTCAAGCAACATTTTATTCTTTTTAAAGCATTTGGTTAGCTAACACATTCCTATCAAATATTCAAATAATATAGTTTTATTGAAAGCAAACCTATTATTCCATTTTCTTTTCTTCATATTCCTGCTCATACCTTCCCCAAAACTATTCTCAAGTTTCTTTCGAATCCTTTCATTTTTGCACAGAGGATGACATAGTTTAGGAAGATTGCATTGATGGGGGATGGATTGGTGAAGGGACAGGCAGACTGACCAGTTAGAGGACTATTATATCTGTTTAGATGTAGAGAGTAATTTTTGTTTTTAATTTTATTTTTTTGATTTTTAGAGAGAGGGGGAAACATCAAATTGTTGTTCCACTTATTTATGCATTCATTGGCTGATTCGTAAATGTGCCCTAACCAGGGATCATATATGCAAACTTGGTATTGGGACACTCTAACCAACTGATTTACCCGGCCAGGGCTAAAGAGTATTTCTTAAATTGTCATAGCTGCAGTTATGATTGAAAAAGGAAGGAATAGATGCAAGTGAGCATTAGGTAGCCTTGGTGAAGGAGATTTGGGTTTATAGGGAAGGGGAGAATTCATAGGTGACTTATTTAATCAGTAGCCATTTTCCTCCAGCATAAAGCTAATATGTCTACAAAAGGTAATTTGCAGTCACAGAAGTGAGTCTATAGACCCTCTCTTTTTCAGCCTTTAGTACACAGTTGGTTCTAACACATTCTAGCTTTTACTCCTCCACAATTGAATTGATTGGCAGAGTGGTGGGTTGGAAAACAGGAATAAGGCTTGACTGTTAGCTGTCTGTGTGGGCAGAAGTAGGGAGAGGGAGGAGTGGAAAGGGACTCCAAGGTCTCTGACTATAAACCTATTGGGTTGTGAGATTGAGGTGCAATTTTTCCTAGTATTAATTTTGATGTTGTGCCATAATCTTTTTGTAAATACTTTAAAAATAGGTGTGATTTATATGTGGATTGAGAACTGTCCCTTTAATTTTTTTTTTTTTCCCCTTAGAGAGAGGAAGTGAGAGGGAGAGAGAGAGAGAAACATCGATGAGAGAGAACATTGATTGGCCACCTCCTGCATGCCCTTCACTGGGGATTGGGCCTACAACCTGGGCATGTGTCCTGACTGGGAAGTGAACCCATGACCTCCTGGTGCATGGGTTGACGCTCAACCACTGAGCCACACGGGCTGGACGAGAACTTTTAAAAAGGAACTTTTAGAAACAGTTCTAAGGAACAGTGCTGTGTTGGGCTTTTCAGGGAAGGCTTCTCATAGAGGGAGTGTATCTGAGTCATAAGTTTAAAGAGTTAAGAGGAAAGGGGGGTTAGGAGGGAAGTGATATAAGGTAGTAGGAGCAGCATGTATAGTGTACCAAGACATGTTTGAGAGAGCTACAAGTAGTTTGCTTTTGATTGTGTCAGAAGTGGGTAGTGGAGGAGATGAGGTCTCGGTGAAAAATATAGGGTGTGGCAAAAGTAGGTTTATGGTTCACATGGAAAATAATACAATAATTTATACACAATACAAGGAAAAACTGTTTTGTGTACTCACACAACTGTAAGCCTACTTTTGCCCCACTTTGTATACTCAAACTGCTTCATTAAACTGTAGAAAACCAGTGTAGTGTTTCCCACATTTGAAAACAGAAACCATGTTTTAAATTTTAACACTGGTAAGATGAAATTGTGCTTCTGCTATATTCTGATATATATTCTGTTCCTTTGTCTAGATATATTTGGCATAATCAATAGAGAACATGACTAAATGGGTAAATACAGGATAAATGAATTATAGGTCTGAATAAATCACTTTTGTATGAACAAAGTATCATAACTTGGGGACTGTTTGCATGAGTGGATTTATTATTAGTGTTTTTAATAGCTTGTGGAGTATAGAGCCACTTATTTCAAGTTCACTTGTACATTTCTTCTACCCATCCTTACTCTCCATCCCCTCCAAAAAAGGAAGGAAAGGCAACATTGTCCCATTTGCATGAAAATCCTGCCATTATTGGGGCTTTTGTTTTGTTTTGTTTTTGAATGAAGTGAGGTGTTGTGACAGGAGTAAATAATTATATATTTACATCACTTAGAAGAGTTGGATTAAAAACATTCCTTTTATAGTCAGACAAAAGTCTTAGAAAAAGGGTTGGTTCCACCAAGATATTCTGACCTCATGGATACTATAAATTATATAATGATCTTTTTTTTTTCTTTTTTAAAAATCTTTGTGGATTCATGGAGATCAGCCAAACTTATGGCTTGAATTTATTATATAGTACTCTGTGGTCTCTGTGACAGACCTTGTATTAACATCTTGCTTTTATCTTTTATATTATTGGATATTTCTTGTATATTTCCGTTTTATTGTGCACATTTTTTGTACTGATAAAGTAATAGGTAGCTAATGGTCCTAGAGGGAGGTGAGGGTTAGGTCTGGTCCAGGACCCTGGAATTTTTTTTAAAGCTCACCATGGGTACACCTATGGTTGGGAATCACTGTACTAAACAGTGATGGGCAGATGTTTTTAGCAGAGGGCCAGATAGTAATTATTTTAGGCTTTGCAGGCCACATAGTCTGTTACAAATACTCAGCTCTGCCATTGTATTCAGGAAGCTGTAGATGATATATAAATTTACGGTGTAACTGTGTTTTAATAAATAAAAATTTGTTTGCAAAAATGGGCAAGTATTTGGTCTGAGGGTCATAGTTTGTTGAGCCTGTTCTATAGTCTGAACTTTAATTATTGTCCAATACTGCCAATGGACCAAAATTTTGTTGTTTGTACATCAGAGTGCAGCTATCTCTTTGAGATCCTGATTTCATTTCCTTGAGATAATATACCCAGAAATGGGATTTCTGGATCATATCGTAGTTTTATTTTATTTTATTCCTCACCTGAGGATACTTTTCTATTTATCATCAGATAGAGTGGGAGGGAGGGAGGGAGAGACAGAGAGAAACATCGATGAAATAGAGACACACATCAACTGGTTGCCTCCTGTATGACCTGACCAGGGCTGGGCATGAACTGCAGCCAAGGTATGTGCCCTTGACCAGAATTGAACCTGAGACTCATTTGTCTGCAGGCCGATGCGCTAATCACTGAACCAAACTGGCCAGGGTGGTAGTTTTATTTTTCATATTTTGAGGAACCTTCATATTGTTTTTCCATAGTGGATATACCAACATATATCACACCAACAGGGATCAAAGGTTCCCTTTTCTCCACATCCTCCCCAGTGTGTATCTCCTGTCTTGTGTTTTAATACTCAACTGAGGACCTGCTTTCATTGATTTTAGAGAGAGAGGAAGGAAGGGAGGGAGGAAGGAAGAGAGGGAGAGAGAGAAAGAAACATTGATTTGTTGTTCCACTTATTAATGCATTTATTGGTTGCTTCTTGTATGTGCCCTGACTCAGGATTGAACTCCCAACCTTGGCATAGCGAGATGATGCTCTGACCAACTGACCTACCCCACCAGGGCTTTTTTTTAATGCTGTTGTTTCTTATCTGTTTTGGATATTAACCCCTTACTGGTTAGATGGTTTGCCAGTAAACTCTGTTATTCTGTAGGTTAAGTGTTTTGCTATGCCATAGCTTTTTAGTTATTATAATTGCACTTCTTTATTTTGCTTTTATTGCTTGTGATTTTGGTGTCATGTCCAAAAATTGCCAAGTTTAATGCCAGGGAGCTTTTTCTCTGTTTTCTTACAATTTCAGGTCTTGATCTTAAAGGTATAAGTTTTAAATTATTTTTTAGTACATTTTTATGAGTGTGTAAATAGGGGTTCAGTTTCATTCTTTTGCATGTGAATATCCAGTTTTCCCAACAGCATTTATCAAAAAGATTATCCTTTTCCTATTGAATATTCTTAACTCCCTTGTCAAATATTATTTGACTATGTATGTATAAGTTTATTTCTGAATTTTCTGTTTTGTTTCATGGATCTATGTGTCTGTTTTTATGCCAGTGCCATATGTTTTTGATTAGTTTAGCTTTGTAGTATAGTTTGTAATCAGAAGTGTGATGCCTCCAACTTTGTTCCTCTTTCTCAAAATTGCTTTGCTTGATTGAGATCTCTCTTGGTTCCATACAAAATTAGAATTTCCTTTTTTCTATTTAAAAAAGCCATCGGAATTTCGGTAGGTATTTCATTGAATCTGTTGATAGCTTTGAGTGGTATGGACATTTTAACAATATTAATTCTTCCAATCCATAACATGGGATATCTTTCCATTTATTTGCATTTTCAACTTCTTTCATCAACGTCTAATAGTTTTCAGCATACAGATATTTCACATGGTTAAATTTATTCCTGTATACTTTATTGTTTTTGATGCTATTACATTTAAATACAAATACAATATAAAAATATTTTATTATTTCTGATAAACTGTTTTTGTATGCTATTAATGGGATTGTTAATATGAAGAAATGCATCTGATTTCTGTGTGCTGATACTGTATCCTACAAATTTACTGAGTTCTCTTAATAATTCTAACAGTTTTTGGGTGGATTTTTAGAATTTTGTATGGAGAAGACCTTATAATCTGCAAAGAGACTGTTTTACTGCTTCCTTTCTGATTTGGATGCCTTTTATTTCTTTT
Source organism: Molossus molossus (assembly GCF_014108415.1). Taxonomy (NCBI): domain Eukaryota; kingdom Metazoa; phylum Chordata; class Mammalia; order Chiroptera; family Molossidae; genus Molossus; species Molossus molossus. Next base: position 101,376,461 of record NW_023425344.1, on the reverse strand, counting down.
TCTTGCCTACTTGCTTTAGCTAGAACTTCCCAGTACTTTATAGAAATAGAGATGGTTAGAATTAGCACCCTGTCTTGTTCCTGATCTTAGAGGAAAAGCTTTCAACTTTTCACCTTAGAGTATGATGTTAACAAATATATGACCTTTATTATGTTGAAGTACATTCTTTCCATACCCAATTTGTTGAGTTTTTACCACGAAAGGGTGTTGAATTTTGTCAAATGTTTTCTCTGCATCTATTGGGATGATATTATTTTTAAAAAATAATTTTTCTAGATTGATTTTAGAAACAGAGAAAGGGAGAGGGAGAGAGATAGAGACATTGATAAGAGAGAACATTGGTTGGCCACCGCCTGCACGCCCTGCAGTTGGGATTGGGCCCACAACCTGGGCATGTGCCCTGGGAATTAAACCAGTGACCTTTGGTACATGGGATGATGCTCATCCAACTGAGCAACATTGGCCATTGCTATTATTTTTTAAAGTAAGCTTTCTGCCCTCTTCTCTCTCTCCTTGTAGAACTCCAGTAGTTCACAAATACTATTCTTTTTATGATATCCCCAAATCACACTGAGTTTTCCCCCACTATTTTTAATTTTTTTTTCTTTGTTCTTCTCTGACTGGATAATTTCAAAGTTTCTGTCTTACATTCACAGATTCCTTCTTCTATTGATCTGTGCTGCTGTTGATGGTCTCTATTGCATTCTTTATTTCATTCATTGTATTTTTCAGCTCCAGAATTTCTCTTTGATTCTATATACTGATTTCTGTCTCTTAAATGTCTGATTTTTTTTTTTTTTTTAATCCTCACCCGAGGACATTTTTCCATTTTTTGTTCAGATAGAGTGGGAGGGAGAGAGAGGAAGAGAGAGAGAGAGAAACATCGATGTGAAGGGACACATCGAGTGGCTGCCACCCACACGACCAACCAGGGCCGGGGACAAACTGCAACTGAGGTACGTGCCTTTAGCGGGAACCGAACCCGGGTCTCTCTGTACCGCAGGTTGATGCTCCAACCGCTGAGCCAAATCGGCCAGGGCTTAAATGTCTGATTTTGTTCATGTGTTGTTTTTACTGATTTCATTAAATTATTTTTCTTTTCTTTTTTTATTATTACTAGTAATTTAATTTTGTTACAGATGTTTCTCCTTTTTCCCTGCAGATACCCTCCATTTTTCTGTTTCTTGTAGCTCGCTGGGATTCCTTGAAAAAACTATTTGGAGTTCTTTATTGGGTTAATTGAAGAACTCTCATGTCTTTGGGGCTTGTTACTGGAAAATTATTTTGATGATTTGATGGTTTTAATTTTTCCTTGAATTTTCATGTTACTTCACATTTGAAGTAGCAGTCACCTCCTCCAGTCTTTACTGATTGACTTCAGGAGAGAAATAGCTTCTGTCAACCCTGCTAGGGATTCAGGGGTTTTCACAGATCTTCTGTGGATATACCTGCTACATGTTTCTTGTTCCTTCTTTTGGCAGAATTCTTAAGCTAGTGTCTTTTCTCGATCATACATAGCACTAAGCCAGATGCTGATAGCCTTCTTTTTGCTTTCCCAAGGGTGGTGCTACATGCCCAAGTTTATGGTCTGTCTCAGGCCTACAGATTGGGGCTGGTTTTCTAAGCATGTTCACTGGCTTTTTGCAAAAGCTCACTCTCACCCTAGGAGCCAGCCATGAGGTGGTTTTGTGTGTGGGTCATACTCATGAGGCACTGGTGGTGGTGCCTCAGTGGGCCAGTTTGGGGGAATTTGTAGATAGAGTGTCCCCAGTAGCTCATGGTCAGGCTTTTTTTTTTCTTTTCTTAAATTTAGAGAGGGCGGAAAGGGGAGAGAGATAGACAGGCATCAGTGCATCAATTGGTTGCCTCCTGTATGTGCCGCGGACTAGGGATTTAACTTGTAACCTAGGTATGTGCCCTGACTAGAAATTGAACCCATGACCTTCAGGTGCACAGGAAGACGCTCCAGCCACTCTAACCAACTGAGCCACACCAGCCAGGGGAGGACTTTTTGATGGAGTTCTTGATATACGTAGTAAAATCCACATCCCTTTGATATGTTTCATTCTGGGGACTGTCTTCTGATCTCCCAGTTTCTTACCACCTGCTAGTTATGCGGCTGACTCCTTGGTATTGTGGATGGAACATGAGAGAAATGGGCTTTTGTAGCAGTGCTTCACACAGCTGGGGAAGTGAGGCTCTGCCTCACATACTCTCACTTTACCTCATGGAGGAAATTATTGACTGAGAATAGCTTTCTTGGCTCTGAGCTGTGCTGCCTTGGAAGAGGTATAAATGTGATTAAGATCAAACTGTTTCTCTTACTCTTTCCAGGCATAGTATATTAGTTTTTTTTTTTTTTTTTTTTGTATTGCTGTGTTAGAACTTCCCCACTGGATTCATGGACTTCCACAAAGTTTCTTTTGTCTGTGGGTGATTGTCTAAATTAGTGTTCTTTAGGGGTTCCTCGACTGTAGTCGCAAGGGGCTAGAGCCGGTTCATGGGCTACTTGAAGGTCTACATCTGGGACCAAAGTCTGTATGTCTATTACTTGATGTCTGTTACCTGGGAGAGTCCTCCCAGGTTAGGTCCGTTGGTATTTGGTGCTGGTGTTGGAAGCAAACCTAAATGGGGCTGTAGCTGAGTCCTCTGGTTTAGAGCTGGTTCCAAGTCTATAGCCAAGATTGTGGTTGAGTCAGCTGCCTGAGTGCAGGCCTATCTCTGTAAAACATCTCTTCTTGATCTTGGACTCCATCGAGGTTTCTTGGTCTCCTCTCTGGAACCCACAGCTTCCAGAAAGGCACTTTTTATCTGTGAATGGATGCCACATTTTTGTTGAAGGATATAGTGGAGAGTGTCTTATTTGGCTATCTTGCTGACATCACTTTTTCATATAAACTTCAGATTCACTTTTCTGATTTTCACAAAATAACTTGCTGGGAATTTGATTGGAATTACATTTAATCTATAGATAATGTTGGGAACAAATGACATCTTGACTGTAGTAAGTCTTCCTATCCATGAGCATGGAATATCTCTCCATTCATTTAGTTGTTTATTTCATTCATTAGAGTTTTGTGGTATTCCTTATATAGGTCTTGTACATATTTAGTTAGACAATTTTCTTCTTTTAAAAAATATATTTTTTTAACTCCTTACCTGAGGATATTTTTCCATTTATCTTCAGATAAAGTGGGAGGGGGAGAAAGAGACAGAGAGAAGGAAACATCCATGTGAGAGAGACACATTGATTGGTTGCCTCCCACATGACCCCAACCAGGGCTGGGACCAAATCTCAACCAAGGTTGAAGCCCTTGACTGGAATCAAACCCGTGACTCTATGGTCCACGGGCCAACACTCTAACCACTGAGCAAACTGGCCAGGGTGATAGTTTTTAAAAATATTTTATTAATTTTTACCTGAGAATATTTTTCTATAGATTTTTTTCTTATTTTTTATTAGAGAAGGAGGGACTGAGAGAGAAACATTGATGTGAGAGAGACACCTCTACGTGAGAGAGACACATCAATCAGCTGCCTCCTGCACGACCCTGACCAGGGCCGGGGATCGAACCTGCAACTCAGGTACATGCCTCTAATCACTGAGCCAAACTAGCTAGGGCAAGAGGGTTTAATTTTTAATATTATTGTATATGTTTAATTTGTATTTAGATTTATTCTTGGTTAAGTTATTTGGTTTGGATTCAGTATGTAGTAATTTATTAATAAAACATTTGCCTCTTTGTTTCTTTCTATTTTATAACTGATGTTTATGAACAGAATATCCCTGTGTTCACAGCTCAGAATTTTTTTTTTTTTGGAATAGCTGTGAGAATGATTCTGTATCTTAGATTATTTTGGAATAACTGTACTATAGAAATTCAATTGATTCAATAAAGATTACTTCTTAATTGATTCTTATACTTTTGTGATTCTTTTACTTTTTTTTTTTATCCTCACCCGAGGACATCTTTTGATATTTTGTTCAGATAGAGTGGGAGGGAGAGAGAGAGAGAGAGAGAGAAACATCGACGTGAAAGGGACACATCGAGTAGTTGCCACCCACACGACCCCAACCTGGGCCGGGGAAAAACTGCAACTGAGGTACGTGCCCTTAGTGGGAACTGAACCCAGGACTCTCCAGTCCAGGGGCCGACGCTCTAACCAGTGAGAAAAACCAGCCAGGACTAATTTTTTTACTTTTATGTAACAGATTAAGAAATTAGGGTAAATGTAGTTTGTCAGACAGTATTGCTTTGAGATAGAAGCTAGAAAAATTCCAGGAGAAGTAGAATAGGGAAACTAAGATCATTCAACAGCAAAAAATAAGTTGCAGTCACCTACTCCTATCTTCCCTAAACCAAGGACACTTAAGAGTAAATGGTTTGCACTTCTCCCCAACCAGAGGGTAAATAGCCTAAATCACACTACTCAGGGAGACAGATAACAGGAAAATAATTAGTGTCATTTGCCAACCACATCCAAGGACAGACAAATTAAGAGAATAACTCTCTCTTATTTATTTTTTTTATCCTCACCTGAGGACATTTTTCTATTTTTGGTTCAGGATAGAGTGGGAAGGAGAAAGAGGAGAGAGAGAGGGAGAGAGAGGAGAGAGAAACATCTACGTGAAAGGGACACATCAAGTGGCTGCCACCCGCACAACCCAACCAGGGCCGGGGACAAACTGACGGATATGCGCCCTTAGCGGAACCGAACTGGGTCTCTCTGGACCGCAGGCCGATGCTCTAACCGCTGAGCCAAACTGGCTAGGGCAAGAGAATAAGTCTCATTTTGGTGTCAGCATAAAGCTGATGAATATTCTATTGATCTTCCCCTAAGACCTCCTCTAAATGCCCAGTCTTTAAAACCCCTGAAAACAAAGGTCCTAGCTGAGTTTCATTCCCCTCCCCTCCCTTCTTCCCTCCTTCCTTCCTTCCTTCCCTCCTTCTTTCTCCCTCTCTCCCTCTTTTTCCCAGGAGCACACCTGTGCCTCTGCCACCTTCCCTTTTTCTCCCACGTGCAGGCATCTCCTAAACTTCAAGGGACCCCAGGAGTCTTGCAACGTGGGCAGCAGCATTTTTTCCCAGACACACTCCCTGAACCTGTCCCTAAGGCCCCGTTATCTCAGACTTCCCAGTGAGCCAAAGCAGCCTATTCTAGGCTCTCCTGGGCACTTCCTCCCAGGAGCATACCCGTACCACTCCCTTCCCTCCTCTCCCCTCCTCCTCATTTCCTCTCCTTCCCTTTCCCCATAGGTACAAATCACCTAAAGTCCAAGGGATCTGAGGAGACTTGCAACCAGGGGAGCAATGGGCAGTGGCTTAATCTTTCCTGTTGCTTCTTCTGTGCTTTTCCTTGTTTCACTGTCCTAAGTATATTTTTGCTGCAGTCAATAAATTCTTGCTTGCTTTTCTACACTTTGTCTCTTGATTGAAATCTTTCCTTCAAGAAGACAAGAACCGAGGTCTCCTTGTCTTGCTGGTAATAGCATCATACTGGTTCTGATTTTTGGTTTGGAAAATATGGTTAATAAATCACTAGGCTGAAGACAGCCAAGACTGATTCTGTGAGACTGTATTGTAAGCTGGTATAAGTGAGGAAGTAGGCAGTCAATGGTAGGACAAGGTACTTTTGTTGGTATTTATAGGACCTTGATTTTTTTTTTTTTAAAGCAGAAGTACTTTTTTCTCAAGTCAGCTAATTAAGGGTGGTGCTGGTTATGACTTACCTAGCAGTTTGTGAAACGATGCATTATAGGTAATTAAGTGATTTCCTTGCAGTCACATTTATTTGGGTATGAATTAAAAATATGAATTTGTTACTTAGGAATACAGTGGAAAAGTGGTAAATGTTTGATTTTTGTTTATTTATAGAACCCATCCATAGAGCATTAGTTGTTTTGTAGAGTAAAAACATTCTCGTCCTGGACGGGTAGCTCAGTTGGTTAGAGTGTGTGTCATCTGGATATGTCAAGGTTTTGGGTTTGATCTCCAGTCAGGGACACAGTGAATTCATAAACAAGTGTAACAGCAAATTGATGTCTCTCTCTTTTTCTAAAATCAATAAATAAATGAAAAAAAATAATTACAAAACATCCTGAGAAAGCTTTCTGTATTTTCTTTCCTGTCCATTTAATTAATGTTCATGTGATACATGTAACAAACCTTACTAAATAGCCCTTATCTACCATACTGTTCGTAGTTTCCTTGCCACAATTTACCACACTCAGAAGCCCAAATCCCCCTTTCCTTTGTCTAATTAATTCTCCCCAATTTGTTGCCCTTTGTTAAGATGGTATATAAGCCTTAGCAGTGGTTCTCAACCATCCTAATGCTGCGACCCTATCATACAGTTCCTTGTGTTGTGGTGACCCCCAGCCATGAAATTATTTTCCTTACTACTTCATAGCTGTAATTTTGCTACTGTTATGTCTTAGGCAACCCCTGTGAAAGGGTTGTGCGACCCCCAAAGGGGTCACAACCCACAGGTTGAGAGCCGCTGCTTTAGAGAGCCAAATGCGACATCTGGTGGCAGCTGGCTTTTATTGGGCTACTTCCTTAATGGAAGTGATAACATTTTGTTCTTCCTGGAATAAGTACTTACTCTGGGTATGGATTTGCTTTCCCTGTCTGCTTTGTTTCTGCCAAACCTACTTGCAACTTTCAGAATGCCTCAATTATATGATGGTATTTCATATCACATTGCTCCTGACCATGCGGTTTATTTTGTAGCAAGAGAAATGTGGCGTTAGGCTCATGTTTGCCAAATTCCTGCTCTTACCATGTTCTGTTTCCCTGAAGCAGCTGAATTGATAAACAGTGAAATGTCCTTTTGGACACTCACTGCACTAGCTGGTGGCAGTTCTTTATAGTGCTGGGATAATTTTGTCTACAATGTCTAGTCTTTGAACCAGCCAGCAGTCATAAGTCACAGAATCAAAGAGTGGAAATGGAATGAACTCCTCTCAGTATTTCCCTTAATGATCCACATACAGAATATTTGCGTATTTTCTCCACAACTTTGTGGTATGGTAGTTTAGAGTTCTTAGTTCCAATGAGAGAAATGCTTTTACTTGAAAATGCAGTATTGGTTCTGTTGAACTGGAAGTTGAGCAATCTGGCCACTTTGGCTTTCTCATGCCAGTGAAATAACAGGCAAAGCAGGAGACTGTTCTGTTGATTAGGTGATTGATCTCGACTCTCAAGTGGATATTGGATTGCTGCTACACAATAGAGGTAAAGAGGAGTATGTCTGGAAAGCAGATCTCTGGAGTGCCTCTTAGCACTCCCATGTCTTATAGTAAATAAAATAGATCCAGAGACATGGAAGCATGGAAAAGAGTGACAGATCTCAGAGGGAAAAGGAAAGGGAGAGGAGAGTGGGGAGCAGGGAGAGATTAACTAAGGAATTTATATGCATATATGCATAGCCCATAGACACAGATAATAGTACTGTGAAGGCCTGGGGTAGGGCATGAGCCAGGTGGAGGGTTGGGCAAAGAGGAAAAAATGGTGGGCAACTGTAATACTCTCAACAATAAAAAATAAGTGAATGGAAAACTGAAACAACCCAATAACAAACAGTGCTTTTAATGGCAGAGACGGGAACAGCAATCAGATGAGATAATTGCTAAAGAAAAATCGAATGTAATGGATAACAGGAGAAGAAAATTATAAACATTAACCTCATGACCAGTTACAGAATGAAAACTCTAGTAGTTATGTAGTATATATTAACCAGTTTTATCACCTCCCCCACTCAATTCTCCTATGTTTAACTTAAGATATGTTTAAATTATTGGATATCAAAGGGGAAGTGTGACTTAGTTATCTAGATAAAGAATGAGTATTAGGTTGCAGTTTGTCCCCGGCCCTGATTAGGTTGTGTGGATGGCAGCCACTCGATGTGTCCCTTTCACGTTGATGTTTCTCTCTCTCTCTCTCTCTCTCTCTCTCTCCGTCCCACTCTATCTGAACAAAATATCAAAAAATGCCCTCGGGTGAGGATAAAAAAAAAAAAAAGAATGAATACTACTCCCCCTGACTGGTGTTGCTCAGTTGGTTGGAGTGTTATGTGCATCAAAAGGTTGTGGGTTCGATTCCTGGTTAGGGCACATACCCACATTGTGGGTTTGATCCTTGGTTGGGGTATGTATGGGAGACAACCAATCAGTGTTTCTCTCTCACATTGATTTCTGTCTGTCTCTCCTTTCCTCTCTCTAAAATCAATTTAAAAATGTTAAAAAGGGGGGGGGGGACACACATCTGTAATACTGCCAACAATAAATAAAAAAGAGAATGAATATTACACAAAGAGAAAGTAGATTTTGTATTCTCCTTTGGGGAGATAACATCTTGGTTGTATGAGGAATGGTTGTATCATGTTAGAGTGAAAGCATGATTTTACTGTTCTTTATTCAGGAGATAAATATGATTAAGAAGTGTATATGTACACTTTATTGACAGAAGGTACTGTGGTGATTTGTGCTATGTCAGTTTATTTAAACTTGATCCCATAGTGTGATTCTTTCTCTGTGTGGTTGTGAATTGGCCCAAAGAGAATTTATGTAAGCCACACTCACTAACTCGGAAGGTTTTCAGGGTTAGATGCAGTGTGAGGCACAGAAGAGTTGGTGGGTTCCAGCTTGATCTTGGTCTCCTTTGCTTTGGTGACAGTCTGGTCAACAGCAGCATCAGGCCCACTCTCACCTGGTGGGAAACCTAAAGAGGCACAGCTTCCCAGATGTTCCCATGAGCCTTTCCTTTGCAGTCTCATTTCTGCAGCTAGATGTGTTTGACTGCTCAGATTGACTCATTGATGATTCTGATCTTCCACTTCCATGTTGGATTTTTACAACTTTTCCAGCTCTTCCTATAACTGTGCAAGGTCAAATTCTATGATATTTTGTTGTTGTTAATCCTCATCTGAGGACATTTTTACATTGATTTTTTTTTTTTAGATAGAGTGGACAGGAAGGAGGAGGAGGAGGAGGAGAGAGAGAGAGAGAGAGAGAGAGAGAGAGAAACATCAATGTAAAAGAGAAACATTGATTGGTTGCCTCCTGCACAGGCCACAACTGGGGATCAGGATGGGGATTGAACCCAAAACCTAGGTAGGTGCCCTGATGGGGAATCAAACCACCACCTTTTAGTGCATGGGACAATGCTCCAACTAACTGAGCCATACTGGCCATGGCTCTGGATTTTTTTAAAAAAAAATTTTGATTGATTTAAGAAGCAGAGAGAGAGAGGAAAACATCGACTGGTGGCATGTGCGCCAGCTGTGAATCAAACCTGAAACCTGGGTATGTGCCTTGACCGGGAATCGAACTGGTAACTTTTTAGTGTACAGGACGAAGTCCAACCAAGTGAGCTGCACCAGCCAGGGCTTTTTTTTTTTTAATCCTCACCCGAGGACATTTTTCCATTTTTTGTTCAGATAGAGCAGGAGGGAGAGAGAGAGAGAGAGAGAAACATCTATGTGAAGGGACACATCGAGTGGCTGCCACCCACACGACCAACCAGGGCCGGGGACAAACTGCAACCGAGGTACGTGCCCTTAGCGGGAACCAAACCCGGGTCTCTCTGTACCGCAGGCCGACGCTCCAACCGCTGAGCCAAACCGGCCAGGGCAGGGCTTTTTTTTTCTTTTTTTTTGCTGTTATAAACAAAGATGATGTGGCTATTCTTAAACATACAGTTTCTTTGATTTGCTCTTTTATTTGTTTGGGGTAAATTCCTAGAAGTGAAGAATATATGCTTTTTAAAGGACTGTGATATATTGTATGATTGCACTCTCCAGCATTATGTGAAAGTGTTTGTCCAAGATACGTTCTTTATTATCATGGCTCTATCTGAGAAGAAAATTTGTTAATATGGAAGGAATTAATGAAAGGAAGTGAGTCCCTTAAACTAAGTATGAAATATATTGTCAATAAGACTTAAACTTGTAACTGATTTTATGTTAAAAATATAGTTAATCTTTCTAAAACTGGGTTTTTACAAGTTTTGCATTAACCCTGTTTTTAAAAATATGTCTTGACCTGGCCTGTTTGGCTCAGTGATTGAAGCATTGGACCAAAGAGTCTCTGGCTCGATTCCTGTCAAGGTCACACATACCTCTGTTGCAGTTCGATCCCCGGCCATGGTTGGGGTCATGCGGGAGGTGACCAATCTGTGTGTCTCTCTCACATTGATGTTTATCTCTCTCCCTCCTCCCTCCCTCCCTCCCTCCCTCCCTCCCTCCCTCCCTCCGTTCCTCCCTCCCTCCCTCCCCCTCCCTCCTCTCTCCCTCCCTCCCTCCCCCCTCTCTCCCTCCCTTCCTCTCACTCTGTCTAAGAATTGATGGAGAAATATCCTCAGGTGAGGATTAAAAAAAAATCTGTCATATAGTATGTTGTACAGGATGGTGAGGGAATTAGTCTGGGTTAAGTGTCCTTGACTTAGGCTATAACTACGGTAAAACTTAAAATTTCAGAATCTAACTATCTAGTTTTGGAAATGTTCTGTGAATATAAATTGACTTGTGGAGGTTTAAAAACATTTTTATATCAGGGTTGAATTTGGAATTTCATTCATTGAGTATATTAGCTATTGATTGTGTTTATGTTCTTTTTAAAAATTTTTAATGTTTTCTTTCTTTCTTAATTTTAGAGAGAGAGGAAAGGCGAGGGAGAGAGAGACAGAAAAATCGATGAAAGAGAACATCAATTGGCCTCCTGCATGCCCTGCATGGGGGTGGGGTGGGGATCTGGCTGGCAACGTGGGCATGTGCCCTGACGGGGAATCGAATCAGTAATATCTTGGTGCATGGATTGATGCTCAACCACTGAGTCACATCAGCTGGGCATGTTTGTGTTCTTTAATTTAAAAAGAGACTGTGTTACAACTCCACTTTCTGTCCATTAAAAAAACTGTGACACAGCCCTGGTCTGGTAGCTCAGTTGGTTAGAGCATCAAGTTTGCAGGTTTGATCCCCGGTGAGGGCACACACAAGAAATCAACCAATGAATGCATAAATAAGAGGAACAACAATTTGATGTTTCTCTCTCTGTCTCTCTCTCTCTCCAAAATCAATAAAAAACAAAAACTGAAACAACAGACAGCAGAGACTCCCCGTAGATTTTGCTGGGAATGAAAGGGCTCATAGGCTCAAGTGAGCCGTGGTAGGGAGGGGCTGTGCGGAAGCTCACCGCAACTAGGTTTCAACCTGAATTATTGTGGGGAAAAAAAGTATTCTTTTTGCTGGATATTTTCCATAACCTGGTGGGGTTTCTTTGTATTTAGTTTTCACTTTTATTGGAATGGGAATTGTGTTGAAGAAAATTAGGCCCTTTCAGTGTTGGCTAGATACTGAGTGTATGTATACCCTAATCCCCGTGACTCCATGCTTAATAAGTTTGTCAGTAGTGAACCAGCATATGGTCTTTGCACTCTTTTTTCCCTCGTTCTCTCATCCCTCACCGCAAAGTGATTATGGATTTCTCCTGGAATTTTTCTCAGATTTCAAGCCAACCAAACCTTTAGGTTAGCTTTCAGCAAGGTAGATGTTTTGTTTTGTGTATTCTTGTTTTGTTTTTTTTGTTAATCCTCACCCGAGGAGGATATTTTTCCATTGATTTTTAGACAGAATGGAAGAGAGGATGGAAGGAGGGAAGGAGGAGAGGGGATAGATAGAGAGGGGGACCGAGAGAGAGAGAGAGAGAGAGAGAGAGAGAGAGAGAGAGAAAACGGACATATCAGTGTGAGAGACACACATCAGTTGGTTGCCTCTTGCATGACCTCGACCAGGGCTGGGGATTGAAACTGCAACCCAGGTACATGGCCGTGACCCAGGAATCAAACCCTTCTGTCGGAGGGCCGACACGCTAACCACTGAGCAGACCAGGGCTTGTTTTTTGTACTTTGTAGTATATAAAACTACTCCTGTTACAAGTATTGAGGCTTGATGTTTTATTTATTTATTTTTTATCCTCACTGAAGGACTTTTTTTTTTTTTTTTTTGCATTTATCTTCAGATAGAGCGGGAGGGAGAGAGAGGGAGGAAGAGAGAGAGCGCAACATCCATGTGAAAGAGACATTGAGTGGTTGCCACCCCCACTATACCAACCAGGGCTAGGGACAAACTGCAACCGAGGTATGTGCCCTTAGTGCGAATAACCCGGGCCTCTCTGGACCTCGGGCTGATGCTCTAACCGCTGAGCCAAACCAGCCAGGGAGACTTGAAGATGTAAATCTTTCCCATTAGTGTTAATTGTTTTTTCGATTTAATAAAGTTTTATTTTTCAAAATGTATACCTGGTGACCTGTTGTTTATGCATCTTCTCCAGCAGCTGAGGCGTCCCCACCTTTTGTGTTCCTGGTGTAAATTACATGAGCTCTGTGCTTTGAGACTAGTTTAATAAGCCCTTTGCTGAGGAGCTCCTGAAGGGCGGCCCTGGCCAAGGAGCCCTGGATCTTCAGTCTCTCGGAGACGACAGCCGGGGTTATGAGCTTATAGTTGGGAACCTACTTACAGAGCTTGTCACATGTCGCTTTGTCAAACAAGACTAGGTTATTGAGCTTGTCCTGTACTTTGCCTTTGGACCACTTCTTCTTTTTGGCTTTGCCCCCGGACTTGTTCACTGGGTCCTTGTCTTTCTTGGCCAACTTCCCAGCATCCTTCTTGTCGTCCTTGGGCAGCATATTGAAACCTCGGGAGCAGCAGCGACCACCGCGGCCTCCACAAGATATCGTGTTAACTTTTTTTAAAGGGCCCCTTAAACCAAGAAGTGTTCCTTATATACTGTATTGACCAATTCCTTGAAACTTTATTCTCACCCCCACTTTTTAACATTTTTGAAATTGGGGTGCATTTTACAATTAATAATGTCCTTTAAAAGCTGTCAGCTAGCCCGGCCATTGTGGCTGAAGGTTGATTGAGCATCGTCCCATGGACCGAGAGGTTCTGGTTCGATTCCTAGTCATGGCACATCCACAGGTTGTGGGCTTGTTCCTCAGTGGGGGCTTGTGCAGTAGGCAGCCAATCAGTGTATCTCTCACACTGATGTTTTTATTTCTTTCTCCCTTCTTCTCTCTCTAAAAAAAGTCAATAAAAACATAAAAAAAAAACCAAAACAAAAAACTGTCAGCCAGGCAGCTGTTGTCATTGTTTGCACTTTTGGGAATTTGGTTTGTTGTTGTTGTTGTTTTTTTTTCTTTGCTATTGGCTTAATTGGAAGATTTGTAGCAAGAGTAGAGTCCTGGGTTTTGTCTTAAAAACATTTTTTTAGCACCTTCTGGTAAGTTTAAGATGGCACCAGCATCAAAATTTGCAGCATTGTTGTCAGCAGCCTGGCAGACAATCCTGGAAATAATTGTGGAGCCTTATTTTATTTATTTGGGTTTTCTTTTCTTTTTTTTTTGCATTCATGATTAAATCTTTATTGGCATGACTTGATTGGCACTCTTCACTATGTTTATTCAGGGATTGACTCACCATTTCTATTTTCATCTTATGTCTCAGAGACTTTGCTAAGCAATGACTGGGAGAAGCATTGGTAAAAGGGACTTCTATGTGGAGCCTTATTTTCTTTTAAAGATTTTTAATAGATTTTTAGAGAGAGAAATGAAGGGGGGAGAGAGAGAGAGAGAGAGAGAAAGAGAGAAAGAGAACCATCGATGTGAGAGGGAAACATCTGTTGGTTGCCTCCTGCACACCCTCTATCGGGGATTGAGCCTGAAACCCAGGCATGTGCCCTGACCAGAAATCAAACTGATGATCTTTGGGTGCACGGGACGATGCCCAACCAGCTGATCATACTGGCCAGGCCTGGAGCCTTATTTTAAAAGTTGAATAACCCTCTCTGGCCAGGTAGCTTAGTTGGTTAGAGCATCATCCTGATATGCCAAGGTGGTGGGTTTGATCCCCCATCAGGGCACATACAAGAAGCAACCAGTGAATACATAAATAAGTGGAACAACAGGTTGTTTCTCCCTCCTTCTCTCCCTTCCCCTCTCTCTCTAAAAATCAATTAGAAAAAAAAAAGAGATGTGTCACCTGCAGTGAAAAGTTCACAGCATCAGCTAAATGCTATTCTTACTACTCTACTTAATCTGAATCTCTTCATGAGGAAACATATAAACCTAGATTGTAGAACTTTCTATATCTATAAAGCAACTGGCCTGGATTTAAAAAATAATATCTATTTTTGAAAGAAAAATATGATTAGGGTTGGAGAGGTGTTCTATATTTCAGGAAACTAAATCGACATGACTGTTAATAGCTGTGAGCAATCTTGGATAATACAAAATAAAAGATGCAAAGGATTTTTTTTAGAAGTTGGATAAATTTGAATATGAACTCTACTGCAGGTATTATTCTTTTTATGATCAAGAGTGACATATAAAGTTCATTGTCTAAATAAATGTGAAAGTATTTTCTGTAAGTAAAAAATAATAATTCTTCATAAGAAAGCATTCTGACGTAATTGAGTTGGCAGATTTTTCTAAGTGATACATAAAAATGGTGCATCTAAGCCCGGTCAGTGTGGCTCAGTGGTTGAGTGTCCACCCATGCTCCCAGAGGTTGCTGGTTTGATTCTCAGTCAGGGCACATGCCTGGGTTGAGGGCTCCATCCCCAGTAGGGGGCATGTGGGAGGCAGCTGATCAGTGTTTCTCTCTCATTGATGTTTCTATCTATCTCTCCCTCTCCCTTTCTCTCTAAAAATCAATAAAAACATATTTTTAAATGGTACATCTAACAGTAGCCGGTTTGTTGGAGTCATTGAAATACAGTATTTCTTTTGTAAATTTAGGTTATCATCATCATTATTATTATTTTTTATCCTCACCCGAGGACATTTTTGCATTTATCTTTAGGTAGAGCAGGAGAGAGAGAGAGAGAGAGAAACATCGATGTGAGAGACACACATCAACTGGCTGCCACACACACGACCCCAACTGGGGCCAGGGACAAACCGCAACCAAGGTACATGCCCTTAGTGGGAACTGAACCTAGGACTCTCTGGTCCGCGGGCTGATGCTCTAACCACTGAGCCAAACCGGCCAGGGCAATTTAGGTTATTTTTTAATAGATTGTCATGAAATTGTTTCAGAAGATAATTGGAAAAATCTTATTTAAACATTTATAATATTCTGTGGAAAAATACTGACTTTGGAAGTTCCTAGGAGGTTTGGATGAGAGAGAAGTTATTAAAAAGATGATGTGGTGACATTTCTAGAAAGAGTAGGAGGAAAGGTAAAGGTAGAAATTAGATGGCAGAAAACTTAAAAAAAACAAAAAAACTTTAAATACATTAAGACCAACATTTGTTACCTAAGCAGGTACATCAATTGCAATTAGGACAGAGAGAAATTATTGCTCCTCAAAAAAAAACCCAGTTATTTTCAAGTCCTCTTGGCAGCCTTTTTTTCCTAGAGATAGAGGAAGAGGGCTAGAGATAGAAACATCGATGAGAGAGAAGAGCAATTGGCTTCCTCCTGCATGCCCCCGAGTGGGGATTTGGCCCACAACCTGGGCATGTGTCCTGACCGGGAATTGAACCAGCAGCCTCTTGGTGTGTGGGTCAGTGCTCAACTACTGAGCCACACTGGCCGGGCTTCTTTTTTTAGATATGTTTTTATTGCTTTTTTTTTTAGAGAATAAGGGGGAGAGAGAGAACCATCGATCTGCTACCTCCTGCATGCTCCCTACTGGGGATTGAGCCCACAACTTGGGCATGTACCCTGACCGAGAATTGAACCAGGACCTGTAGTCTATGGGATGACGCTCAATCTACTGAGCCACTCTGGCTGGCCTCTTGGCAGACTTAAAGGTAGGGTTCAAAATGAGTAAAAAAGACTATTTTAATGTAAGTCATATTATTATTTTGAAATGTGATTTTCAGGCTAATACTATAGGATATGTGCTAGGTATAGGCTCCTTTTTCTACATAGGGTATCTTTCAGTAAAGTAGGGCCCTAACTAAGAAGTGGTGCTCTATTTATTTATTTTAATCCTCACTCAAGGACATTTTCCCCTTTATCTTCTGATAGAATGGGAGGGAGGGACAGAGAGGAAAAGAGAGAAACGTCGACGTGAGAGGGACACATCGACTGGTTGGTTTCCTCTTACACAACCAGACCAGGGCCAGGGACTAACTGCAACCAAGGTATGTGCCCTTGACTGGAATCGAACCTGTGACTCATTGGTCTGGGGCTGACACTCTAACCATTGAGTAAACTGGTCAGGGCAAATTGGTGCTCTTTTTATTTATTTTAAAATCTTCACCTGAGGATATTTTGTTGAATTTAGAGAGAGTAAGGGAAAGGTGGGGAAGAGACATCAATATTAGTTTCAGGTGTATAGTATAGTGGTTAGACATAGAAATGGTACTCTTAAAGTTAGCTTGTAGGTTGGTGTTTGGAACTTAATATACAGTCAATGTTACAGTTAAGAGTTGGAAGAAAATGATTAGTTTTATTAAACTTGTAAAATGAATAAATAAGTACCTTTAAAAATTCAACAGTGCTCGTGTTTGACGTACAGATTTAAGGTAGAGCTAGAGAAAAATGACAGTCTCACTGTTTTGGTGTTTATTTCATATGGTATAAAATATTTATATTAAAATGGGTATTTTATTGCCCTGGCTGGTTTAGTTTAGGGTTTAGAGCATCGGCCTGCAGACCAATGAGTCGTGGGTTTGATTCTGGTCAAGGGCATGTACCTCGGTTGCGGTTTGTCCCTGGCCCCTGGTCTTCGGGGTGGTGCAGGAGGCAACCAGTCGATGTGTCCCTCTCATGTCAATGTTTCTCTCTCTCTTCCTCCTTCCCACTCTATCTGAAGATAAACAGAAAAATGTCCTCGAGTGAGGATTGAAGGGGGAAAAAAGGATATTTTATTTTTAAGATATTTTCTAAGAAAAGGGGTCTGTGTTCATTTTAGACATCAGTGAAACTGCCCTGGCCAGGGTGGTTCAGTGGTTAGAGCGTGGGCCTGCTCACTGAAGGGTTTTAGGTTCAATTTCTGGTCAAGGACAGATATCTGGGTTGTAGGTTCTATCCCCCGCTATGGTTGGGGTGCATGTAGGAAGCAACCATGTGTTTCTCTCACATTGATGTCTGTCTGTCTATCTCCCTTCCTCTCTCCCTTTCACTCTCTCTCTAAAAATCAACAGAAAAAATATCCGTTGAGGAATAACAAAATAAAAAAATCAGTGAAACAAATATTAATGTATTTGAGATACAAAACTTTACAGGTGTTATAAAACCAAGTAAAATGTGAATTTATAAAACTAAATCTGATCCTTATTGAAGTTAAAGGACGGGTGCATGTTTTCATGTGAATTATTACAACTACTAAATAATGCCACCTGTTCTTTGGTCACTTACAGGAAGTTGAACTTGAACTTGTTTTTTTAACAGGGCCTAATACATTGATGACCTGATTAAAATCAGGGTCTTAATATTAGAGGAATTAAAACAAGGAGAGTAGGCAACCAACAGTTATTGTTATAATCATAAAGCTGTTGAACATTGCTTTTTGAAAAAGATGGTAGGGACGAATAGCACATGGAGAAATGCTTATTATTCAGTGATAAAAAAGCAGGATATGTAGCTATAGCACCCTGATGTCAGTTTTTACATTCTTGTGTAAGTACATGTACTGAAGAGACTTGAATGAAATACGTCTAAAATGTTAACAGTCTATTTAAATGATAGGACCCTGATAATTTTTGTTTTTAATCCTTACCCAAGGACATTTTTCTGATTATCTTCAAATAGAGTGGGAGGGTGGGAGAGAGATAAATCAATGTAAGAGAGACACATTGACTGGTTGCTTCCTGCACGACCCCGACCAGAGCTGGTGATGAACCGAAACTGAGATATGAGTCCTGGACCGTAATCGAACCCAACTCTTTGGTCCACAGGCCAACACTCTAACCACTGAGCAAAACCAGCCAGGGCACCACCATGATAATTTAAAAAATATTTTTCTATTTTTAAAAAATATGTTGTTGATTTTTTTTAGAGAGAGAGCTAGAAACATCAATGTGAAAGAGAAACATCGATGAGCTGCTTCCTGCATGCCCCTTACTGGGGATCCAGCCCATAACCCAGGCATGTGCCCTGAGCAGGAGTCAAACCTGGATCTCTCAGTCAATGGGATGATGCTCAGTCCACTGAGCCACCATTGGCTGGGTTTAAAAATAGTTTTAGTTTATATTTCTCTGCCTTTCTCTATTTTTTATTTTGGTTTGTTTTGTTAAAAAATAGGCAGAAATTACAAAACCATATCGTATTTGTTTTCATTTAGAGAGTATTTCTTTTTCAGTATAGTCATGACAAGGATTTTTTGTGTGTCTTTTTTGGGAGTCAGGTACTTTCATGTAAGAAAGAGAGGGAGAAAGATTTTTCCTGTGGTAATAGGTGAAGGTTGAGACTGAGGGGGGGAGGAAATGTGGTTAAAGATAAATAAATGTATGAACGAGATTGCTTATGGCTAGTAATTTCCACTTTAGGTAGTGAAAAAGAAGTGATTAGTTTGCCTGTGTAGTCACCTTGACGGACAAGAAAAGGACATATAGGAGTTGACATTGCTTGAAAAGGTTCTTTGCGCCATCTAACAGATCCTGACTCAGGAAAGCTTGGTTTCTACTGGTGGATAAGGGAAGAAGAAGACAGAGCCCGTTTTATGTATGGGCTTTCATAAAATTCAGTTATCTAAGGAATTTCCTGTTGAGGTCTTGACTACATTGTTTATTTTGAGTTTAGTTCCTTTAAATTGTTAACATTTTCTTTTATAGCTGTATATGTTTATTTCCTTTATAAACAAACCATCAGTGGCATAAGATGAGTGGAGTGGCAAATGGGTTTTCATATCATGTGTCACTTCTGAGAGTGATTAGTTAAGAGTATATGCAGTGCTATAATTGATTAACAATGTCTGTATTAGCTGCTTGGAGAAATCCTGGCTATTTGTCTTCTAGCTTATAATCTATTTTGTATGTTTCTTGGATCATACTAAAGTTGCTTGGTAGTTATACAGTAGTACAACGTGAAGGAGTGAAGGAGACCAACTATTGGATACTAAATTTACAACCCTGAAATAAGTGACAACAGCCATCTCTGTGCAGATTAACTTTTGAATTGATGGTCAGTGGAGGAAATTAACTGTGACTAGAACCTATACTCTTCAGTAAGGTAGTCACAATGCACATATGGCTATTGACCATTTCAAAAGGTGGATAGTTTGACTGAGAAAATGAATTTAAATTTTATTTAACTTTAATTATTTTAAGTTTGAAATTGAAGCAGTGTAAAATATTACTTTCTGTGAAACATAACTTTATTGTTTTGGTAGGACTACATTTTACATTACTGCATCAGGCATCCATGGGAGGTTTTTATTTCTAGGCCTGGAAGTAGCATCCATTTCTGCTATCATCCCATTGACATTACTTAGTTATATGACCAAGTAATTAGGGAAGCTGGGAAATAAAGTGTAATTTTATGTTCTGGAGGAAGGGAGAATACATTTTAGTACAAAGCTAATAGTCCTTTTCTCATGAAAGAAAAAAAAAAAATAGTATGCAGTGTGCAGCCAGTACACTAAAAACAAGGAAACAGACAGGTGAGGCTAGAATACAATGGATGACCGAAGATAACCAAGTCTCAGTCTTACTCAGGATTAAAGCTGTCTAGTTTGATAAGCAAACTAAGAATAGATGGTAATTCCTTAGCCTCATAAAGGGCATGTGCAGAAAAACCTGCATTGGATGTTTTTTGTTTTTTTTTTATCCTCACCCGAGGACATCTTTCCATTTTTGTTCAGATAGAGTGGGAGGGAGGGAGGGGGAGAGGGAGGGAAACATCAATGTGAAAGGGACACATGGAGTGGCTGCCTCCTGCACGACCCCAACCAGGGCCTGGAATGAATCGAAACCGAGGTACCTGATCTTGACTGGAATCAAACCCAGGACTCACTGGTCCGCGGGCTGACGCTCTAACTGCTGAGCCAAACCAGCCAGGGCTACATTTGATGTCTTAATGATAAAGGATCGAATACATTCCCTCTAATGTTAGGAGCAACTACTTGTATTCAACATTGAACTGGAGTTTTTAGCCAGTGCAATAGATCTAGAAAAAGAAACAAGGTATACTGATTGGAAAGGAAGAAGTAAAATTGTTTTTATTTATAAACAGCATGACTTTTTTGGGAAGACTGCTGTAATTTATTTAACTACTGATTGTCTATGTAGACTGTACTACAGAATCTGTAAATAGCAACTACAGTTAATAAATGAATTTAGAAAAAAAAAATGAATTTAGCAGTGTTGTAGGATTGAAAGGTCAGTATTTAAAAGTCAATTGTATATATATGTTTGCAATGAATACTTGGCAATTGAAATTATAAAAAAAAAACCCTTCACGATACAATAAAAAGGTATGAAATATATAGGGATAAATATAACAAAATGTTGGCAACTGGTACATGAAAACTACAAAGCTTTGCAGAGATAATTTAAAGGAGACCTGAATAATAGGAGAGAGTTACTGTGTTCATGGTTTGGAAGGTTCATACTGTTAAGATGGAAGTTTTTCCCAAGTTGCTATATAGATTCAATACAATCCCATTCAAAATTCTATTAGGCTCCTTTGTGGAAATCGACAAGCTGATTCTAAAATTTATATGAAAGTTCAAAAGATTTAGATTATCTAAAACAATCTTGAAAAAGAAAAATCTGGGGAACGCATAGTCTGACTTAAAGACTTATGAAAGTTATAGTAATCAATACAGTGTAGTACTAGATGAGCCTCAAGAGATATATCAGTGCAACCCAAAATGTAGTCCAGAAATAAACCCACACCATGCAGTCAATTGATTTTTGAGTAAAGGGCCAAGATAGTTCACTTAAGAAAAGATAATCTTTTCAATAATGATGGTGGAACAATTGACTATCTATCTGCAAGGAAAGGATTTTGACCATCATCCTAACCCACACTTTATGCAATAAATTAGTATGAAAATAGGACACAAAAATTATGAAATACTAAAAAAATATGGACAGATTAGAGTTTGACAGAAAAAATTTTAAAAATCTATGAAAATTATGTAAAGACAAGCTATACATCTTGAGAAATACATGCAAAACCTATATGGCAAAAGATTTATATAAGGAACTCAATAAGAAGGCATACAACTTAGTTAAGAAACGGGCAAAAGATTTGAACAGACATTTAATCAAAGAAGAATTGGATGTACAAAAGCTCTCAACGTCATGATTTGATGGGAAAATGGAAGTGAAAACCACAATTAGGTACCACTATTTATCTTCTGGAATGGTTAAAATTAGAAAGACTGACCTTACCAAGTATTGCCAATTATGTGGAAAAACTAGAACTTGCATATATTGCTGGTGGTAATGCCAAATGGTATCATTACTTTGGAAAATAGTTTGGCAGTTTCTTACAGTGTTAATCATGTACAGTACTTAACATACTATGGACATAGCAGTTCTACTCTAGATTATTTACCTAGATATTGCTCAAGAGAAATGAAAACATATGTCCACACAAAGACTTGGACTCAAATATTCATAGCAGCTTTATTCATAGTAGAACCAAACTGGAAGCAACCCACATGTTTATCAGCTGATGAGTACCTAAGCATATTGTGGTAAATACATACAATGGAATATTACTTAGTAATAATAAGGATGCATTTCTAGAGCAATGTGCTAAGTGAAAGAAGTCAGGCACAGAGCACCATATACTTTTGATTCCATTTATATGAAACTCTAGAAAAGACAAAACGGTATTTTTGAAAGTAAATCGGTGGTTTTCCAGGGTCCAGAGAGTGGGGAGGGAGTTGACTATAAAGAACACAAGGGAAAAATTCTTTATCGTGATTATGCTGGTGGTTACACTACTGTATGTATTTGTTAAAACACAATGAATTACATACTTAAATTTTCTTTTTAAGTATTAAGTATATATTTTTCTTCAAATAAGTCTTGTACTTCAGTAGTACATACGGGCAAAGTTGTTTTCTCCAAAGTAATTGATACTTCATACCTTTGTTTAATAACTTTAAATAATAAATATGTAAGCACTTACTATAGAAATGATTTTACATGCAAATAATGTATAGAATTCTACCCATAAATTTAATTTCCCCCAAACTTGTTTTTTAAAAGAAAAGCACACTACAGATTTTAAAAGGCTTTGGATTACTCTGCTTCCAAATCATTGTTGAGATGGAAAATTAAAGCTCTTTCCACTAGGATTTTCAAGTTAGAATTTTCTCCAAAGTAAAAATTATAGAGCAGAGTGCCATTTCAGAAACAGGCTGTATTCAGCTCTCACCCCAGCATCCATAACTGCCAGGTCAAATATCAAACAAGGTCAGACTAGTCCAAAGAATTGGACATCAATATATGAGGTCAGTATGTCCTACTAAGATGTTAATAAACCAAAACCTGAAATGCTGAAATCAAAACAAAAGATATCAGGCCCTGGCCAGTTTGGCTCAGCGGTTAGAGCGTCGGCCTACGGTTCAGAGAGACCCGGGTTCGGTTCCCGCTACGGGCATGTACCTTGGTTGCAGTTTGTCCCCGACCCTGGTTGGGTCATGCGGGTGGCAGCCACTCGTGTCCCTTTCACGTCGATGTTTCTCTCTCTTTCTCCCTCCCATTCTATCTAAACAAAAAATGGAAAAATGTCCTCAGGTGAGGATTAAAAAAAAAAATATATATCAGTACTTGAGGCTAAGTATCATACAGGTTGTTAGTTCCTTGTTGTATCCCTCTTTCTAAAACATTAATAAAGGAAATGCAAAGAAAATTTTATTTTATATATCACAAGCCATACATTTTTGTCATTAGTTATTACATAAATGCTGTCTAGTACCATTATCCAAGTGGCATAATCATTTTATGTCTACAATTCACTTCTGTATTTACAGAATTTTCATGATTTACATAAGTACATCTATCAGTGAAGGTTTAACATTGAGGTACGATGTAGCATCCATAATATCTGATGTTTTGCAGATAGTAGCGTAGAGATATATTTTTAATCACCTTGCCATTAGAGTCACCTTATGTAAAAAATAAAAGAATAATTTAGAAATTCTAACTCTCTAAAGGAGATTTTCAGTGTGCTCATACAAATGGTTAGATAGTAAGATAGTCAGAAACAACTTCTATGTCCACCTCCTCTTATAATTTCTATATCATTTTAGTTTTCAGTTGCTTTCCTTTGCATGCAGAAAGGGGCCCTGATGAGATAAATGTTTTGCTTGACTTTTTTGCTGTCCTGAACTTTCTGTAGTTCTTTACTTTTTCCCAACATGTTTGTTATAAATTTAGTTTGACGGTTCTGTTTGATCTCTTTGACTCTCTTCATTGCATCATTCGCTTCATTCGCAGCTCTCACTGGTATTTGACAGATTCATTTCTGCATTTTTAAAAATCAACTGAATTATCCACTGTAAGCTCTTTACCAGTTGCTTTACGGAATGCTTTAGTCTGCCTGACCTTGCAAGGATTGCACTTCTTTGTCAGGTTTTTATGACACTTATATTTACAAAACCTGAACACCTTGCAGTTGTTGCTGACAAACATCGTGCTGTGGCCTGGGTATATGGGCTCAGAACAGAAAATAACACTTCTTGATACATATGTTGAACTTGCATGAATATCCATCACTCAGACATCTAGCTTGAAAGGAAGCTGTACTTAAATTTTTTGTATACATTTCATACTTTAATAAAGCTGCCCCCTTTCTTCCCCAATAGAGATGGTCCCTACCATCCTCTAAAACTGGCCAATGACTTTTTGGTTTTTAATTTTTAAAATTAAAAAAAATATATTGTTACAAACTCTTAGAAATATTTTATATATAGTTGTATTATTGTTATCTTATTGATGTTTGCATTGTCCCATCTTTGGCCTGTAGCAGCTGATTCCAGTTCATTCTTGAGTTCTTTTGACATGACTCAAGAGTAGTCCTCGGTCCTTCCACATTCTTTGTGATATACATAATCCAGGTGCTTCTTGTACTTTTCTTGACCTAGACTTGTAGCCATCTAGGAGTCCTGGTTCCTTGCTTTGGAGAGTAGTATGAGAGATAACAATGTGAATAATAAGTGGTGCTGCATGACTGCTAGACAGTCATTGTTTTTAGGCCTTTTTTTTTTCCCCTTCTCCCTGCCTTCAGCTTTACTGAGGTATAATTGACAAGTAAATTGTAAATATTTAAGTCTACATCGTGATGATTTGATATAGATATACATTGTAAAAGGATTTCTCCCATCTAATTAATTAATACATCACATATTCATCATTTTTTGGTGAGAACATTTAAATTGTACTTTCTTAGTAAATTTCAATTATGTAATACAGTGTTATCAACAACAGTTACCATATTTTATACATTTAGATATTTTCATTGGACAGAGGATATTGATATATATGATAGATGATAAAATACAAATTGGATTCAAACTGATGCTTTCAGTTTAAATCCAGAACAAGTTTTTTTCCTTAACTTTGTTTTCCTTACGTCAGAATTTCTTTTGAGCAATGCCAAAAATCTCAGTTCTCAATGACAAACATAATTAATGACTTCCTTTATCCCTCACAACACAACAGTCTCAGGATAATTCCAAAACTACCATCAGAATAAAGAGTGTGGGTCTGACCGGGGCTTCTGCCTAAGGAAAAATAAAAGAGTAAAGTGATTGAAAACAGTTTCAGGTTTTTTTTCTCTCTTTCAATTATTTTTATTCTAATGATAAATCCCATTAAGAATATACAGTCGGTGGGCGGTCAGGGCTCCGGGCGGGGGCGGCAGCGCCATCTTGTGCCCGGGGCTGGTGGGGAGGCCGGGCAGGGGCCCCCGGGAGGCGCAGAGGACTACGGAACGGCCTGGAGTCTGAGGAACTGGAGCCTGAGGAGCTGCTGCTGGAGCCGAGCCCGAGCCTGAAGAGGAGTCGCCCCGGCCCCGTGCCCCACCCGGAGCTCCGGGCCCTGGGCCTGGCTTGGGAGTCCCTGGCAGCCAGGACTGGTCAAGGTTGACCCGGGGGACGGCGCCATTGAAGACCCGGAGCTGTAAGCTATCAAAGCTCGAGTCAGGGAGATGGAGGAAGAAGCTGAGAAGCTAAAGGAGCTACAGAACGAGGTAGAGAAGCAGATGAATATGAGTCCACCTCCAGGCAGTGTTGGCACAGTGACCAGTGATCACGTCTATTGAGGAGAAGATGGAGGCTGATGCCCGATCCATCTATGTTGACAATGTGGACTATGGTGCAGCAGCAGAAGAGCTGGAAGCACACTTTCATGGCTGTGGTTCAGTCAACCGTGTTACCATACTCTGTGACAAATTTAGTGGCCATCCCAAAGGGTTTGCATATGTAGAGTTCTCAGTCAATGAGGACTTCCCTGGCCTTAGATGAGTCCCTATTTAGAGGAAGACAAATCAAGGTGATCCCAAAACGAACCAACAACCAGGCATCAGCACAACAGACCAGGGTTTCCCACCAGCCCAATACCGTGCCTGGACCACCAACTACAACAGTTCCCGATCTCGATTCTACAGTAGGCCCCGGGGTTCCGGGGTCATGTCTACAGGGGCCGGGCTAGAGCGACTTCATGGTATTCCCCTTACTAAAAAAAGTATGTATTAGGAGGAGAGAGAGGAAAAAAAGGGGGAAAAAAGAATTGAAAACCCACAAAAAACAAAACAGAAGATGACCTTGATGGAAAATTTATATATACATATATATAAATATATAAAGATATACTGTGGAAGGGAGGAGAATCCCATAACTAACTGTTGAGGAGGGACCTGCTTTAGGGAGTAGGGGGAGGCCCAGGGAGTGGGGCAGGGGGCTGCTCATTCACTCTGGGGATTCGCCATGGACTCTACTCAACTGCGCAAGCTGCTCCCACTGTTTCCCTGTCCCACATCACCCCTTTGGGGGCTGCTCAAGGGTAGATGGACATGGATGGTAGGAGGGTTTTTGTTTGTTTGTTTTATTTTTTTGTTTTTTACCCAGGGCTTTGGAAGGACATCAAACTGTTCTCTTGTTACCTTCCCTCCATCTTCTCCCTCACTTTCACAGTACCCTCCTGCCTGCTCCTGTCCTGCCAGGTCAACCACCCACCTCACCCCTCTTTTCTGGCTCCCTGTTCCTTCAGATTGCCTGGTGATCTATTTTGTTTCCTTTTGTGTTTCTTTTTCTGTTTTGAGTGTCTTTCTTTGCAGGTTTCTGTAGCAGGAAGATCTCCATTCCGCTCCCAGCGGCTCCAGTGTAAATTCCCCTTCCCCCTGGGGAAATGCACTACCTTGTTTTGGGGACTTTTTTTGTTTTCCAGGTTTTTTTTCCCCCTTTGCCTTTTTTCCCCCTTTTATTTGGAAGAAATGGGAGGAAGTGGGCACAGGGAGGTGGGAGGTGGTTTTGTTTATTTTTTTAGCTCATTTCCGGGGAGTGGGAGTTTTTTTTTAATATGTGTCATGAATAAAGTGGTTTTTGAAAAACAAAAAAGAATATACAGTCAGCGCTGGCTGTTGGGGGTAGGGAGGTTAGAGCATTGGCCTGAGTATGGAAGAGTCGAGGGTTCGATGCCTGATCACGGGCACATACCTGGGTTGCAGGTTCGATCCTCGCCCCATTTGGGGTATGTGCGGAGGGAAACCAATTGATATGTCTTTCTTTTTTCTTTTTTTAATTTAATTTTATTTATTTATTTTTTTAAATGTTCCCCAATTTTATTTATTTATTTTTTATCCTCACCCGAGGACATTTTTCCATTTTTTTGTTCAGGTAGAGTAGGAGGGAGAGAGAGGAACAGAGAGAGAGAGAAACATCGACGTGAAGGGACACATCGAGTGGCTGCCACCCGCACGACTGACCAGAGCCGGGGACAAACTGCAACCGAGGCACGTGCCCTTAGCGGGAACCGAACCCGGGTCTCTCAGGACCACAGGCCGACGCTCTGACCGCTGAGCCAAACCAGCCAGGGCTGATATGTCTTTCTCATTGATGTGTCTCTCCCTCTCTTTTTCTCCCTTCTCCCACTTCCGGTCTTTTAAAAAATAAATGGAAAAAATATCCTCAGGTGAGGATAAACAATAACAAAAAATGATATGAAATTCAAATTTTAATGTCTACAAATAAAATTGAAAAAAAAGGAAGAATATACAATCAGCCTTGGAAGGTGTGACTCAGTCATTGGGTGTAGTCCTGTGTACCTAAAGGTTGCCAGTTTGATTTCAGTTCAGGGCCCATGCCTGGCCCAGGTAGGGGACGTGCAAGAGGCAGTAGATCAGTGTTATGCTCTCACATAGATGTTTCTCTCTCCTTCTCCTTTCCTCTCTATCTAAAAACCAGTGAAAACATTGATTTTTTTTTTTAAAAAAAAAGGATATACAATCAAATTACTGTGCTCTGAAGTCACTTTTAGAATGTTCCCTCTCTGCCTAAGCCATTAATTGGATTTACAGTTAGGCTCCTTGATTACTTTTACATTTAATTTTGGGGAATTCCTTTTTTGAAATTTAATTTTGTTTCAAAATTGTGTAAATTATTTACATAGTTCCTGAAACAAATCTACAAATCAAAGTAACGTTTAACGGATTTTATCCATGTCCCTTTCAACTTATGTCCTCACCTATATGTAATTAAAATGTTATGGTTTATTCTTTACATAATATAAGTATATATTTTTCTATCTTTCCCTTTTCTAGTTAAATAGTAGCATTCTATACATATTTTTTTCCATCTTGTTTTTTTCACCTTGGCAGTATTCTGGAGATTATGGTGTAGTGGTAATAATGATACTCGTCAACATTATAGTCCCCCCTTATCCACAGGAGATACTCTCCAAGACCCCCAGTGGATACCCAAAAATGGGGATAGTATCAAATCCTATTATATTGTATTACTACATTCATACCTATGATAAAAGTTTAATTTATAAAGTAGTTATAACAAGATACTAACAACAATAACTAATAAAACAGAACCATTTAAGAATATACTGTAATAAAAGTTATGGTCTCTGTTCATGTCTTTCTCCCCAAATATAATGCCTTTTTCATCTTCACTAAGCATTTGTCATGTACTTTGGCTATAAATTTTGCAGTTGGACGTGTTAGCAAAACTAACATGAATCTCATTTTCCTTCACAATTCATGGATAGAAAACTCATTCTTACCATAGATCTTAGCAGCCTCAGCATACAATTTTTCATTAAGTTAAGAACTTTTACATTTTCACTTAAAGGAAGCATTTTACAGTTTCTCTTTGGCATATCTGAATTGCCAGCATCACTGTTGCTCTTTGGGTGCATTAAGTAAAATAAAGGTTACTTGAACACAAGCACTGTATGTGACCTACCTGTTAGATCTTTATTCCATTTTTTTCCTATTGATTCTTGGCCATTCTTCATTTTTAGATTATATATATTAATGATATTTATCCTTTGTGATAATAAGTTGCTGCCTCCCCCCACCCCCAACCCACACACACAGTTTATCACTTTGTGAACTTCACTCAGCTTTGCTTTGAACTTTGCTCACTCACCACCTTACTCTGAGGTATAGGAGTTTGGGAAGAACAGGTGAGTAGAGGATTGGGTCATAAGATTCACAGTAGTGATTTTTGGCAATGAGAGCTTTGATCATAATGGATAACAGGGTGGTTGGATTTTCAGTAGTGATGAATGTAAACAAGAATATAAGGTGGAATGGATTTAGTCCATATCATTGTTAGTGGGTGTTGTGATTTTTTGTTAACATTTAAGTAGAACCTTGGGGGAAAAAATTAAGTAGAACCTTGGGGTGCTGTCAGATGGTGAGCCAAGGTTCAACAAAAAAGACCAAAGGGAAAGTGAATTAGAGTTTATTACTCACAGGTCCTGGAGGAGATATCCAGTCTATCTCGAGGATACACATGGGGAAGTCAGTGCAGGGTGTGCACAGAGTGAGCAGCCAGGACCTGGGGTAAATGTCTTTATTAGGGTCTGTGGGTGGAGTGCTTTGGGGTTCCTGTGCTGAGACTGGATTGGCCAATTCAAACCAAAAATAACAGGTGTTTTACAAACTCCAGTGGCGATGGAGTCTTATCTAAGGGGAACAAAAGGAGAAGGAGCTGGGAAGCAAGAGAGACTTTATCACAAGGATTCTTTGGGGAGTCATATCAGGAACATATATTTACTTGTGACTCTTGAGGGTTGTTATTTAGTGCATGTGCTTGTTCAGGGAGCTGGTATTAGTCCAAGAGCCCTGCAGGTCAGTTAGCCACACAAAATGGAAGCAATATTGCCTTGGCTGGTTTGGCTCAGCAGTTAGAGCATTTGACCTGTGGTCCAGAGAGACCTGGGTTCGGTTCCCGCTAAGGGCATGTACCTCGGTTGCTGTTTTTCTCCGGCTCTGGTTGGGTCATGCGGGTGGCAACCACTCAATGTGTCCCTTTCATGTTGATGTTTCTCTCTCTCTCTCTCTCTCTCTCTCTCTCTCTCTCTCTTCCTCTCTCTCCCTTTCACTCTATCTGAACAAAAAATGGAAAAATGTCCTTGGGTGAGGATTAAAAAAAAAAAATTAAAGCAATATTATGCAATAGTTTAGCTAAGCTCTTAATTGGGGCTGGGGAGCTTGGGCTGACATAAGGTGCTAAAGGTGTAATGTGAGAAATTGGTGGTTCAGGGGCTTCAAGCAACTTGGCACTACCTGTTACAGTGTGCCTCTGATGTCAGTCACTTGGTGGCTCCTTTAGTGGACCATGGTGGATGGGCTGCTCAGGAGGGAGTAGTTCACATCTGGCTGATAGGGATTTCTGCTATGGCTTTACAAATACCCTGAGAGTATCATCAGATTGGTCCAATATGGTTTTTGATTTATTTGGGTTTCTCTATTAAAAAATATAACTAACACTCTGCCTTTCTATAGAATATGTGTTTCATGAATGTTCACATACATAAGTACTGTTGTTTTTGTTCTTATTTCAGGCTACAGACAAGAGAAAAGCTTTAGAAGAGACCAAAGCCTATACAACCCAGTCCCTAGCTAGTGTTGCTTATCAAATAAATGCATTGGCCAATAATGTACTCCAATTGCTGGACATCCAAGCCTCTCAGCTTCGGAGAATGGAGTCTTCCATCAATCACATCTCACAGGTAACAGCTTATAAACAGCTTTAAATTTACATGTAAGCAACCAGCAGCATACACCAAAGGAGTAGATAGCCTGAATATATGGATTCCTTACTCGTCTTCTTACTGGCTGAATTTAGTTATTATCACTTTAAACTTTGGCTTTGAGTTGAGTAAACCAACTCTTCTTTTTTTAAAATGTGTGTGCTAAAATATACAAAACATAAAATATATCATTTTAAGTATTTTTAAGTGTATATAGTTCATTGGCATTAAGTATATTCACATTGTTATGCAACCATTACCAGTTATTCTATTTCTTTTATAAGATCTTTCTTGAAGTAAAATAAATTGCACACAATTATAAAGCATTCAAATTTATAAAATTTGATACATTATCTATGAGACCATTAATACATTCATGATAATGAACATCCTCCCCAAATTTCTTCATACTCTTTTGTTATCTCTCTTTTCCATTCCCTGTCCTCAGGCTTTCTGTCACTATGGGTTAGTTTACATTTTCTGAAATGTTATGTAAATGAAATCATATGGCATATACTATTTGCTTGCCTGGCTACTTTTAATCAGCATAATTATTTTGAGATTCATTCATGTTGTAGGTAAAAAATAGTTCACTCCTTTTTATTGCTGATTACTATTCCATCCTTCTAGCTTTTGTTTATCCACTCACCTGTTGATGGACATCTGGATTGTTTTCAAGTTTTGCTTCTTACAAATAAAACTGAATATTTGTGTACAAGTCTTTATATGGTCATGTGTGTATAGTTCTTGTGGGTAACTTAACTTCCTCTGAAGTAAGAATGACTAGGTCACAAGGTAGATGTCTGTTTAACATTATAACCAAATGTATAGCCAAATTGTTTTCCAAAATGATTATACCATTTTATCTTCCCATCAGTATTAATGAGAGTTCTAGTTGCTTCACAGTCTCACCAGTGTTGCTGTGGTAAGTCTTTTTAATTTTAGACATTCTAATAGGTGTGTCGTAGTGTCTTGTGGTTTTAATCACCCTTTCTCTAGTGATTAATGAGGTTGAACATTTTTTCATGTGGTTGCTGTAGATTTCAGTATTTAAGCCTTGTATATCTTTGTCTGATTTATTCCAAAGTATATCATATTTTTTGTTGATAGTGGGTATTTTTTTAAAATCTCAACAGAAATACAATTGATACTGATATACTTTGTGTCCTTGTTAAAGTTACTTAATAGTTAGAGTAGCTATTGTATAGATTCCATTGTATTTTCTATGTAGAATATCATGTTAGTAAATAAAAACAATTATACTTCTTTCCTTTTCTATTTTTCTTGCTTTTTATTTTTATTTATTTTTGCCTTACTGTACTAGTTTGACACTTTAAGACAATGTTGAATAGGAGTAGTGAAAGTGGACATTGTTATCTTGTTCCTATTTTAGTGGAAAGCATTCAGTCTTTTACTATAAGTGTCATTATAGTCTATAGGTTTTTCAGAAATATGCTGTATGAGGAAGTTGCTTTCTAGTGCTAGTTTGATTAGAGTTCTTATCAGAAATGAATAATTGATTTAAAAAAGAAGTTTTATTGTTGTTCTGTTGTTTTTCTATCAGTAGAAAAATGAAGAACTTCTTTTTTTTATTTTTTATTATTGACAGTATTATAGATGTCTCCCATTTCTCCCTTTATGTGCTTCTCTACCCAATCCCCGCCCTTCACCAGGCCTTCCCCCATGCTGTTGTCTGTGTCCAGGGGTTATGCATATATACCTATGTGTTCTTTGATTAATCTTTTACTCTCCCTGCCGAGAGCCGTTATTCTGTTCCGTGCATCTATACCTCTGGACTTATTTTGTTCATCAGTTTATTTTGTTCTTTTTTTTTTTCCTTTATTGATTTTAGAGAGAGAGGAAGTGAGAGGGAGAGAGAGAGAGAAACATCGATTGGCCGCCTCCGGCATGCCCCCACTGGGGATTGGGCCCACAACCTGGGCATGTATCCTGACTGGGAGTCAGACTGGCGACTTCTTGGTGCATGGGTCGATACTCAACCACTGAGCCACACCAGCTGGACTTATTTTGATCTTTAGATTTCACTTATAAATGAGATCATGTGATATTTGTCTTTCTCTAACTGGCTTATTTCTCTTAGCATAGTAGTCTCCAGGTCTATCTGTGTTGTCTCAAAGGGTAAGAGATCCTTCTTTTTTTTTGACAGCTGTATAGTATTCCTTTGTGTAAATGTACCACAGCTTGTTTGGATAATGAATTTTGTCAAATATTTTTTTTTTTGTCTTTTGAAATGATCATGTATATATTTTTTGGTCTTTCAATATGGTGAATTAGAATTTTTCTTTTTCTTTTTTTTTTTATCCTCACCCGAGGACATTTTTTCCATTTTTTACTCAGATAGAGTGGGAAGGAGAGAGAGGAAGAGAGAGAAACATCGATGTGAAAGGGATACATCGAGCGGCCGCCACCCACACGACCCAACCAGGGCCGGGGACAAACTGCAGCCAAGGTACATGCCCCTAGCGGGAACCGAACCTGGGTCTCTGTGGGCCGCAGGCTGACGCTCTAACCGCTGAGCCAAACCGGCCAGGGCTAGAATTTTTCTTTTAAATGTTAAACTGGCCTTGCTTTCCTGGGATAAACTGCTTGACTGTGATGTATTATCCATTTCCTAGATTGTCAGACTTATTTTGTTAAAATTTCGTTCTGAACTTCTATGCTCCTGAGAGTTATTGGTCTGTAGTTTTCTTGTAATATCTGGTTTTGGTGTCAGTATAAAGCTGGTCTTACAGAATATTTTGGGTAATATTCCTTCATCTTTAATTTTATGGAAGAATATGGTAGAATTGATACTTGTTTTTCTTTAAATGTTTGAAGAATATGTATTTTGTTACAGTTGTGTGAAATGTTCTATAAATCTCATTAGGTCTAACTGGTTGATAATATTGTTCAGTTCTTCTATATCCTTACTGATTTTCTGTTGACTTGTTTTCCTAATTATTAGGGAAGTTATGTTGTAGTCTCCAAAGATAATTTTGGTTTAGTCTGTTTCTCTGTGAGTTTTTATCTTTTTTTT
Source organism: Molossus molossus (assembly GCF_014108415.1). Classification (NCBI taxonomy): domain Eukaryota; kingdom Metazoa; phylum Chordata; class Mammalia; order Chiroptera; family Molossidae; genus Molossus; species Molossus molossus. The sequence continues at coordinate 101,343,239 of NW_023425344.1, read as the reverse complement.
TTATCCTCACTTGAGGACATGTTTGCATCCATCTTCAGATAGAGCGGGAGGGTTAGAGGGAGGAAGAGAGACAGAGAGAAACATTGACGTGAGAGAGACACATCAAGTGGCTGCCACCCACACGACCCCAACTGGAGCTGGGGACAAACTGCAACCGAGGTACGCGCCCTTAGCAGGAACCGAACCCGGGACTCTTGGTCTATAGGCCGAAGCTCTAACTGCTGAGCCAAACCGGCCAGGGCAAGTTTTTCATTTTTAAAAAGTATTTTGAAACTGTTAGGTTCATAATGTTTAGGTTTGTAATGTCTTATTGATAAATAATTGACTCCTTTATCATTATGAAGACTTTTTTGTCCTAGATAAACCTAGGTTTGACTAACTAGGCAAACCTAGTTAGTACAGGCACTAGGGAGATAGTGTAGGTTCCTGTAACGGAAGCACTAATTGATTCAGTGCTTTGGGTTCTTAAACTTTTTGTTCTCAGTCTCCCTTAACATCTTAAATGATTGAGGCCTGGCCTGTGTGGCTCAGTGATTGAGTGCCAACCCATGTACCAAGAGTTCACCGGTTCGATTCCCAGTCAGGTACATGCCCAGGTTGTGGGCCAAATCCCTAGGGGTGGGGGTGGGGCATGCAGAAGTTGGCCAACACAGATGGTTATATCTCTCCCTCTCCCTTCCTCTCCCTCTAAAGTCAATAAAGAAAAATATTTTTAAAAATAAATAAATGATTGAGGATCTAAAGGGGCTTTGATTTACTTGGGAAGATCATTATTTATCACAGCAGAAATTAAAAGATAAATTAAAAAATTTATGTTAACTCAAATAAAATAAACTTAGTACATGTTAATACAAATAACATTTTAATGAAAAACTAGCTGTTACCCAAAACAAAAAAATTTGTGGGAAGAGTGGCATTGGTTTTACATTTTTGCAGGTCTTTTAAATATTTTGTTTAATAAAAGATAGACTCTTACATTTGTTTTTGCATTCAATTTGTTGTATTGGTTGGATTATATGAAGAAGGTCTGGCTTACACAGATGTATAGTTAGAAATCGGAGGATTCCTGAGACTCCCCAGGGGTCTTTGAACCACAGCTGGAGAACCATTACATTATGGGATTATTACAGTTTAATCTCTACAATATATGTTTTGCCAATCTCCTGTATTGGCCATCATGCTTTCATTGATAAAAATTTCCCAAATTTGTAATGTTTCCATCTGTATTTTTTCTGGCTCTTTGTTATACAATTCTTTGTCCATCCAATTGACTTCAGTGATTTCTTTATCCATAATATCAAGGGACTACTGCTAATTCCTAATGGCCTATTGATATTTATTTTAGGTTTGCTCAATCAATTTCTTAAAGATATTTCATGAATTTTAAGATTAAGCATGCTACTCTTTTTGGCACTTGTTATGGGCTGAGTTGTGTTTTCCCGGAATTTATAGATTTAAGCACTAGACACCAGCACCTCAGAATGTGACTGTATTTGGCCTCTTGGTGCATGGGATGATGCTCAACCACTGAGCCACACCGGCCAGGCTGTATTTGGAACTTAAAGAGATATTTAAGTTAGAATGAGGTCACTAGGTGGGCCCTAAACCAATATGATTGGTGTCCTTATAAGAGCAAAAGATGAGGACATAGACACACAGAAAAAGAAGACCATGTGAAACAGGGAAAAGAGGGCATTTTATAAGCCCAGGAGAGAGGCTGTTAAAAGAAAGCAGCTCTGCCCTGGCTGGTTTGGCTCAGCGGTTAGAGCGTCGGTCTGCGGTCCAGGGAGACCTAGGTTCGGTTCCCGCTAAGGCATGTGCCTCGGTTGCGGTTTGTCCCCGGCCCTGGTTGGTCATGTGGGTGGCGACCACTCGATGTGTGCCTTTCACATTGATGTTTCTCTCACACTCTCTCTCCCTCTCACTCTATCTGAACAGGAAATGGAAAAATGTCCTTAGGTGAGGATAAAAAAAAAAAAAAAAGACAGCTCTGCTGAGCTGTTGATCTTGGACTTCTAGCCTCCATAATCATGAAAAATTACTGAGTCGGTGGTATTTTGTTATGGCAGCCTATTGTGATGTTTTTGATTAGGAATTCCTGAGGCTCTCACCTGGCTCATATGGCAAGCCCCATAGTGAGCTCTACATATACATTCATAGTGAGCCCCACAGACATTCCCCATATCACAACTGGGGCCAATGTTGTGGTTCTTATGATTCAGGGTCATCTCTGCAAAATCATCAGGGAACTTGGAAGTATCAAGATTTGTTATTCACCGGTGCTGGAGGGTACATGACATGCCTACAAGGCCACATGCTGAAGTCTGGGATAGAGAAAGAGAGAGGGCAGGAGCATGGACCTGAGGCTCTACCTTTATTAGAATCTGAGGGTGGGATGATTAGGGTTTTGTGGATTTACTCTTTATTTAGTGAACTTAAAGCATAATAGTGGGAATTAAGGCAAAGGAAGGAAAAAATGGGGTCACTCAAGCGGTCAGTTTTCTAGGTTACCCAGGGTTTTCTAAAAGAGAATTTTTATGGGTGTGAGTGACCTGCTTCTTTATCTAGTTGTTTTGCTAGTAGCTATGGAATATAGCTGGCAATATTTGTATTTGAAATGGATGCTTTGGCAATCAAAAGTTTAATGCACAGCCCTAGGAAACCAACCTAGCATTGGTATGCCATCTTTAGGACTATCACTTTTATACTTTTTGTCAGCTAGTATGGACATAAGCTTTTCATCAGAACCTGAAATACTGCCAGAAAAAAGATAGCTGTAATGCAGATTGTTGAGTGTCATTCAAAATGAGAAAGCATGGTATGTTGAGTTAGTACCCAACAGCTAGGAGCATTGTGTAACCCTCAGTTGATTGGCTGATTTATCATCCCTCGGTTGATTGGCTGATTTACCATGAGAAAAATATATTAATTGCCTTATTCAGTATTCTAATGGATTTATTTACACATCTGATATTTCTCAGATGAACCATATGGTGCTAGGCTGAGTAATGGCCTACAAAGATATCTGGTTCCTAATCCCTGGAAAAGTGAATGTTACTTTGTAATACTAAATGTCCAAAGTGACTTTGGAGATGTAAATTGTAGATCTTGTGATGGGGAGATTTTATGTTGGATAATCCAGGTGCCCTTTAAATTTAATCACAAAAGTCCTTGTAAGAGGCAGGCAGAGGAGGATTTGACATAGAAGAGCAGAAAACAAAATGACAATGAGAGCAGAGATTAGAATGATGTGGTGACACCAGAAGCTGGAAGAGTGAATCGAGGAAGTAGATTTTCCCCTGTAATCTTCCAAGGGAGTGTGGCCCTTTTGATATCTTTTTTTTTTATTTTTATCCTCACCCGAGGACATTTTTCCATTTTTTGTACAGATAGAGTGGGAGGGAGAGAGAGGAAGAGATAGAGAGAGAGAAACATCAATGTGAAAGGGACACATCGAGTGGCTGCCACCGCACGACCAACCAGGGCCGGGGACAAACTGCAACCGAAGTACGTGCCCTTAGTGGGAACCGAACCCGGGTCTCTCCGGACCGCAGGCCGACGCTCTAACCGCTGAGCCAAACCGGCCAGGGCATTAATATCTTGATTTAGTCCCATAAGACTTAGTTTGGGTTTCTGACCTCCAGAACTATAATAGAGTAAATTTTATTGTTTGAGGCCACAAAGGTTGTTTTTTGTTAGCAGCATTAGGAAGCTAATACACATGCTATAACAAATCACTTCTAACTGTTGTATATCTTTCTTTATATTTGTCTAAATGTTTGGTACAGATTGGTTCTTGTCATCTGCATGATATGGATTAAAACTGTATTTTTAAAGGATATTATAAAATTGTATACTATTCTTTTTTTATTGAATTTTTTGGGGTGACATTGATTAATAAAATTATACAGGTTTCTGCCCTGGCCAATTTGGCTCTGCGGTTAGAGCGTTGGCCTGTGGACCAAAGGGTTGTCTCGGGTTCGATTCTGGTTAAGGGCATGTACCTGGGTGGCAGGTTCAGTCCCTGTCCCTTGTCATGGTCCTGTGGCAGGCAACTTATCGATGTGTCTCTCTCACATTGATATTTCTCTTTCTCTCTTTCTCTCTTTCTCTCTCTCTCTCTCCCTCTCCCTCTCTCCTTTTCCCTCCCTCCCTCCCACGCTATCTAAAATATCAATAACAAATATCCTCGTGTGAGGATTTAAAAAAAAACACACAAAAAGATAAATTATAGCGGAACAAGCTATAGTAAAGGTGTACTAATATAGAATATAGATTTTTAAAAAAAATGTAAAACATACTACAGATCATTATAAATGTTCATTTGGGGGAGATGAGGGTCTAAACCTTTTCTTGGAGCTAATCCGTATCTTGTTATTATCTAAAATAAAATTATTGTATGGATAAACATTTGTTTCAAAATTAATTATCGTGTCAGGGACTCATTGCACCAGGACTCATAGCAGCTAGCAGAGTGCCTGGGGTTTTCATGTTAGCTGGGGAAATTTTTGAACTATAATGTTTTAAACATCTGAAAATTTTGAAGTTAGATAAAAATACTCTAAAGTATAATAAAGATTTCTGATATGGCTTTGGTCCTTTCTCCTTTTTTTCTCTTTCCTTTCCACTATTCAAATATACATACATTAGCTAACATATGATTTGTATCATTAAAAAATATATAGCAGGGGCACTGGCGGGGTAGCTTAGTTGGTTAGAACATCATCCTGATATGCCAAGGTTGTGGGTTCAATCCCCAATCAGGGCACATACAACAACCAACCAACGGATGAATTAATAGATAGAACAAAAAATGGATATTTCGCTCTCTCTCTAAAATTGATAAATAAAAATGAAATATGTATCAGCTAACATAATTTTTATCATTAAAATATGTATGTATGTATATTTACTTTTAATTCAGTTTTTTTTTTTTTTATCCTCACTTGAGGACATTTTTCTAGTTTTTGTTCAGACAGAGCGGGAGGGAGAGAGAGGAAGAGAGAGAGAGAGAGAGAGAAACATCGGCTGCCACCCACACGACCCAACCAGGGCTGGGGACAGACCATAACCCGAGGTATGTGCCCTTAGCGGGAACCAAACCCAGGTCTCTCTGGACCGCAGGCCGATGCTTTAACCGCTGAGCCAAACTGGCCAGGGCTTAATTCATTTTTTTAAAAATGTATTGATATTGTTCTAAGGCTGTTATTGGTATGGACATGCCATCAGAAGACTTATATATTTTTTATTTATTTGAATAATTAATGTAGTTCAGGGACCAGCAAACTATGGTTCATGTGGGCTAAATCCAGCCTTCCACCCCGTTTTTGCAGATCAAGTTTTATTGGACCATAGCAGTGTTCCTTTGTTTTACATAGTGCTGTTGCAGCTTTTACCACTACAGTGACATAGTTCAGTTATGACAAAGAGCATATGGCCTGCAAAGCCTAAAATATTTACTCTTTGACTCTATCCAGAACACGTTTGAGAACCCCTCATGTAATGTTATACAAACATTTATTTCAGAAACATTATTAAATATTCTTGGGATTTGACACCAATCTTTCTGGAGATTGATTTGCTGCCATTTCTAAAGAAGCCAACCATTGTGAGGAATGGGGCTTGTGGAGATTGCATGATGATACAAATTCTGCAGGTTTATTGCTTCATTCCTTCTATGTATTCAGCAGGTAGAGGTTAGCTTGTATAAGAACTGTTGGAAGAAGCATACTTAGAAGTTTGGTTTTGACACCTGGTAGACTGCAGTACTATTCTGACAGTAATCACCTGGAATCAAGACTGCTCTCACTTCAGATGCCAGTGGCAAGCTGGATCCTCATTCTACCCATAATTTTGACCATCTGGTCACTAATCTGGAGCGATCCACCCCCCCCCCCCATACACACACAGGTTTGATAATTTACTAGAATGACTCACAGAATTCAGGAAAACTCTGTTCTTATGATTACAGTTTCATTTTAAAGGATACAGATCAGGACCAGACAAATGAACACATACATAGGGTCTGGGATAGTCCTGAATAGAGTATCTGTTTCTTCTTTTTGTTAAGTCTATCAGGGTACATCACCCTCCTAGCACATCATTTTGCTCACCAACCACCGAACTCCACTGAACTCGAGCTTTTGTCAGATGTAGGCATGATTGATCAATTCATTGGTCACGTTATTCAATTTAATCTTGCCCTGGCTGGGTAGCTCGGTTGTAGCCTCTTTCCAATATGCCAAGGTTGTGGGTTCCGCCCCCTGTCAGGACCCATACAACAATCAACCATTGAATACATCAATAAATGGAATAAAACGTCAATTTATCTCTTTCTCAATCCCTCTAAAATCAGTCCATCATCATCATCATCATCATCGATTCAATCTTTAGCCCTCCTCTCCCACCCAGAGGTTGGGCTGATTCAAAGCCTGGATCCTCTCATTACACGATTGGTTTTTCTGGTGACCAGCCCCCATCCTGAGGTATCTTGTTAGCGCATAAAACACCCCTATCATTGGGGAAATTCCAAGGGTTAAAAGTTCTCTCTTAGGAGCCAGGGACAAAGTCCAGTCAATTTTTTTTTTTTTTTTTAATACAACTGGTACCAGATTTTGAGGTTTTATGGCCTGAAATAATAAGAAGCAAGGGGTAATATATTTGTGGTGAGTTTGTGATTTAATTCTGTTCATATTGAAGTTTATGTAAAAATCATATTGCAGGATTTTTTTGTCAGTTTGTTTTTTTTATCCTTACCCAAGGACATTTTTGCATTTATCTTCAGATAGAGTGGGAGGGAGAGACGGAGGAAGAGAGAGAGAGAACCATCAAGTGGTTGCCACCCACATGACTCCAACCCGGCCGAGGACAAACTGCAACCGAGGAACGTGCCCTTAGTGGGAACTGAACTGGGGACTCTCTGGTTTGTGATCCCATGCTCTAACCGCTGAGCCAAGCTGGTCAGGGCTGTTAGTTTGTTTTTTAAACAGTTTTTGCTGCTGAGCCCGGCTGGTGTGGCTCAATGGTTGAGCGTCGACCCATGCACCAAGAGGTCGCTGGTTCTGTTCCCATAAGGGCACATGCTCAGATTGTGGGCCCGATCCCCAGTGGGGGGCATGCAGGAGGCAGCCAGTCAGTGTTCTCTCATCGATGTTTCTCTCTCTCTTTCTTCCTCTCTCCATTCCTTTCTCTCTCTCTCAAAAAATCAATAAAGAAAAAAATTTTTAACAGTTTTTGCTGCTATTAGTAGTAGTTTGTAGAAAGTTTTTCAAAACTGCTATTCATATGCTAATACTTGAAGTGCTCTGTATTGTTATAAGTAGATTTCTCAAATTGAGAATTTTATAGAATATTTAGTATTTTAGATGACTGAAATTTTCTTTTAAAAAAAAATTATGTATTGATTTTAGAGAGAGAGAGGAAAGGAGGGAAAGCGAGGGAGGGAGATAGAGAGAGAAAGAGAGAGAGAGAGAAACATCGATGTGTTGTTTCACTTATTTATGCATTTATTGGTTGCTTCTTCTATATGCCCTGACTGGGTAATGAGCTCACAACCTGGGCGTATCAGGACCATGCTCTAACCAACTGAACTACTGTTATGGCACAAGAGAACCGAAAGACCACCAGAACTAAATTAAAACCAAATGGAGAGCAAAGCCGGCCGTAGACTGATCCCGAGTTTTCGGAGACCAACCCTGGAGCTTCCAAATGTGGCACCACCGTCAAAGAAAGATCAGTCTCAATGTGGCTGCTTCTTTAATCTCGTAGTTGTAAGACTTCCATTCAGCTTGATTTCAGGCAGTTTTGAATGATGGTTTGTTGTGGCACAAGAGAACTGAGAGGCCACCAGATCCAAATTAAAGCCAAATAGAGAGTAAAGCTGGCCAGCAACTTTATCCTGAGTTCTCGGAGACCAGCCCTGGGGCCTCCAAATGTTGTGGCGCGACAGAGTCAAAGAATGACCACTAGAGAATTAAGTCCTAATAAGAGCTGTTGATTCCAAACACCCCAGTGATAGAATCTTTGAAATCAGGCCCTGGCCAGTTTGGCTCAGCGGTTGGAGCATCGGCCTATGGACCAGAGAGTCTTGGGTTCGGTTTCCGCTAGGGGCACGTATCAAAAAAAAAAAAAATCAGCCTGGATATACTTTATTACATGCTTTTTATATCTTACAGAAGATAGGATCTTCTTGATATAATGCCCAGGGTCACAGCAATGCTGTATAGAATTAGTTTGCCTTAATGATAACAGGAACAACCAGGTACACCCAGAAACACCCAAGTATTTCAGGTATTTCAAGGTACATTGGGTTACACTTAGCCCCGAGCTACACAAACACAATGCAAGCCCGATTCCTTGAGATTGTGGGGGAGGTCGAGTCTCTGACTCAAGACCTCCAAGCTCTGTGGACTCTGTTAGACACAGAGCCAGCTCCCAACAATTTCTTGGTTCAGAGAGTATTCCAATTTACTGAGGTTATTTTGACTAAACAGGTTCAGCTAGAGGGCACACAGTGACTTTCCCAATCATCAATTATGGAGCAGCACAATAATTTATCAATTATGGGGTTATAAACATGCCAGCACACTACTCCAACAGGGCCTGAAATTTTCTATTTTAATAATAATAGAAGTATTTCTAACATGTGCATTGTTTTGTATTTACAGTTAGGTTATAGGCAGTCCCACTTCTCTCTGCTCATCTTGCAGCCCACCCCCACTCCATGGCAGAATTTGCTGGTTTTCTATTCATAAAATAATATCTGTGAACTAGATTTGGATTAGTAAGTGAGGTGAATAACCAACCTTATTTTAAGTTGAATAACTTCAAAACATGTTTTCTTCTTGTGGTTCTATTCTCACTTTTTAGGGCCGATCAGATTGGAGTCTGTAGTAATAAGATGGAATTAGGAAAGATGGGTGTTGGGAGCCTACCTGTCTGACAGAATCCATGGAGCCTGGAGGTCTTGAGTCAGAGACTCGACCTCCCCCACAATCTCAAGAAGCTAGGCTTGCATTATGTTTGTGCAGCTTGGGGCTAAGTGTGACCCAGTGTACCTTGAAATACCTGAGATAACAGACTGGGTGTTCCTGGTTGTTCCTGTTAATCCGCAAGGCAAACTAATTATATACAGCATTGTTGTAGCCCTGGGCATTATATCTAGAAGATCCTATTTTCTTATGTCACTAAGCTTTTGCTGTAAGGTATAAAAGGCATGTAATAAAGCACATTGAGGCTGATCCTGCTGAGGACAGTCCTCCTGATCCCATATCTCTGTCATTGTCTTCATTCCCACTGCTCAAACGCAGGGTCTCTGCTCTCCAGACTGGTTCCTGGCAGATGGGTCTCATCAGATCTTTGAAGTTCTACATTCCCTTTTTCTTTCTTTTCTGAATCTACAACTAGTACCACAGATCCCCAGAATGGCCTTCTTTGTAGATTATTTGTATCTAGATGTAGTTCCAAGACCAGTCCTGTTTTCTCACAATTGTTTCTGGTTTATGAAGAAAGAAAAGGAAGGTAAATCGAGTGTTCAAATATATTATAAGTTGGTGAAATATTTTCAAGTAGGTTTGTGTTGAGTCTAAGATTTTCCTTTTTATTTTTTAAATCACAGTTGTTTGTAGTATTTTTGTTTGTTTCTTTAAATGTTGTTACTGGCCAATAAAATTGGTAACAGTAGTTTTTCTTCCTTCCTCTCTGCCTTTTGTCTTTCAGTCTTGTTTCCCTTGTCTTCTTTTTAAGCATTTACTGATATGTGAAATTCACAGTTACAGTAACCCAAGCTGTTCCATATCTCAGTCGTCATCTTTTGAACACATGGATACACATCAACCCACCACCCCAACTCTGAATGAACAAAGAATGAAAGAGATCTGGATCGTCAACCTTAGAGGACCAGAAAAATTATTTTTTTAGGCTGATAAGAATAGGGGCAAAGCTTTGTATTTAGCTTCTATTCCAGAGTAAACCAACCAAGCATTTTTCCTGTGGTAATGGTAGAGTAGTTCTTATCAAACCAACTTTTCCAGAGGTAATTTAAACTCTGAACAAAATACAAAGGACAAAGGTTACCTCAAGAGCAACCAGTAGTCAGAAACTGAGGGGAAGTGGGTAATTAGTGTACAGTTGGATAACGGAAACAGCTCTGGTGGATTTGCTGTTTTTATAACCAGTTGACACCATGCTAGGCAACTAAAGCTCAGATAGAAAAGTGCATACTGCTTGAAGAACCATTGGGAAGAGTTCATGGTGACCCCAACAGCTAGAAAATGAGAGGAAAAAGAGACCCGAAGAGAAATAGCTCCCAATTTTGCAGTAAACGTTCACTGGTATCAGTGTGGCATAAATTGCAAGCAACCTAGCAAAGGCTAAAAGAAAGTACTGACAAGAATTTTAGCTACTGCCCATCTTAGAGGAAACAGTTTGGAGTTATGTGCAGCTAAGTTTATTATCAACACTCTTCAGTGAACTGTAACAGGATTTGGACTTTCTGGAGGGGATTGTTTACATGTATGGGATATCTGTAAGTACTAGACATATGAAGAAGTGGGAAAATATGACCAAAACTCAGAGTAAAGGCAATCAATAGAGATCAGCCATTAGGTGATATACATGTTGGACACAATTGTTTCTTTATTTGACCAGTCATGAATTCAGGAACTTGAAACTTTATGGTTAATGAACATGTCAACATACTGATTCTAGCTTCATTCTTCATTATTTTTTCTCATGTATCCTAAGGTCTAACTTAGGCTTAAGAGTTTACTGGTCTCTTGCACTAGTACTACTCACTTTCCCTCCTTGTTGGTGTGCTTCTTCCCCTGTAAGACATTACTTGTTAATGTATAAATCAAGATGAAGAAACAGAAACAACTTTTGGTATTTAAAGTAGAAATTTGGTTTCCGTAAATAATTCCCAGACCTCTAAGAACTGATGCACTAGGGAAGCTATAACTTCTGATGATGTCATTGGAATTATTCAGTTTAAGAACCTGATTGAAGGTTTTTAGATTAAGGATTAGGAAGCTTCTGACACTGTTGTTGCTGCCTCAGCTGCCTTTTGACACTCACACAGCAGATGACTGGGCATTGGAACTTGAGGTCCAGCTGTTGCTTCCACTGCAGTTGCCTTCCAACAGCCAAGGATTTAGAGAAGGGATACTAGAGCACCACTTTGTAAAAATCTCATTTCTCAACTTGCTTGCCAATAGAAAGTAACGTAAAGGGGTAGTAAGTGATCTTTATTCACCTCACTTTCAATTTTCATATCCCATACAAGTATATTTCATTGACAGATCTGAAATTATATCCAAGAGCTTAGCTGTAAGAACAATTGGGCAATGTTATTTTTTAGCTTTTTAGCTTCTGTAGAACAAGAAGAGGTGGGAAGGGTGAAATGTAGATTGAACTAGTTTTACAGCATTCACTGACATTATCTGCGTTGTCCTAGTACTTTAAATAGTTAACAAATGTTACATTAACTGTGTAGCATTGTGATTTTTAAAAATTGACTTTTGAGAGAGAGAGACAGAGAGAGAGAAATATCAGTGTCAAAGAAACATCAATTGGTTGCCTCCTGCACGTACCCCATCCAGGGATTGAACCCACCACCTTCTGGTGTACAAGATGATACTCCAGTCAACTGAGCCACACTCACCAGGGCTTGTGTTTTCATTGTAGTTTGAAGACAGCAGATTGTATCTTCATTCAATTTTTAAAATTCTAGAATCTAACCCCAAACCTGCCGTAGACTAAGCATTCAATTTTGGTTAAAAAATTTCATTTGCAAGGGGTTGGTATGTATACCCTTTTTTTTTTTTTAAATCCTCACCTGAGGACATTTTTTGATATTTTGTTCAGATAGAGTGGGAGAGAGAGAGAGAGAGAGAGAGAGAGAGAAACATCGACGTGAAAGGGACACATCGAGTGGTTGCCACCCACACGACCCAACCAGGGCTGGGGACAAACTGTAACCGAGGTACGTGCCCTTAGCAGGAATCGAACCCGGGTCTCTCTGACCACAGGCCAACGCACTAACTGCTGAGCCAAACCGGCCAGGGTTACCATTAAATACAATACGTTGAAGTATTTAAATTTTTTTTTTCTTAGAGAGGAAGGGAGAGATAGAAACATCGATGTGAGAGACAGACATCGATTGGATGCCTCCAGCACATACCCCAGTGGGGAATGACAGGGAATTGAACCAGGACCTCTCAGTCCATGGGATGATGCTCAATCCACTGACCCATACCAGCTGGGCAGTACATTGAAGTATTTAATAAACACTTTAAACAGAGTAAAAACTCCTATGGGAGTTTGGGTGACATTGAAAGATTGACAGTTAAGTTGGGATTTGAAGGAAGCCTGGGCATTTATCATGTTAACATGGAGTATAATATATTCTAGTCTGAGGTAATGGCATTAGACAGAGACATGGTGGCTTGTTCAGAGTTACTAGGAGGTAGGGTGTGATGTTTGGATTGGGAAATGTTTCTGGAGGTTAGTTTAGAAAAATAAATCTGAAGTTCTAAGTTACAATTCATTTCCGTTTGGTCTGGTTTCACTGAGGAGGCTCAATGATTGCTTGTGTTGTATATCCTTTTACTTTTTCTCTGCCTCTGATAGCTGCTTGGTGTTGGAACTATACAGATCCTGAATCAGAGCAACATGCTTATCAGAAAAATCATCAGTCTTCTTTTAAAATTTTTTTCCCTTGATTTATTTTAGAGAGAGAGGAAGGGAGAGGGAGGAGATAGAAACATTGATGAGAGAGAACATCGATTGCCCACCTCTTGCATGCCCCCCACTGGGGATTTGGCCCACAACATGGGCATGTGCCCTGACCGGGAATCGAACCGGCGGCCTCTTGGTGCATGGGTCGATGCTCAACCGCTGAGCCATACCAGCTGGGCAAATCATCAGTCTTTTTAAACCATCATCTGATGGCTGACATTATTAAGCCCTGAAGCAAAGGAAAGTATTTTTTGGAAATCGGAGGCTCTGTTCTTTGCTTTCAAAGTAAACAACAGGGTATCCTGCCTCTGCTTGGGTAGTTTCTCTTTTGAAGAAAAGAATCTCCAAGCCACATTCTGTCTCAAATTTTCTATTTGTGGTGTTGAGGAAGCAACTCTCAATCCAGTTGACCATAAAGTTTGGGCTAAACCAGCTTTTTATTTCTGTTCTAAGTAATAGTATAACAAGGGACTGTTCTCATCTCACTTAGAGTAAGGAACACTTTTTTTCAGAAAGGGACTTTGGAACCCTCCTTCTTATAGCTTGATAATAAATAGCTAGTTTGGTAGTTTCTTTCAGATTATATGTTCTTTGGTTGTCTGTAAACCATTGACCAGGCTACAACTTGAATCTCCTAATAGATTTGAGTCTTCACAGTAGCCTAGTCTTGCTTCAAAGCCTGGAAATAATTTTTCACTTGCTATTGTTTAACCTCAGACTCCTAGTGTGTCATAAAAGGCTCTTTGATCTGCTTTCTTCCAACTCTTATTGCATTCCTGCTATGCCCAACTTCTCCATGTGCGTGTGGCTTACAACAACAGAAATGTATTTTCTCAGTGTTCTGGAGGCAAGAAGTTCAAATTGAGGTGTCAGCAGGGCCGCACCCCATCTAGGGTAGGATCTTTCCTTAGCTTCTGGTGAATCCAGGTGTTTTTTTGGCTTGTGGTTACATAACAGCTTCTGCTTCGGCCTTTTCTTCTGTGTCTCTGTATCTGGGTGTCCCAACTTCTTTCTTTCTTTTTTTGTGTGAATCCTCACCTGAGGATATTTTTTTATGGATTTTTTTTTAGAGAGAGTGGAAAGAAGAGGGGAGAAATATCCATGTGAGAGAGACACATCAATTGGTTGCCTCCCACACACCCCCCAACTGGAGCCGGGGATCAAACCCACAATCCTTTGGTGTGTGGGTCGATGCTCTAACTACTGAGCACACTGATCAGGAATGGGTGTCCCAACTTCTTGAAGTGTTCCAAACATAGTATGTAAATTTGTCCCTCTTTGCTTTTCCATAATCTATTTGTCTTAGTTAGAATTAACTTTGTCTAGTCTCTGTTCTGCTTAAGACAAGGACCATCTGAAGTCTTCACTGATTAGCTCAGGGTAGAATTACTTGCTCTCTCTCGTGCTCTGCTATCCAACTTGTTCCTATTTTTTCAATGACTTGAGGTATGTGTCTCCCTTCCCTTCATCATTCTTTAAAGGTAAAGAGCATGTTTAATTTACCTCTGTATCCTCAAAACATAGTAACTGGCACTTAGGTGGTTTCTGAAGTATTTGTTGAATGAATAAGGCAGTGTGGTATGGTGTGCTTTGGAATCTTAAAAGACTTGGGTTTGAATCCTAGTTTTGCCACTATGTGGTGGTTCAGAATTTTAAATAGATTACTTAATGTCACTAACAATGTCTTTGTCTGCTTATTCCTGAAAAAGTCTTGAGTGTGGAGAATTTCTTTTAAAAAGGCTGAAGTGGATTAGAACTTGTAATTAGGTATTACCAGTGTTTGCATACTTCTCCAAACTTCTACTCTGCTGTGCAGTTCTTGTGAAATGACTAGACAAGAGTTATTCAATCAAGAAATAAGAGAATTGACTTCTAATACATTGAAAGAAAATCTCTGTGCCCATTACTTTTTAAAAAAAAATTATTTATTGATTTGAGACAGAGATTTGTTGTTCCACTTATTTATGCATTCACTGGTTGATTATTGTATGTGCCCTGACCAAGGATTGAACCCAAAACCTTGTGTGCCCATCACTTTTACTAAAAACCCACATCCACCTCTATCAGATGATACATTAATTCTTAAACTTTGCCTTCAGGATAAAGGCTAGATTGTTAGCATGGTATTGATGCAAGCATGATCTTGTCTCACCCTTGCCTCTCTAGTTTCATTTCATTCCCTTACCTGTTTCATATCATGTGCTTCAAACATCCTAATTCACTTATGGTTCTAGAAGTGTACCTTTGTAGTGACGAGTTCCCTTGCTTAGAATGTCTGTTACCCTTTTTTCTCTGTCTGGCTAACTGCTCATTTTTTAGGCTTTAGCTTTACTGTCCCTGCTCAGGGAAATCTTTTCCTTGGTCCCAGAAGTTCAGGTTTGATCTTTCCTACTACTTCTGTGCATGCTTCTACATGAGAGGTAACTTCTATTTGATCTTCCTGATCTACTATCTTCCCACTGGTCTTTACTCTGGACGGCTTACCCATATGGATTATGTCAATGGGCATCTGTGACTTCTGATTTCAGATTGAATGCAGCCAGTGTCGAACACAGGCAGGTCAAAAGCAGTGAGAAAGATAAGCTCAGAATATTTATTTCCTTGGTTTCTTCCCTGTGGCCTAGCTGTGTCCCATGACAAGTTGCTGCTTCCCTTCAAGGTGGCCTTCTTTATGTGATGTTTCCAATTTTCTGTAGTCTCTTATCATTTTGGGATTTAAGGGTACGTAGTTCCAGAACCTTTCATTGTGTTCCCATATCTCTCACCATCTATTTGGGTTTAGTTCCTTTTATATATAAATGCTCTTTGAATTATTCTAATTAGAAAATTTTATCGATTTCTGGCTAATATATTATTAGCCAGATAAATTTTATCGAAGTCTGGCTAATATATTATTTGATATTGACTTCTCTCTCTTCAATAGTTGCCTAATTTTGCCTTTTCCCTCACATAGGTAAATAGGAGGCTCAGTTGAAGTTCCAAAGCACCCTCCTTCCACTTTAGGTAGAACAAGGGTGCGTGCGCGTGTGTGTGTGTGTGTGTGTGTGTGTGTGTGTGTGTGTGTATTTATTTATTTATTGTTAATCTTCACCCGAGGATATTTTTCCATTGATTTTATAGATAGAGTGGCAGGGAGGGAGAGAGAGACACATTGATATGAGAGAGCGAGCCATCGATTGGTTGCCTCCTACACAATGCTGACTAGGGCTGGGAATTGAACTGCAACGAAGGTACATGCCCTTGACCAAAATCGAACCCACATCTCTGGTTCGTGGGCCGACACTAATGGCTGAGCCAAACCGGCCAGGGTGATACTTACATCTTTTTATTGCCATATTTGTTCTATGGATATATCACATTTTACTTATCCATTTGTCAGTTAATAGATGTTTAAATTATTTCCACTTTTTGGCTATTATGAATAATGATGCTATGAACATTTGTGTATAAGTTTCTGTGCGAACATGTATTTTCAGTTATATTGGTTATATACTTAGAACTGGGAATTGCTGGATCACATGGTAGCTCTGTGTTTAACAATTTTAAGGAACTGCCCAATGTTTTTCATAGTGGCTGCACCATTTTGTAGTTCCACCAGTAGTCTATGAGGGTTTCATTTTGTCCACATCCTGGAAAACACTATTTCTTTGTTTATCTATTTACTCATTTCTTTATTATAGCCATCTTGGTGAGTTCAAAGGCTATTTCACTCTGATATTGATTCTTTTCCTTACTTTTATAGTTTGGAGAACTTGTCACTTCCAGATTCTGAACCTCTCAAGGGTTATTTCTATTTTACTTTTAAAAATGTTATTCAAATACAGTTTATATTACTATATTAGTTTCCGGTGTACAGTGTAGTGATTTGACATTTATATCCCTTATAAAATCATCATAATGGTAGATTTAGTAAATTCTCTGTCACTATATAAAGTTACTAGAGTTTTCTTTTTTTTTTATCCTTACCCGAGGACATTTTTCCATTTTTTGTTCAGATAGAGTGGGAAGGAGAGAGAGGAAGAGAGAGAGAGAGAGAAACATCGACATGAAAGGGACACATCGAGTGGCTGCCACCCGCACGACCAACCAGGGCCAGGGACGAACTGCAACCAAGTTATGTGCCCTTAGTGGGAACCAAACCCAGTCTCTTTGGACCACAGGCCGACGCTCTAACTGCTGAGCCAAACTGGCCAGGGCTAGAGTTTTCTTAATTACATTCCCTGTGCTATACATTAACATGTGTTTTATAACTGGAAGTTTGTGCTACTTAAACCCCTTCACCTATTTTGACCACCTTCCTCTATATTTTTATTTTAGGATGAATTGCCTGGCAGTGTACAGGTGTTTTGGTTCTAGCCTCTATTCTGATTAGTTAATATCTCCAAATGTGGTAATTTCTTTAAGAGGAACTGTAGGACCAGAAATACTTCTATGATGAATGTGAAAGAAATGAGGCTCAGAAAGGGCTACTTTTGAGTGCAGTCTAAATCATATCAAAGTGTTGGACCTGACTTTTTTTTCTGATAATAATTGATTTGCACTCCTTATTACATTTTAATGTAGCTACGGTATGTTAAATGAACTAAGTAACAGTTCTTAATTTCTAAGATTGCTTATATGAATTGTATTATTGGCTATAATTGGTTTAGCATCATCTAGTAAACTCAGACTTAAACACTTGAATATAGATTGGGGAACAGAAAATAATTGAAGCTACTATTTCTGCATTCAAGACACTGTTAAAAATTCTTTCTACACATTAACTCATATAATCCTCCTAATAGTGTGAGGTTGATAGGATTTTTCTGTTTGTTTTAAAATCTCATCTATGGTAAGAAAAATTAGGGCATAGAGTGGTTAAGTAACTTGCCCAAGGTCATACAGCAAGTAAATGGTAGTCTTTTAAATCTCTGTAATCTGGTTCCTGAGCCTGTGGTTTTAGTCATTTGATTATAATGCCTGACATTTTTACAGAATTTTAAATATACTATCTATTTTATTTAAAAATTTTTTTAAATTGATATTTAGAGGGGACAGAGAGGGGAGAGGGAGAGGGAGGGAGGGAGGGAGGGAGAGAGACAGGGATAGGGACAGACATACAGAGACAGAAACAGACATTGATTGGCTGCAAGCCCCCATCCTGGAATCCAGGTGAATTGAACCAGCAACCTCCGTGCATGGGACTACACCCAACAAACTGAGTCACACCAGCCAGTGCTATACTATCGTTTAAAGAAGGGAGAGACACTCATGAAATGTTAAAACAAAAAGAATTCATAGTAAGGAACAGTAGGTTGGGAAATAAGTACAAATTCGTGACCTGAAATTTAGAAGATAAATTTGTGACTTAATGCTCTCTTAAAACTTCATATTTACCTTGGATTCTAGTTTGAATAAAATATGGTTATCATTAAAATTAAACATAACATTTTTGTTTGAGGTGGATGTATAGTTAGCTTGTGCAGTGTTCTGTAGTGTGTCTTATATTAAGCAAGAGGAGACAGAAAAGGGTCATTGGGTGGTACTAAAAAATTGCATATGGGCCAAAGTGTTAGTGACAGATCCAGTTTTTCCCAGGAATAAATAAATCAGAATAATTCTGATGCTAGCATTTTATATTATGTTTTCCACCAGAGTCTTATTTTGTAGCTCATCTTTTCTAAATAGAACTATTTTATAGTGTTTGTATAGATCATTCTGAATCAAGTTAACCTCACAGTTGATTGGGACCTTGTTTCAAGGCTTATTGAACAAAGCTTTAATTCCAAATTTTGGGCATAGGGCCATTTCCAGAGCTTGGTCCAAAGAAGCAGTAACAGACAAACATTGTCTCTTTCTTGGCTGAAGGCTTTCTCTGTTTGGCTTGTCTCAGGAGTTTTACACTTTTTCTACCCGTTTCATACTCCTCTCTTTTCTATTCAGGACAGAAGTGTTTTGATTTATATTCTGTAGTTCTTTCAGCAAACATTTATTGTACTTTTTAATGTATATCCTAGTTCTTTACTTGAAACCTATAATTCCCTCTCTGTATTGGCAGAGACAGTTGTGAGGCTGGTCAGCCTTCCAATACGATGTTATAGAAAATATGTGCAATATTAAGGAGTTTTGCTAAATCATACTTCTTTCTTGCCTGCCTTTCTATCTTTTACATACTTTTTTGCTGCCTGTCTTTCTGTCTTTTGATAATTAGAAAGGATATTTCTAGAGGATCTTTAAAAGAAGAATGTTTTCTTTCTCCCACCAAACTGGGAAGGGAAAGGAAGGAGAACATAATTAAAATAACATCTTTTTGTATAACAGTTCTAAATAATCGTATCTTAAAAGATAACTTGAAAATATTGTCTTTATGAAATTTAACTTTTTTTTTAACATTCAAAATTAAATTTTATTTATTTTTTATTGAAATTTAACTTTTTAACATTTGTTTTAGAAATATATTTTCATTTCTAAATAGAATTAGTTGGAATATTTTAATCATTCCTTTAGAACCTTTGCTCTCTACAAAATTTGTTTTGTCTATTCAGTTTCTAATCTTGTATCATAAAGGACTGTTTGTGAGCCCTGGCATGTCTGGCTCAGAGGTTAGAGCACCGGCCAGCGGATTTAAGGATCTCAGGTTGGATTTCCTGTCAAGAGCATGTATCTGGGTTGCAGGTTCGATTGCTGGCCCTGGTTGGGGTCATGCTGGAGGCAACCAATCAATGTGTCTCACATGGATATTTCTCTCTCTCTCTCTTCCCCCTCCCCTTCCTCCCTCTCTTACACTCTATCTAAAAAAAAAAAAAAAAAAAAATCAATGGACAAATCTTCTGGTGAGGATTAAAAAAAAGAAATTGTGATATTTAATTTTCCAATTTCTTTAGTCTTTCTTTAATAACGATTTTATTGACTTTTAGAGAGAGAGAGAGAGAGAAAACCATTGATTTATTGCTCCATCTATGTATGCATTCATTTGGTTGCTTCTTGTATGTGGCCTGACCTGGGGATCAAACCTTCAACCTTGGCATATCAAGGCACTGTAACCAGCTGAGTTATCCGGCCAGGGCTATCTTTAATAACTCTTACAGTACACTTCAGTTTATTTTTGTTCATATTATTTTAAGTTTTCTCTAATCTCTTAGCAGGTGTTGTATTTTGATGCCTCTTTGACTTTGCTTATGCTGTTCCTCTGCTTGAATTTTCCTCTGCACCCTTCCTTCTTTCTTATTTTTGGCATGCCAAATATGGCTGGCTAATCGAGGTTTCTTTTTGGAGTCTTTTGGTGTTGCTCCAGAAATATTAATCTTTTTTTTTCTGCTCTGTTTGTACTTTGTGTGCAATTAAAGACTCGAAAAAGTATCTTACACTTAATACATTCAAAAGAATAAATATAATGTATGTTAAAAAATTTGTAATAATAAAACAGACATCTGGGAATCTACCACCAGAGTTAACTAGAAAATGATCAGTTCTTTTTCTTCTACCTTTGTGTTTTAATTCATGCCCCTCAGGGAATGTTGATTTCATCCATCCATCCATCCATCCATCCATCCATCATCCATCCTCACCCGAGGACATTTTTTGCATTTATCTTCAGTTAGAGCGGGAGGGAGAGAGGGGGGAAGAAAGAGAGAGAAAGAAACATCAATGTGAGAGAGACACAGATTAGTTGCCATCCACACAACCCCAACCGGGGCGGGGACAAACTGCAACCTTAGTGGGAACTGAACTGGGGACTCTCTGGTCCGCTGGCCGACGCTCTTAACAGTTGAGTCAAACCTGCCAGGGCTCCTTCTCCTTTAAAAAGGTTTATTACATTGCCCTGGTTTGTGTGGCTCAGTGATTCAGAGCATTGACCCATGCACCAAAGGGTTGTAGGTTCAATTTCCAGTCAATATTATGTACCTGGGTTGCAGGTTTGATCCCTGTTCTGGGCATGCGCGGGAGGCAACCAATGGATGTGCTTCTCTCCGAGGTATGTTTCTCTCTCTCCCTCTCTTCCCTCTCTCTCCCTCCCCTTTCCCTGCTCTCTGTAACACCCCACCCTCCACTCTTTTAAAAAATTAATGGAGCCCTGGCCAGTTTGACTCAGTGGTTAGAGCGTCGGCCGTGGACCAGAGACACCCCGGTTCGGTTCCTGCTAAGGGCATGTACCTCGGTTGCAGTTTGTCCCTGGTTCCTGTTGGGGTTGTGTGGGTAGCAACCAGTCAATGTGCCTCTCTCACATCGATATTTTTCTCTCTCTCTCTGTCCCCCCCCAACCTCCCTTCTGCTCTATCTGAAGATAAGTGCAAAAATGTCCTCGGGTGAGGATTAAAAAACAAAAAATCAATGGAAAAAATTATCCTCGGGTCAGGATATAATAAAATAAAAAAGTTCATTACATATATATGATCCCTAAATTATTGTTTAATCTTATTTGTGTTTAATAAAAATAGATTCATGCCGTATGTAGTCTAGCACAACTTGCTTTTTTAAATTTTGCATTATGTAAGATTTATCTATATTTCATATATAGTTATTCATAGTTAATTTATTCTCATTAATTTATAATATTTTAATTATAAATATGTCACTTATTTGCATTTACATTTACTGAATCTGAAATTGTCTTTTTCCCCATATCTGAGGTATAGGGATCCATTTTCAGAGTGGCAAACTAGTCACTTTATTTGTGCATTCTTTCCTACTGTGCCATCACTGTAAGATATCGTGTTTGTTTCTGATTTCTCTTTTGTTGAATTGGTCCATTTATTTAACACTGTATAAGAATACTACTGTCTTATTTACTATGGGTTTATAATAAATGTTAATGGGCAAAACCTCCCCTACCCCCTTTCTAATTTCTTTTTATCTGTGTCTAGGTCATTCTTGTCCATTTGCCCTTTCATGTACATTTTGAAACTATGAAAAAAACCTGTTGAATTTTTTATCACGAGACATTGCAGATCCGTTTGGGAATATTTGGCATCAATAATATTACATTGGGCCCTGGCTAGTTTTGCTCAGCAGTTTAGAACATCGGGCCGCGGACCAAAGAGTCGCCGGTTCTATTCCAGTCAAGGGCACGTACCTCTGTTGTGGCTTGATCCCCCTGCCCTGGTTGGGGTCCTGCAGGAGGCACCTAATCCTTGTTTCTCTCTCCCCCTTCCTTCCTGTCTCTCTCTACTCCTCCCTCCCTCCCTGCATCCCACTTTATCTGAAAAATCAATGGAAAAATATCCTCGGGTGAGGATTAAAAAAAAAATAATAATAAAACATTGGATGGGGATAGGGCAATGAGAGAGATACATGGTCATAAGTAGATGGGGGTTGTGTTGTTGTACCTGGCTGTGAAGGCCACATACTTTTTTTTTTTCAGGTTAATCTTTTGAACTTCCATTTCATTGTTTTCATATTTCTTCCCTTATTTATAATCAGACTGGAATAAAATTTCTTACGATTTTTTCAGAGTGTTCTGATTGTATTTACTGATTATATTATGTTCCCTATTGTCATTCTTATTTCTCTCAACTCTTTATATTATTTGTACTTGTTATATTGAGTCTGTTAAGGGTTTTCTAATTGTATTATATTAGTTCTAGATTCTGCCTCTTACCAAATTCAAAGGCTTTGTTTCTTCTGTATTAGGCTACTGCAGTTATGTCTTTGTTACCAGCCCATATAGTACAATTTCATTTTTTGGGCTAAAAGTGCAATATAGCACATTAAAATGGAAACAATTATTTTTAAAATGTGAAGACTTCAAATTAAAAAAATTTCCGAACATCACATAATTTAAAAACTGGACAAAAAAGTTGTTAAACTGCCCTGGCTGGTATTAGAACATCGGTCATAGCACCGAAGGGTCACAGTTTCAATTCCCAGTCAAGGGCATGTACCTGGGTTGCAGGTTTGATCCCCAGCCCTGGTTGGGGAGTGTGCGGAAGGCAACCAATTGATGTGTCTCTCACATTGATGTTTCTCTTTCTTTGCCTCCTCTTCTCTTTCTTCCCCTTTTCCTCCCTTCCATTCTATCTAAAAATCAATGGGAAAAAAATATCCTCAGTTGAAGATAAAGAGAAAAAAGTTGTTAAATTATTTATTTTATTGTCATTTGGTGTTTGGACTCTAAACAGAAACACTGACCTGTATTAAACTTAGTTTTGGATTTTGTGAGCTTTGAATTGTGTATAAGGTCTTCAGGAATATTCTCATGCTTTAAAAGGTGATTTCCCCTAAATATATTCATTTTATCCATTACTCCCAGATTTATTTCATATATATTCTTTTTTTACTTTATCACTTCTCCTTTAGGTGCTGCTGAATCATTAAGCATGATCTTCATTTATCAGATTTTGCCTTTGGGTTTCTATCTTTTCTTTAGTTTGTACCTTGGAATTACTGAGTTTCAACTTCTAGAACCTTGGAATACTCATTAGATTGGCCCTGAGTAGCCCTTCAAAATGCTGTTATTGCTAGTGGCAAAACTGGAGATTTAAACATAATTCACATTTATCATATTTAAAACTTTATTTTTAAAAATAAAAATTGTATGTACTTAAAATGTATAACATCATAACTTGATATATATTACATAGTGAAAAAACTACAGTAAGCTAATTAACACATCTTACATAGTAAACTTTTTTTTGTTCATGAGACCACCTGAAATTACTCTATAAGCAAATTAGCTGCAGTCAATATGGTATTATTAACTGGTCATTATGCTGTACATTAGATCTCTAAACTTACTGTCCTACATAACTGCAACATTGTAGCTTTTGTCCAACATCTTTCCATTTCCTTCACCCCCTGACTCTGGCAACCACCTTCTACTGTGCTTCTCTGTGTGTTCGAACTTTTTTAGATTTCCCATTTCCCCCACCTTTCCACCCCTGGTAACCACCTTTTATTGTCCTTCTGAGTTTACTGCTGTTTTAGTTTCCACATATAAGTGAGGTCATGCAGTTTTTCTCTCTCTGTGCATCTGGCTTAATTCACTTATTATAATGTCCTCCAGGCTCAACATTTATTATGTTTCTGATACACAATGTGATATGTCCATGTTTTTGTATTAATAATCACTTTACCTTAATTGCTGGTTTGAGATTAGATCGTTGGAAATAAGATTCATACTTGGTTAATATTTTTAGTACTTGTGTATGAAGCAACAATACAGGTTCTAATAGTACCCTGTCCCCATTATATATAAGCAAAATGGAATCTTAGTAAATTTAAAAACTTGTATAAAATTTCACAACTAGCCCTGGCCGGTTTGACTCAGCAGTTAAGAGCATTGGCCATGGACTAGTCACAGGGTCAATTCCAGTAAAGGGTACATACCTCAGTTGTGGTTCGGTCCCTGGCCCTGGTTGAGGTCATGTGGGAGGCAACCAATCAGTGTGTCTCTCTTTCCCCCCCTCCCCTCTCATTGTATTTGAAGATAAATCGAAAAATATCCTCGGGTGAGGATTTAAAAAATTTTTTTTTCACAACTAGGTTTTCTGATTTTATGTTTGTGTGTGTTTTTTTTAACCAGTGGTTTTCAGCTGTGCTTCATAGGTCCAGGAGTTGCTATAGGTTGATCATCTAGGCCTTCTAGTTCCTCTCAACTAGAGTAACTTAAATTTTTAAAAAAATATATTTTATTATTTTTTTAGATAGAGAGGAAGGGAGAGGGGGAGAGAGAGATAGAAACATCAGTGAGAGAGAAACATTTATTGACTGTCTCCTGCATGCCTCATACTGGGGATTGGGCCCCACAACCTGGGCATGTGCCCTGACTGGGAATTGAACCAGCAACCTCTCAGTGCATGGGACGACACTCACTCCACTGAGCTGCACTGGCTGGGTAGTACCTCTTAAATTTTATCTCCAGTATATTACAATTGAAAACTAATTTTTGTTGTTGTTAATCCTCACCTGAAGATATTTTTCCATTGATTTTTACATAAGGAGGGAGGATGGGGGAGAGAAACATTTATGTGAGAGACACATGGATTGGTTGCCTCCCATACGACCCTGACCAGAGCCAAGGATCGAACCTGCAACCCAGCCAGGTACCGTGCCCTTGACTAGGAATTGAACCTGGGACTCTTCTGTCCTTGAGCCAAAGCTCTAACCACTGAGCAAAGGCTCTAACCACTAAGGCAAACTGGCCAGGGGAAAAACTAATTTTCTTTACAGTACACTGCTTCTTTTGCTATCTAAAGATGGAGAAAAAAGTGTGAAAGTAAGGGAATTCACGTGTGTGGAGGAATTATTTTCCTGAAAAAGCTAACTTTGTCTTGGTGAACATATGCGTGTTGTCGTTATACAAATGTTCTAATCCTGTTCCCCTCCTCCTGCGTACTTTATTCATTCACTCTGCCATATGGAGGGTTGTGCGTTGCCGGATGGATTGTGATTTGGATTTTCATGATTCCTAATTGGGAGACTGTAGGGGGAGTAGACTCAGAAAAAAAAATTTAAGTAACTTTTTTCCTTTTATTTTTTAAAATACGTTTTATTGATTTTAGAGAGAGAAAGGGAAAGAGGGAGAGAGAGGGAGGGAGGGAAAGGAAGAGGAAGAAACATCAATGGGAGAGAGAAACATCAGTCTGCCACCTACACATCCCTCTACTGTGATTAAGTTCACAGCCTGCAACCTAGGCATGTGTCTGACCAGGAATCAAACAGGTGTCCCCTCGGTGCATGGGATGATGATGTTCAACCAACTGAGCAACACTGCCTGGGGCCCTTTTTATTGAATTTATTGGGATGACACTGGTCAACAAAATTATACAGGATTCAGGTGCACAATTCTACAACACATCATCTGTACAATGTATATTGTGTTTACCACCCCAAGTCAAGTCTTCTTCCATTACCATTTATGCCTCTTTATACCGTCTACCCCCCATTCCATGGAATTACCACACTGATCTACATATCCATTACTTTTTTCTCTCTTTCTCTCTCTCTCTCTCTCTCTCTCTTTTTCTCTATCCCTCCACTCTCTCTACCCAGTCAAGTAATTTGAAATTGTGTTCGGAATAGTTCTGCAATGTGTGAGGGAGGTAGAAAAAAGGGTGTAAACAGATGATTTTAAGTAGAGTTGTGGATGCAATGATGTATGAGAAAAATATGGAACAAACTTGAGCCCTTTGAATTTGTTTTTCACATGAAGACTGGGAACCATGTGGAATGTTCTTTTAATAAGATTTAACTAAGTAAGACATCTTTACATTTTTTCATTTTGTTTTCTCAAGTTTACTGTTTTAAAAAAAATTAAATTTATTGGGGTGGCATTGGTTAATAAAATTATATGTTTCAGGTATACAATTCCATGATACTTCATTTGTATATTGCCTTGTGTGCCCACCACCCATAGTCAGATCTTCTTTTATCACTATATATATTTGACCCCCTTTACCCTTTACTATTCCCAACCTCCTTTCCCTCTGTTAACCACCATACTGTTTTTTTGTGTGTGTGTGTCCATGAGTTTTTGTTTGTCTTTCTTGTTTGTTCATTTGTTGCTTTCAGTATTATATCCCACCAATATGGGTGAAATTATATGGTTCTTAACTTTTTCTGTCTGACTTATTTTGCTTTCATGATATTCTCAAGGTCCATCAGTTTTGTCACAAATGACAGTATTTTATCTTTTCTTCTGGGTTAGTATTGATTTTTCTTCTGGGTTAGTATTCCATTGTATATATGTACCACATCTTTATCTAATCATCTGTTAAAGGACACTGGTTGCTTCCATGTCTTGGCAACTGTGAATAATGTTGCAGTGAACATAGGGGTGCATATATCTTTGCAAATTGTTTTTGTGAAGATCACCATAGTTATACCATGGAGAAGAGATTGGGAAGAGGCTAGATTGGATGCATATGGATCAGTTAGAATGCTATTGCAATAGCTAGGTTGAGCAGTGATAGTAAATTGACTGGGATTAAAGTGTTGAAAGCAGAAGAAAACAAATTTCTATTAGTATGTATATATTTTCTTTAAAAAAGAAAAGAGGTAAAACAATATGTTAGTTTCAGGTATACAACATAATGATTCAGTATTTGTATATATTATGAAGTGATCGCCACAGTAAGTCTAGTCAACATCTGTCCCATATATAATTATAAAATTTCTTTTTCTTGTGATGAGAACTCTTAAAGTTTACTCTTTTACCAACTTTCAAATATGCAATATAGACATTTTTTGGTGTGTGTGGGGGTTTTAATCCTTACCCAAGGATATTTTTCCATTGTTTTTTAGATAAAGTGGAATTGGAGGGGGTGAGTGAGAGAGAGAACCATCAATGTGAGAGAGAGAGAGAGCGATTAGCTGCCTCCCTCATGACCCTGACCAGGACCAGGGATTGAACCTGCAACCCAGGTATATTCCCTGACCAGAAATCGAACCCATGGCCCTTCTGCCCTCAGGCCAATACTTGAACCACTGAGCCAAACCGGTCAGGGGGAAGTTTGTATCCTTTGACCCCTTAACCCATTTTGACCACCCCCTTCCTTCTGGCAACCACCAACCTGTTCTTTCTGTGTATGAGTTGATTTTTGTTCATGTTGCTTTTTAGATTCCACATATAAATGACATCATACTGTATTTGTCTTTCTCTGTCTGACTTACTTCATTTAGCATAATGCCCTCAAGGTCCATCCATGGAGTTAGACATGGCTAGATTTCATTTTTTTTTTTTTAATCCTTACCAAGGATATTTTTCCATTTATCTTCAGAGGGGGGGGGGCATCGATGTGAGAGAAACACATTGATTGGTTGCCTCTCGCACAGACCAGGGACTGAACTGCAACCCAGGTATGTGCCCTTGACCTGAATCGAACCTGTGACTCTTTGGTCCGCAAGCCGATGCTCTAATCACTGAGCCAAATGGGCCAGGGTTGCTTTTTTTTTTTTTTTTCTTTCTTTCTTTTTTTTTAATGTTTTAATAGTATTTCTGTGTGTGTGTGTGTGTAATCACAGTTTCTTCATCCATTGATCCATTGATGGACAATTAGGTTGCTTTCGTGTCTTGGCTATTGTAAATAATGCTTCAGTGAACATGGGAGCACATATGTATTTTTTTGAATTAGTGTTTTCATTTTCTTCTGATAAATACCCAGAGGATGGGTACCTTACAGAGCCATAAAATATTGAGGTCTACCCTCCTAAGAGTGATCTAGTATACCCAGATATATTTGGTTTTCTATTCCCCTTGGAGACTGGGAGAGCTTGACCCAACCCCTATTCATCTTTCTCGTAAAAGAAGTTGAGTTGGGGGTATAGAACATAATGATACTTGAGTGGATAGGGAGTGTTTGGGAGGTAGCTGTTCTGCATCAGTAAACAAGATGCACTGGCTTTTTAAAAATGGTTTTATCCTCACCCGAGGACATTTTTGCATTTATCTTCAGATAGAGCAGGAGGGAGAGAGTGGGTGAGAGAGAGAGAAACATCGATGTGAGAGAGACACATCGACTGGTTGCCACCCACACAACCCCAACCGAGGCCAGGGACAAACTGCAATCGAGGTGCGTGCCCTTAGCGGGAACTGAACCCAGAACTCTCTGGTCTGCGGGTGGACACTCTAACCGCTGAGCCAAATCGGCCAGGGCAAGATGCACTGACTTTAATGTTGAGTGGTGCTGTAGCCTCATGTTGAGCAGCTAAATAAACCCCTGTTGTTTTTGGTCTACCCAAAGCCCTGTATTCTGCAGCAAGGTCATCATTACTGACATCATCCATTTCTGTGTGGGAACAGCTTTATTCAGTATCTATAGCCACGTTGCTTTCTGGTGGGCCCTGATAGTAAGTGGGGCTGCTGTCTTTGAATCTACTACTTTCTGGTCCTAAGCCTGAAACTACCTTCTCAATCCAGCCTCATTAATAGGCAATAAGGTGGAGAGACCATTTGTTGCTTGGTTGACCATACAGTTTGGTCAACATGTTGACTCACAATTCCCATGGTCTTCTCTCAATTCCTGTTAACTAGCCTCTCATTCCATTTTTAAAAAGCTTTGTCTCTGTCAGAGTCCATTCTCATTGCCAAAACTATCAAAACTTGTAAAGGGTTTGAGATTTCACTCTTCATGCAAGCGAACCAGTTAGCCTGCCACAGTATTATGGATACTATTAGAAAACACAGGGACTCTTGGGTTACACAAAGGATGTCATTATTCGTGGAAGTAGCATTAGTCAGAATGTCAGCATTTGTGCCAAATAACCAGCCCCGATTTTTGTAGGATTCTATAAAGAGAGCTGAGTGATGCTTGCCCTCTGAATTGGGTGTATTAAAATAAAAGAACTCCCAGCTTAGGGGACCAGATCTTGTATAATGAACAATAAGCCTTCCTTACCTTTACTTTGGGTATGTATGTATATGACATTATCTTTATTATACTGGACAGTAAATAAACCTGTATTTTGCTTTCCAAGGAGACACTCACTAGATCTTCTAAGGCTGTTTACTGTGTAAATATCCAGAGCAAAGGGAATCATGTGTCTTTCTTGCAATATGTGCAAGAGTACTAGACACTCAAGGAGAGTTGTCTCTGTGTACCTTGTTTTGGAGTTGGGAAAACATTTTTGATTACAGGTTTTTTCCCAGTCAATTTTTAAAAATTCTGGTGAAATAAGATCTTAAATGAGCATTAATATTAAACTTGTCTTTTTCTGATAATACCACCACCCCTTTTCTCAGTTCAGTTGACATTTTTACATTTTCTTACCTAGATTACCATAATTGCCTAATTGGTCTGTCAGTAGTCTTGTTCTGTTTGTCCTCAACACTTGTGCCAGAGGAATCTTTTAAAATGCAGGTGTGGTGATGTTGCTCAATTTAAATTTGTTATTGGTTTCCCATTACTATTAAGGCAAAGTGTAAATTGTTGAGCAGTTATGTAATTTCTCTTGTGCTAACTACTATCCAGTTTTTAAATGTTAACAAGTAAATTAAAAAAAAATTAAAGCCATAAAGGTCAGTGTTAGATAGGCTGTGACATCTGCTCTTATCTTTTCTCTTACACCGTTGTCTGCAACATGCAGTTCTTTCTGCCTTGAATAATTTCTATATTTGCCTCTTATATACTTCTATTCATCCTTAAAAACCTGCCTTCTCTATGAAGCCTTTAAGTGAACCTGTCTCAACCTAGTTTGGTATCTTGCTCTGAACACTTTAATTTCTAATAAACTGTATGTATCACTCACTATTGCACTTACCTCATTGTGTTCTAATTACTGATTTTTTTTTCTGGCCTGCATTCTCACTACATATTGTTTAAGCTACTCTGAGTGTAAATACTGCCCTGCTCCCCAACTCTTCACACAAACACCAAATCTTTAGGAAAGAAGATTGCTTTAGAATCAATTCCATTAAATTAGTTTATGCTTTTAATTACTTGTAAGCTATTCGCTGTTTTGAGCCTTGAGGATAACAATTTGCCTAATTTTGAAGGGAAAGATATAGTATTCACAGGAAAACAGACATGTGATACAGTTGTATGGTCCAATTTGTATATGATCCAAGATAAGCCATCATATATATTATTATGCCTGACAATATTTTCTTGCATTGTTTATATTAAAATACAGACGGTGGACATTCATAAAGAGAAAGTGGCTCGAAGAGAGATTGGTATTTTAACAACAAATAAGAATACATCAAGAACTCACAAAATAATAGCACCTGCAAATATGGAGCGCCCTGTAAGGTATATTCGGAAACCTATTGACTATACAGTTCTGGATGATGTGGGCCATGGTGTCAAGGTAAGTGTTTTTATATTACATTAACTTAAAATAACTTATTTGTCCTGTAAATATTTTGAATAGCAAAATGCTGATAAAGATAATTTTCTTCAAGAATAATAGATTTTCTTAGCTAGTAACTAGCATTACAATTTTCATAGAACTTTTATTTAATATTAGTTATGTTTTATACCAACCTTGGCAAAATTTTACTTGTGGAATAGGCTATATAATCAAGAAGCTATTAAAACTTGAAATGGCTATTCATCAATTGAGCCATTAGTATCCTAGACTAATATTATGCATTTGTGTTGTGAATACCATGTCTTGCTTTCACTACTCAAAGAATATTTAAAAGTAAAAATTTACATGCTTTTAAGATTTGCTTAGAAAATAATTTATAAATTCTTTAAACTTTTATTTCTAAATATCTGTATATAGTGGTACATCTACATGGATGTGCATGTAATTGTAGCAACCTAGGAGAAATAAAATTTATGTAATTTTGCTCTGTGAACCATTCCCTGCTGTCCTCCACCCCTCACCTTTTAGGAGATTATTTGTTACCCATGTTCATTTCTTAGCATGGGAGAATTAATTGCCCTTGAAGGATACCTGTAGCTTGTCAACTCTTTTGATATTTATGGGTCAATTTTCAAGCACCTAGAATGACATGAATTCTTTTATTTATTCGTTTGTTTATTTATTTACTTATTTTTGCTCTTCATTTATACATCTCGGTAATACATATTTGTAAGTAAAGTAAGAATATTATGTGAAACACTGTTTCATTTAAAGTGAAATAATAAACATATTCACACATGAGCACATGCTTAGGTATACATGTTGGGGTTTTTTTGTGTGTATTTTCCCTTGTGAACATTGTTGTCTTTTTTTGTTTGTTTCTAAACTACCGCCTCTTTATTCATTGATTTTTTTGCTTTATCAGCAGTCTTTATTAATTATTTTTAGTACATATATCCTTCTTTTTTCCCCCTTTGTTACCTTCCTCCTCAGTCCCATCCCTTCCTCCCCACCTTCACCACACTGTTATCTGTGTCCATTGGTTATGCATATGTGTGTATAAATTCCTTGGTTTATCTCTTCCCCCAACCCCTCCTTCCCTCTGAGGTTTGTCAGTCTGTTCCCTACATTCATGTCTCTGGATCAGTTTTCTTCATCAACTTATTTTGTTAATAATAGTCTACACATAAGTGAGATCATAGGATACTTGTCTTTTGCTAACTGGCTTATTTCACTTAACATAATACTTGCTACCCTTCACATTGTCTCAAAGGGACAAGATCTTTCTTATGGCTGCATAGTAGTCAATTGTATAAACGTACCAGAGCTTTTTTATCTACTCATCTACTAATATACTGTTTCCAGATCTTAGCTATTGTAAATAGTGCTGCTATGAACATAGGGGTGCATGTATTTTTTCTGATTGGTGTTTCAGGATTCTTAAGATATATTCCCAGAAGTGAGATCTCTGGCTCATAAAACAGTTTATTTTTAATTTTTTGAGGTAACTCCATACTGCTTTCCACAGTGGTTGCACCAAGCTACATTCCCACCAACAGTGTGCTAGGATTCCCTTTTCTCCACATTCTCACCAACTCTTGTTATTTGTCAATTTATTGATTATTTTCCATCACTAGGTTAGGGAAGTTTTCTGTTATTTCTATTTCTTCAATTCTTCTCCTTCTGGTACTCTATGATGTGCATGTTATTACATTTTGTGTTATCCCACAGTTCCCTTAAATTCTCTTCCTGCTTTTTAATTTTTTTTTTCCGTTTGCTGCTCTAATTGGGTGTTTTTTTCCTACTTTGTCTTCTATTTCACTTATTCAGTCTTCATCTTCTTCTAATCTACTATTAAGTCCTTCCAAAGTATTTTTTGTATCAGATATGTCATTCTTTATTTCCACTTGATTTTTATTCATATTTTCTATCTCTTTTTTTATGCTAGTGCAGTTCTCATTAAGTTGCTTGTAATTCTCATTAAGTGGCTTGAACACCCTTAAATCCATTGCTTTGAATTCTTTGTCTGACAAACTGCTTGCCTCCATTTCATGTAGTTCCTTTTCTGGTGATTCCTCCTTTACTTTCATTTGGGGGTTGTTTCTTTGCCTCATCATTTTAGTAGTCCGATAGTTTGGGGCCAGGTGAGGCACACTGGGATGCGTAGGCAGGTTGATGTGTATCAGTTAAGACTGCTGTGCCTCCCAGTCTTGGTGTGGTGGTCGTCTTGTGGGGCCCAGTGGAATAGTCTCCTTGATCTTCTGAGCTGGGTGTTATAGGAAGGACCCTTGTGTGGATTATATGAGCTCTCCTGTTGAATTTGGGTCTTGATTGCCATTTTCTGTTTGCGGGTGGTCTCAGCCTTCCGGGTTGTTAATGTGAGTCTCAACCCCTGCCCTATCGACCCTGTTATATTAGTGTTGACAGATCAAAACAAAGCAATACCAGACTAACCCAAGAAGACCACCCCCCCAAATCAGCATCAACAATAATAAAAGCAATTGCCTCAACAAAAAGATTAAAAGACACACAACCAAACAAAAAGCACTCTCTCTCTCTCTCTCTCTCTCTCTCTCACTCTCTCTCACTCTCACACACACACACACACACACAATACTATTAGGCGTGAGACTAAATGAATTAGAAGAGGGAGAAAAGGGGAAAAAAAGAAAGGAAGGAAGTCAAGGTAACCCTAGACCGAACCAAAAGGAACCTGGGGAAAAAAATGCATGAGCACATCAACAATGATAAAAGCACCAGCCTCTCCCTGGCCGGTTTGGCTCAGCGGTTGGAGCATTGGCCTAAGGACCAGAGAGTCCCAGGTTCGGTTCCCCTTAGAGGCACGTACCAAAAAAAAAAAAACAACCCACCAGCCTCAATTAAAAGATTAAAAGATAAGAAAACACACACACACACACACACACACACACACACACACACACTCTACTAGAAGGTGTGAGACTGAAATAACTGAAAGGAGAAAAATATATCTAATATATGTATATGAAAGTAAAGAAGTCAAGGCAAAAAACAGATGAAACTAAAAATCACCTGAAAAAAATATCAGCGTCAACAATGATAAAAGCACCAGTCTCAACAAAAAGATTAAAAGACAAACAGCCTGGCAGGTCATTGCTCAGTAGATTGAGCACCATTCCTTGTACTGAGAGGTCCCAGTTTGATTTCAGTCAGGGCACATGCCCAGGTCGCGGGCTTAACCCCTAGTAGGGGGCGTGCAGGAGGGGGCGTGCAGGAGGCAGCTGATTGATGTATCTCTCTCACATCGATGTTTCTCTCTCTCTCTCCCTTCCTGTCTCTAAAAAAAAATCAGTAAAAATATATTTTTAAAAAAT
This sequence comes from Molossus molossus, assembly GCF_014108415.1. Lineage (NCBI taxonomy): Eukaryota > Metazoa > Chordata > Mammalia > Chiroptera > Molossidae > Molossus > Molossus molossus. The sequence continues at coordinate 101,309,424 of NW_023425344.1, read as the reverse complement.
TAAAAGATGAACACATACACACACACACAGAATACTAGAAGTTGTGAGATCTAAAGAGTTAGGAGAGGGAGAAAAAAAATAAATATGAAAGCAAAGAAGGTAGATACAAGAAATAGGGTAAGTATTAGAAAAATAAAAGGTAGAAAATGACTGAACTAATAGTAATTTTATAAAGTAATAATGCTAAATTGAATAAGATGTAGAATAAAAAAGTTAAAAATGGGGGAAAAAAGGAATTAAAAATTAAAATTACACACACACACACACACACACACACACCCCAAAACAACAAGAAACCTTGGATCTGCTATTTTTGGTGCTCACTGTATTATGCTATAATGTTGTTGGATCTGGCCCTTTGGGTGTGGTCCCTGTCTTCTTGGGCAGGTCTCTGGTGCAGGCCAATGTGAATGGCTATCTTGGCCTGGCCCTGGGCCTCCTAGCTGAAGCCCTTTGGGGTAGGATCTCAGGTAATCCAGTGGGTGGGGACTTCCTAGTCCAGACACTGAGTAGACTTTGGGGCTAGCCACTTGTATGTATTTGTTCTGGGCTGCTTTCTTTTCCTCCACAGCAGTCAGGACCACTCCGGAGGATTTAAACATACTTGTGTTGGGGGTGGTTCCTGTAGATTTTAGGAAGGGCAGGCAGTCTTTTCCTCTCCTTCCAGTGCCACAGCTCTCCCTGGATTGCTGGCACATCTCCCCCCCCCCCCCCCCCCTAAATATCTTCTGCTTTCCACTCTCTATGCTCATTGCTTGCAGTATTTCTAGTCAGCTTTTCTCAGGTTGTTTTTCAAGTTGAATGTTCTGCAGTTTAACCACAAGTCCAGGCCTGTATTTGGAGAAAGCAGATGAAACATCCTTAGACTGCAGCCATCTTGCCTTTCTCCTGACCTGAATTCTTTAGCCATCTCTGCTCAGGATAAACTATTCCTCTGAAATTTGACAGACAGCCGTTTTCCTAGAGGACCATTATTTGATTTTGTTCTTGGTCTTCAGAATATTTATAATCATTTTTAGGAGTCAGCTAGAATCTTGAAGCTTTTCGTAGCTGGCTGATATGACCTGTGCTATTGTTGCATTCTGAATTATCTGGTATTCCTGGTCAAGAGGGGAGTATAATTGATAACATTGACTTTTTTTTAAAAAATATTTTTTGTTTGTTTATTTTTAGAGAGAGTAAGGGAGAGAGAGATAGAAACATCAGTGTGAGAAAGAAACATCAACCAACTGCCTCCTGCTTGCCCCATACTGGGGACCTGCAACCCAGTCATGTGCCCTGACTAGGAATTGAACTGGGATCTCTTAGTCCGTGGGACATTGCTCAGTCTACTGAGCCATATTGGCCGGGCTGACATTTACCTTTATTCTACCCTTCCCTGAGACTATTAGACTCTCCCCTTCGCTGTCATGCTTGGAAATTATATGTCAAGTTGGGACACTTTGCAGATGTAGAGGAGGCTGCTTGTTTGTTTCTTATTTTACCCAAAGATGTGGCTAGGGTTGTGTAAGAGCTTGAATTCAATTTTAATTTAAGTTTTTCATTATTTTAAACTAGATTGATCTGTAGGATTTGGATTTTGAGAATCTGGAGCAACTTATTTTGTATTATTAATGTGTCTTTGGATTAAAAATCATATATACTTTATACATGTATATGTGTGCATAAACACACACTCACTCATTCACTCACTCTTCTTACTCTTTTGCCTAATCTTGATTTTTCTTTCTACCAAAGCAATATATACTCATGAAAAATATTCTGTTACCAGCTTAGAAGTGAATATACTCTAGTGTCCCTTCACTAATAATTGTTTAATACATAGTACTTAGCAGAGGATAAGATGAAACCACATTTTACAAGGGAATTTTGGATGATATTCAACTATTTCATCATATATGTATAAATGTGAAGTATAAATACAGCATGATATATACTGAAAGTATACAGATGTGAGTTTGGGCAGTCTACTTTTTTGTAATATATGGATATTTAGATTCAAATTTTTTTTTTAAACTTAAAATAATTGTGGTGAAATATAATCACATAAAATTTACCACTTAAGCATTTTAAGTGCACAGTTCTAGAGCATTAAGCATATTCATATTGTTATGCAGGATATTTTAAAATGTGTTTTTTGTTTTTGTTTTTTCTTTTTCAATTACAGTTGACATATTAGTTTCAGGTGTACACTCTAATGACTAAACATTATATAACTTACTAAGTGATCATCCCAATAAATCTCATACCTGTCTGACACTATGTATAGTTATTAGAATATTATTGGCTATATTCTCTATGTTGTATTTTTTATTCCCATGACAATTCTGTAACTACCCGTTTGTAGGTCTTAATTCCTTCACGTTTTTCACCCATTCCCCCAACACACCTCCTGTCCAGCAACTGTCAAAATGTTCTCTGTATCTATAAGTCTGATTCTGTTCTGTTTGTTTGTTTATTTTGTATTTTAGATTCAATTGTTGATAGATAATGTATTTATTGCCATTTTATTGTTCATATTTTTATTCTTTTTTCCCTTTTCTTAAAGAAGACCCTCTAACATTTTAGGCAATACTGGTTTGGTGGTGATGAACCCCTCCTTTAGCTTAGCCTTGTCTGTGAAACTCTTTATCTGTTCTTCCATTCTATATGATAGCTTTGCTGGGTAGTGTAATCTTAGTGGTAGGTCTTTGCTTTTCATCACTTCGAATATTCTTGCCAATTATTTCTGGCCTGCAAAGTTTTAGTTGAGAATTCAGCTGACAGTCTTATGGGAGTTTCGTTGTAGGTAACTAACTGCTTTTCTCTTGCTGCTTTTTTGTTGTTAATTCTCACCTGAGGATATGTTTTCCTTTTTTTTTTTTTTTAAACAGTGGGAGAGAGGGAAGGAGAAAGAGAGACACATTGATTGGTTGCCTCCTGCTTGTGCCCCAATTGGGTTCAGGGATCAGTCTTGCAACCCAGGTATGTGCCCTTGACTGGGAATTGAACCCCCTACCCTTCAGTGTGAGGGCCAACACTCTTAACTATTGAGCCACACTGGACAAGGCTCTTGTTACTTTTAAGATTCTCTCTTTGTCTTTAACCTTTTGCATTTTAATTATGATGTGTCTTGGTTTGGGCCTCTTTGGGTTCATCTTATTTGGGACTCTCTGCTTTCTGGAATTGTGTGTCTATTTCCTTCACCACATCAGGGAAATTTTCTGTCACTATTTTTTCAAATAGATTTTTACTTTTTTTTTTTGTGCTCACCTGAGGATATTTTTACATTGATCTTCAGATAGAGTGGGAGGGAGGGGGAGATAGATAGATAGAGAGAGAGAGAGAGAGAGAGAGAGAGAGAGAGAGAGATGTGAGAGAGACACATCGATTGGTTGCCTCCCGCATGACCCCAACCTGGGCCAGGGATGAACCTCAACCGAGGTATCTGCCCTTGGCTGGAATCGAACCCCGGGACTCCCTGGTCTGCAGGCCGATGCTCTAACCGCAGAGCCAAACTGGCCAGGGCTTCAAGTAGATTTTTAATTTCTTGCTCTTTTCTCCTTTTGGCACCCCCATGATGTGACTGTTGCTACACTAGAAGCTGTCCCAGAGGCTCCTCACAGTATTCTCATATTTTTGTATTCTTTTTCTTTTTGCTTTTCTGATCGAGTGTTTTTTGTTTTTTTACATTCCAAATGTCTATTTTGATACTTGGCTTCATGTACTATACTGTTGATTCCTGTAAATTATTCTTCATTTCAGTTAGTGTATCCTTTATTTCTGAATTGTTCTTTTCTGTGGTTTCCATGTACTTTTTTATGCTGATAATGTTTTCTATATGGTCATCTACTCTTCCCCTAAGTTCATTGAGGGTAACTTATAACCAATGTCTTGAACTCTGCATCTAGTAGATATCTTGTCTCCATTTTATTTCTTTTTTTGGAATTTTGTTCCGTTTTTTATTTGATACGTTTCTTGTTTTCTAATTGTGTAATCCTCCTTGTGTTTGCTTCTATGTATTAGGTAGAACTGCTACATCTCCCTGTCTTGGAAGAGTGGCCTAATGTAGCAGATGTTCTGTAGGGCCCAGTGGCTCAGTCTCCTTATTCACCTGAGCTGGGCAGTCCAGGTGTGCCCTGTATTTGCTGTGTCTACCCTCCCATTGTAGTTAAGGCTTGACTACTGTTGGTATGTCAAGGGGGAGGGGTTTATTCTCAGGCCGATCAGCTGCAAGGACTGTCTATGATCACTGTGGAATGTCAGCTGTGCGGGGGCCCACCCCGTGGAGCAGGACTTACTTCATCAGGGCTCTGGTGCCTGCTGAGTCTACCCCTTGAGCGTATTGCTTGTGGAGTTGGTTGGGTGGTGCTTCAACACAGTCTGAAGCTGAGCACTGGGTGTGCTGGTTCTGGGGACTACTGGGAGGTTCAGGCCAAGGTCAGTCACCACCTGAGTTGTGCCCAGAGCCACCCAAAATAAGCTACATAGCAAGCTGCAGATGGCTGCTACTTGTGCTGGGTTTAGAGGAGAGATGCCCAGGAGAGGCCAAGCTGTGAACCAGGGCCAGCTGCCACTATTCCTGGGCCTGGGGCTACTTAGAATTTCAGTACATGAAGAAGCTAGATGCTGCTTGTTTGAAGGAGTATAGGAAACTCTGACACAGGAGCCATGACAGGCCATTTGTAAATAAAAGCCACTGTAAATAGCCTGGGTGGGCCTGCAAGTTGGGTGGCACCGGGACTCAGGGCAGGGTCAACATCGTTAGCCAGGTTAATGGAATCTCAGATATGGTGTCTGCCTGTTGGCTCTGTTGTGGGCGGGGAGGGCTTATCAGTGACCTCTTCCAGTACTTCTTTCTGGGAGAAAGCTGTCCCTCCAGCTCTCTCCCTGATGTCATACAGTTCAGTTCCTCTCTGTTTGTGCCTGGTGTCTTTCAAGCTGCTTCCCTAGTGCTGGAACTCGGAGGGAGTGAGTCCGAGTACGTCTGCGCAAAGGCCCTTTAAGAGAAATGCCTGGGTCTCAAGCAGCCTTCCCTCATTCAGCCATAGTCCTTGTTGTTTTCTTTCTTTTTTCTTTTCAGAGAGAGAGGAAGGGAGATAGAGAGAGAAAGAAAAACATCTGTGTGAGAACAGAACATCAATCGGCTGCCTCCTGGCACCCCCCCTGCCGGTGATTGAACCCACAGCCAGTGCTTGTGCCTTAACTGGGAATTGAACCAGCAACTTTTCGGTGCGTGGGATAACTTCCACCTAACTGAGCCACACTGGCAGGGCTTCTCCCAATTTTTAAAAAATCCTTACCTAAGGATATTTTTCCATTTATCTGGGGTGGGAGGGAGGGAGGGAGGGAGAGAGAGAAAGAGAAACATTGACATGAGAGAGACACATCAGTTGGCTGCCTGCGCACCACCTGACATGGGCTGGGGACTAACCACAAACCACAACCGAGGTATGTGCCCTTGACCTGAATCAAGCCCACAACTCATTGGTCTGTGGGCCATTACTCTAACCACTGAGCAAAACTGGCAAGGGCTTAAAATCTGTTTTTGACTGGGGTAGGAGGATGGGTGGTCTGTCAGAATAGTGTCTCTCAGAAGCTTTTATGTGGCATATTTGTTTATATTTTGTGAGTGTGTTAGATTAGTGCAAAAACAATTATTTTTTCAATAACGGTCTCAATGCTGCTTTAGTTCTCTAGTTTTCTGATTTTTTAAAAAAGATCACTGCTTGTTTGGTTCGTGGGCCGATGCTCTTAACTGCTGAGCCAAACCGGCCAGTACAATCACTACTTATTTAATTAAATCTTTCTAATATAGCTTTTCTCCAAGGATGATAATTTTATAGAGGTTTAATTTCTAAATCCAGATGTGAAATGTAGTGGCTAGGTAGAATTCCAGACATTATTTCCAGATAAAAGTGAATAATATTCTAAACAAACATTTAAAGGACACCAAAATTCTGGCAGTTTCTAGAAATGTTATAACTAAGACAAAGTACATTCCTTCTTTGGATGATGTCCTTAATGTTGTTTTTATGATCATCTAAAAAATGATAGATATGTATTTAGAACAGCACCTATTACAGAAATAACTTGAAACCCTAAAACGTGATAAAAAGTTAGATTCTACAACCTGGCAATATTTTTTCTTAAGTGGCCTAGTACTAGTAGTACTAGGACTGTACACATTATTTTATATTATTTACATATGTACATATTATTTCACATATGAACTAATCATGTTTCATAGACATAGCCTTTAGGATCAGAGCAGCTTTTCTTCAATTTTGAATTCGGGCTAAACTGGTGCAGAAGAAAACTTAGAACTAAATCTGTAACTTCCTACGAGTGTTGATCTGCTCAGATTTAGATTCATAAGTTACAAGCAAGAGGGTTTCCAGCCTCTGTTTATTCTGTATTTAAAATCTGGCTAAGCTATTACTCTGCATAGTGATTTTGTTTTTAGACAGTAAGGTGTTAGATCATTTTTCTGAATTTGAAGTAACCTGTTATTTTGAATTTTAATATTTGCAGTTTACCATTTTAAAAATACTGTACTGCCTGGCAGGTGTGGCTCAGTGGATTGAACGTTGTCCCATGGACTGAGAAGTCCCAGTTCTATTCCCTGTCAGGGCACATGCCCAGGTTGTGGGTTTTGATCCCCAGTGGGGGGCGTTCAGGAGGCAGCCAATCCATGTTTCTCTCTCACCCTGATGTTTCTTTCTCTCTCTCCCCCTTCCTCTCTCTCTAAAAAATCAATAGAAAAATATATAAAATAAATTAAAATAAAATAAAATAGTAAAAAAAATACTGTACTGCTTTTCAAATAATGGATACTCATATTCAGGCATTTATTATCCAGTCATGTCTTAGGTCTTGTACACAGATGCATTAAAGTAGCCTTCCATATCATGTGTTACAGTATTTGTTTTCAAATCAAAGTTTATCATCTGTGATTCAGTTGAATTAGTTCCAAAGGATAAAATACAGAACTAAGTAATTATTGGGCCTGCATGAGATTGGCATAAGTAAGTGGTGGTTTCCTTATTAATATATTTTTCTTTTCAAAAATATGTGGTACACTTGGATATTTCCCAGCTGCTTATAGATATATTTTTCTTTACAAAATATTTGAAATAATGGCTGGGTAAAAGCTTTTTAACATGAATTGAATGACTGTAAATGTAAACCTGTCCTAATAGATATAACTTATTTAGAATTAATTTCTACTTTTTTCCCCCTTTTTTTGCCAACGTAAAGTGGCTAAAAGCCAAGGTAAGAGATATTATTTATCATTTGATCCACAGTTTTACCTCTATATTGATAGTGGCTGCAGAGCCACTAAAACTTGAAAACTCTTTCTACTTCTGTCTGCTTTTCCCCATAGGATTTATGTAGATTAAATATACTCAAACTCAGTACAAACTAGCTACATTTAGCTTGGATGTGTTAATATATCAAAGATATATTGACATCTGCATTTATATAGGAACATTAATTTTGCTAACATTTATTGCTTTGCTTATTTTTTTATAGTTGCCTTGCTTTTATTGACTTATAATTAGGAGGTTTCCCAGACATCATATATGACTTTGTTACTTAGTTGTTAGGGTAAAGATGAATTTTCAGATGAATATTTTAGCAAATCGATACTGAGATCTGTAGTTTATATTCATGCACACATTTCAAAAATTTTAGGAAACTCAACATTTGAATGCAGATAAGTTTGATCTCAGTGAACATGTTTAACAATAAAATAACGTATAAAATCCAATAATCTCATCTGTATTTTGCCATATATTGGTATGAATAATAGGAAAAGTCAAGTGCAAGTGGTTTCTTGACTTTTTAAAATGTATAACCAAAATCTGTTGTTAAAACTGTCTGGGAATCCTTACTTCACATTCTGATATTTAAAAAAATAATAATACATTGTAGCAAAACATCAAGAGAACAATTTGATATAAAAATAAAAGCTCTTTTTTCTGTATTTTAGCATGGAAATAACCAGCCTGCAAGAACTGGCACACTGTCGAGAACAAATCCTCCTACTCAGAAACCACCAAGTCCTCCCATGTCAGGCCGGGGAACGTTGGGGTAAGAATTCAAGTGCATTTTACAAAAAAATTTATATGCTAAAGGAAAAAATGATTCTGTGACTTAAGTAAATGTATGGATCCTTTCTGTGGACCGCTCTCAGTGTGACACTACCTTTTACAAATTCATTTTGGTTCTTCCTTGAACAGAATCTAAAATGAATCTACTTGTTTTATAATATTCTCTATAGAAGTCTGTACTAGACAAGTTCTTTTGTATGTGTAGAAATGAGCATTATTTATCATTCAATTTGACTTTAAGTTTATTTCAATGAAATGACCAGTGTATTCATTCCATATGGTGCTTTCATGTGTATTTACAATATTTATATTACAGAACTTTGAATAAGTGGTCTATTTTATGTAGTTTGGCTTGGTAACTTAAAGTTTTTCTGTTTCCCCTATTACTTTCCATCTAAGACTTAGGGGATCTTTACCTGGAATATTTTTAACTGTGCTTGTGTTGTTAATATTAGGGCCCTTCATACTTGAGTAGCTTTGTGAGAAGGTCAGTTAGAGAAGCAAAAAAGATAACAATTGGTGGCTTCTTCCTTCTCAGTTCTCAATGCAATAAATTTGTGAATATTTGGTAAGACATTTCTGAAAGATTGTTCACCTCAGCATAGGAAATAGTATATTAGAGCCCTTGCTTTTAGTGGAGGACTGGGGAGTCATTATTTTATAGTAATAGTAATCAACAATCAGCATTTTAAATAGACCCTTAATTTTTATTTTCATTCTATAAACTCCTTGCCCCTGCATGAAACATATTAAGTTATTAAGTAGAAAAGTTAAAATCATTTATTGAAAAACTAATGGCATTACATCTAGAGTCAGAATGTACTGTACTTGTCCATTGTCCATATAGTTCCATAATGAGGTAGGAATAAATTGTAGAAGAGATATTTAGCTTTCATAATGTATAAGGACAGTGGCTTGTGAGTGACTGAACTGGGAATAATATATATTTAAAAGTTTGATATTATTGAGCATTTAAAAAATTATGACCGTTACATTTAGAAATAGGGTTAGACTTTTAAATTATCCTTTCCTATGGTTTTCCTAAGAAAAGATAATAAATTTTTTGCGAAAAGTAACAAAATTCATATACTCCAATTAAGAATTTTTTAAAACAAACTTTAATATTAAATTTTTTAAAATCTCGTGATCTAGTTCTGGCTGGGTAGCTCACTCAGTTGGTTAGAATGCCATCTCTAAATGCCAAGGTTATGGGTTTTATCTTTAGTAGGGCATATACAAGAGGCAACTAATGAATTCATAAATAACAGGTAGAAGTTTCTCTCTCTCTCTCTTGCTCTCAAATCAATAAATTACAAAAAAACTTGTGTTCTTTTTGGTTACAAAGGGACAATCACATATTTGGTGGGAAATACTATTTTATCTTTCTTATTCATTATTCCTTTTTCTAATGCTTCTTTAGACGGAATACTCCTTACAAAACCCTGGAACCTGTTAAACCCCCAACAGTTCCTAATGACTACATGACCAGTCCTGCTAGGCTTGGAAGTCAGCATAGCCCAGGCAGGACAGCTTCTTTAAATCAGAGACCGAGGACACACAGGTAATCCTTCAGGTCAAGCCTTTGACCATTTGATAATGGGGGTTATTGACTGGTTACAAACCCTATACAATTGCTGAGTGAAATACCATAATATTAATACAGAGTATAAAAGTTGAGGTAATAATATTGTGTATGTTTCTGTTATAACTTCTGTTTTTTAGATTTTTAAATAGTATGTTTATATTATATGCAGATTGCTGCTATTTTTTCCTTTTGACAGAGGTACAGATGTATATTTGGATATAGGCTAAAGAATGTTTCTTGAAATAGTCTTTTAAAAAAGATCAAGGTAACCACTCTTAAATATTTTTGGATAAGAGGTTAAATGTCAGAAATTCTGCAATGTGATTTAAACTTTAAGAGGTTGGCCCTGGCCAGTTTGGCTCAGCGGTTAGAGCGTTGGCCTGTGGTCTGGAGAGACCTGGTTTGGTTCCCCCTAAGGGCACGTACCTCGGTTGCAGTTTGTCCGCAGCTTTGATTGGGTCGTGTGGGTGGCAACCACTCAATGTGTCCCCGTCACATCGATGTTTCTCTCTCTCTCTCTCTCTCTCTCTCTCTCTCTCTCTCTCTCTCTCTCTCTCTCTCTCTCTCCCCCTCTCCCCCTTCCGCTCTATCTGAACAAAATCTTGAAAAATGCCCTCAGGTGAGGATAAAAATAAATAAAAATAAAAAATAAACTTTAAGAGGTTGGAAGAAAGAAGACCTAGCTTAGATCTGAGGAAGAATTAAGAGAGTTGATATACTATAGAATATGTTACTGTATAAATTGTCTTTTAAAAGTTCTAGAAATCAACTGCTCAGTGAATTTTTTTAAAACTTGGTTGTGGAACATAACATATATTTAGGAAAGCATACACTTTATTAAGTACGTAACTTAATGGGTTAATACAAATTGAACACACTCATGTAACTGTTACCCAGGTCAAAAAATGGAACATTACCAACAACACAGAAGTACTCCTCAGGCCTTTTCCCAATTATCACCTCTACCTTCTCCCTGAAAAAGTAGCTACTCCATTTTGGGGCACTTTTATAAAGGCAGATGAATTTATTGTTATAGCTTAATTTGTTTTATTCTTCACTTTTGCCTCTCACTTAATACCTTAGGGAAGAACCTCTCCTTACCTTGACTTTTGGGTTGATATATTAGAGATACAACTTAGCAGAATCATTTTTTGGGTTTTAACTAAAGAGGGTGTCTGGCTCTTAGATTTGAAGTAATTGACATTTGTTGTTATTGCTGCTGTTAGTAAATAAATTCTTATATTGATATCTGCAGTTATTGTATCAGGTCAAGTTCAGTTAGGAATAAAATTGTTCTTTTTTATGTTTGTCATTGAATTATTATATTAAAGCATGGTTTTCCCCTTTAGTTTAGTCATATTCAACAATCAGCTCTTAAGAGTTACTTAATTAGATACTAGGGATATATCAATAAAATGTAAGTTCTTTTTTTCAGAAGTTCATTCTGTTAGAACAGGGGTCAACAGACTTTTATAAACAGCCATATTGTCAGTATTTTAGGATTTGGGGGCCATGTCTTCTCCATTGCAGTTACTCAGCTCCCCATTGTAGCATGAATGCAGCCACAGACAACACTCGAGTGAGGCTGTCTTCTAGTAATATTTTATATATGGTAGTGAAATTTGACTTTTCTATAGTTTTAATGTGTCATAAAATATTTCTCTTTTGATTTTTTTTTCAGCTAAATGTAAAAAACATTCTTTGCTCACTGGTTATAAAAAATCAGATCATGGCCCTGGCCGGTTTGGCTCAGCGGTTAGAGCGTTGGCCTGCAGACTGGAGAGTCCCGGGTTAGGTTCCCGCTAAGGGCACATACCTCGGTTGCAGTTTGTTCCCGGCCCTAGTTGGTGTGGTGTGGGTGGCAACCAGTCGATGTTTCTCTCTCTCTCTCTCTTTCCCCCTCTGTCCCTCCCATTCTATCTGAAGATGAATGCAAAAATATCCTTGGGTGAGGATAAAAAAAAAAATTCAGATCATGAGTTAGATTTGGCTTATGTGCTATGATTTGCCAACCCTCACGTTAGAAAAAAGCCAATAATTGTAGAAGAGGATAATTATTCGTATCTGTGATGTATTGGTGTCACAACGCACACTATTGACCACCTGGCTCAAAGGAGTTAAGGGTGGCCTTCACATCAAAGCTATTTTTATAATACAAACTGATTTTTGTTTTTCTTTCACTAATGTGATGATGTAATTACAGAATGATCACATTAGAGAAAGAATTTTCTAAAGTCTTTGCCCTGTTGAAATTTTTTCTGGGCCAATGATGTTGGTTTTAAAATACAATGTGGAGCCTACAATTGCACATGCGTATATTTAAATGCACACATTACTTACTAAAAACAACTATACAGTGTGAGGTCTTATACCAAAAGGGATAAGAAATCCATAGGAATTTAAATCGTAGAGAGTTGGTTAAAGTATCAATTATTCAAGAATGCCTCACACTGAAACCTCACTGCTGCCTTTTTGTTGTTTTGCTCATTTTCCAGAAAGTGTCCTGTTTTAGAACCACTCTTTGAGATGATTGGGAGTTTTTATACATTTTCTAGACTAAAGCTGGTTAAAGTTTTATTTAATTTCCATAGCATCTTGTACATTTTCTTTTCTTTTTTTAAAAAAAATTGTTTTTAATCCTCACCCGAGGACATTTTTTTTTTTCTTTCTTTGTATCTTCAGATAGAGTGGGAGGGGGAAAGAGAGAAACATTGACGTGAGAGGGACACATTGACTGGTTGCCTCCCACATGACCCCCACCAGGGCCAGGGATGAACCACAACAGAGGTATGTGCCCTTGACTGGAATTGAACTTGTGACTCATTGGTCTTCGGGCTGAGACTCTAACCACTGAACCAAACTGGTCAGGGCAATTTTTTTTTTTTTTTTAAAGAAGAGTTTATTGATTTCTTTTTTAGAGTGAGAGGAAGAGAGAGAGAGGGAGAGAGCGAAACATTGATGGGAGAGTGAAACATCGATTGTCTGCCTCCTGCACGCTGTCTACCAGAGACTGAGCCCAAAACCTGGGCATGTGCCCTGACTGGGATTTGGACCGGCAGCACTTTGGTGCATGGGACGACACACAGCCAACTGAGCCACACTTGCCAGGGCAGCATCTTGTTTATTTTCTTTTGTGGCATCTGTCACACTGTTTTTTCATTCTTAGCTGTGAGATTCAAGACACCATGGTTCATGTCCGCCTTATTGCTGTTCATAGCAGGTTTTAAATAAAACCTTGTTGACTCGTTGTATATAAGATTTTATTGGTCATTCATTTCACAAATCGGATGATCTCTTCTAATTGTTCTGAGTACTGTGTTAAGATTATATTGGTTTTCATTAGAGTGAGTAGAGTGAAACACAAGAACCACTTCATGTATTAGGATTAAAATTTGTATTGAACAGTTTTTTATTTTTTTAAATGTGTTTTCTTGATTTTTTTTTTTTTTTTTTTTGAGAGAGGGGAAGGAGGAGAGAGAGATAGAAACATCAATGAGAGAGACACATCAATTGGCTGCCTCCTGTACGCTCCCCACTGGGGATCCAGCTGCAACTTGAATATGTCCCCTGACTCAGAATCGAACCAGTGACCTCTTGGTCCATGTGTCGACACTCAACCACTGAGCCACATTGGCTGGGCTTGAACTGTTTTTTAAAAGGGAGTAGTTAGGCCTGGCCAGTGTGACTCACTGGTTGAGCATTGACCCATGCACCAAGAGGTCGCTAGTTCAATTTCAGATAAGGGCACATGCCCAGGTTGTGGGCCAAATCCCCAGTAGGGGGCACGTGGGAGGTGACCAGTCGATGTTCTCTCTCATCAATGTTTCTCTCTCTCTCTCTCTCCCTCTTCCTTCCTTTCTCTCTAAAATCAATAAAGAAAAAAATAAAATAAAAGGGAGTAGTTAGTGGCTTTGAGTTGATTATTGTAATGTTTGGGGGATAAATACTAGAATTTCTTTTTTTACAATTTTTTCTTTGCAGTGGAAGTAGTGGAGGAAGTGGAAGTCGAGAAAACAGTGGAAGCAGCAGTATTGGCATTCCCATTGCCGTGCCTACACCTTCACCACCCACTGTTGGACCAGGTATATTATTTATTAATCTGTTTTAAATCTTACATTTGTTGTTAATCCTCACCCAAGGATATTTTTCCATTAATTTTTACATAGAACGGGAGGGAGGGAGGGAGAGAGGGAGAGAGAGACATAGAAGATCAATTGGTTGCCTCCCACACGACCCCAACTGAGGTTGTAGATCGAACCTGCAACCCTGGTATGTGCCCTTGACTGCGGATTGTACCCGGGATCCTTTGGTCCAGGGGCTGACGCTTTAACTACTGAGACACACTAGCCGGGGCTGTTAGTCTGTTTTAATATGTGATAGTAGCCCTGGCTGGTGTGGCTCAGCAGTTAGAGCGTTGGCCCACGGAACAATGAGTCGAGGATTCAATTCCGGTCAAGGGCACGTACCTTGGTTGCGGTTCATCCCCAGCTCCGGTCGGGGTCATGGGGGAGGCAACCAGTTGATGTGTCTCTCTCACATCGATGTCTCTCTCTTTCTCTCTCCCTCTCTCTCCCTCCCACTTTATCTGAACAAAAATGGAAAAGTATCCTTGGGTGAGGGTTTTTAAAAAATAAGGAAAAGAAATGTGATAGTATTTATGAGGTTGTTTATGGAAGCCTAAAATAATTTAGTTATATTATGTTAATTTATTAAATATATGTGATTGTTGCCAGAACATAAATGCTAACAACAAATTTAAAATCATTTTTGCATTAGTTTTTACACAATCTTGAGGGTTTGTTTGTTTTACCATTTCTCCTTATATATGAAGCACATTGAATAGCTTTATTAAATACCTTTTTGTCCATTTTGCTTTAGAAATACTTGCTTGGACATAGTCAAGAATGATGTTTATTATTTCAAGAACAAGCCAATATTATTGATACTCCAACCAAAGGATTAGTGTCTATAATGTGAATTTTGTATCAGTAAGTTTTGATGTTGCCTTGTAGGCTACTATCTCAACTTGTGTTAGTTTGTTCTGTGACTTTATGTATGATACTCAATACTTCTTTCAGTAGAATACCATGAATATAAAAATAGGATGAAAAAAAGAAGTTTTTTTTTTTTTTACATTTTAGATTATATAAAAATTTAAGAAATCATTACAGAGCATTAAATTAGTCCCTTGATTTTTAGTAAATGAAATGAAGACTTTGTAGTGTGTAAAATATGTCTTTTTTAAGTAAGGGTGATGATTAATACTGTTAGGGAATATTTATTAGCTTTTCAGGATGTTGCTGAAAAAAAGAGAAAAGCTACTTGTAAAAACAGGCATCTTTTTAATAGTTAATGCAGGTGTGAACTCAATGACCTCTTTAGTAAAATTTTTATTTATTTGAACATGCTTTACATATGGGTGGGTCTCTCTCTCTCTCTCTCTCTCTCTCTCTCTCTCTCTCTCTCTCTCTCTCTTCTTCTTCTTTTTCTTCTTCTTCTTCTTTCCCAAACATTGTACTTTCATACTGTTTAGAATGTTTAGTTCTCTTTTTTGCACTCTGACCTGAATTATAAACTATTTTATTAGAAAACATTTCTGTCTCTCCTCCTTCTGGAGCTCCACCAGTACCACCTCTTCTACCACTTCTCCCAGTGAACACTGTGATAGGTGAGACTGCATAACCATTGGAGTGATTTAACTTGCTATGCATTATTTATAATAAACTCCTCTGTTAGAGTACTAACTTTTATAGTTACTAGGTTGTAAGTGGTAATGCTGCAAAGGTTAAAGTATTAAACCTATTTATACTAATTTCTTCTGGTGAAAGGCCTCTGAAGTTACACACAAAACAAATATAAAATAACTTTCTCTGTAATGTGAAATGTTCCTATGCTTAATATATAACCAATTTAATGTGGTTTGTATTTTTTGTTTGTTTAGATTTTTATAGGAAAATTATAGCAATGATTGTTCAAAAACATTTTTTTTATTAGTAATGTATACTTTTAAAAAATGAAACAATTTGGAACTCCCTGGCATATACATCAGTCAAAATATTGGAGTGAAAGTAGGGGATACAAGGAAGAAAAATGGAAAAGAAAATGATGTGCAGGATGGGGTGCTCTGAGGTTTTGTGTGGATCACAATTTGTAAAACACTGATATAGCCCAGTACTTAAGGCATTTGAAGTTGCCATGAAACATTTTTTTCAATAAAAAAAAATTAAATTGTTACCAACTTGAGGGTGACTGGATAGAGCATATAAGGAATTCCAAATATAGATTCCATGTAAAACCATTCAGCCTAGAAATACACAATATCAGTTATCTGGGCAGAAATGGATAATGAGATGTTTCAAATAATGAGAGGTGAGTTTCACATTGTGAAATAAAGCTGTCTAGCAATATCTTTTCAAAACATTTGCATTTATATTCAAAGAAAAAGTGGCAAAAGGAGATAATTAAAAGACCCTAATAATAGAAATTGTTTACAGAAAGTCCGTGTGAAAAAAATTCAACCTAATTGATAATTAAGAAAATGAAAACTACAGTGACCTACTATATTTTTATCCACCAGATAATGAAAAATGACGAAGTCCTCTATAACAAATGTTGGTGAGGATGTGCAGTAACAAAATACATTGCTTGCCGGAGTTTATTAGTTGATACACTAACTTTGGGAAGTAATTCGTTAGCTAGTCAAGTTAAATGGGTTTGTACCTTAGATTTATGAATTTTATTTCTAGATATTAACCCTAGAGTACTGATGCTCAAAATACAGTTATGGGACTTCTGGGGATTTCCAAGATCCTTTCATGGAGTTTTTGAGGTCAGAAATATATTTATGAAATTGATTTGCCTTTTTCATTCTCATTCTGGTACTGTGCATTTTGCAGAGGCTACATGATGTATGATAAAATCATTATTTTGACAGCTAATGGAATGTTGTATTTGTGTATTCATTTGTTTTAAAGATATATCAGTTTTAATTTCTATTCCCTATTATTATAACCCAACTCAACAAAGCTTTTTGAGGCTCTTTAATTTTAAAGAGTGAACCCTGATACCATAAAGCTTAAAAACCAGTGTCCTAGAGCAGTGGCCTTTGAAGTGTGACCACCAGAACAGCAGCATCACTGTGAGGGAATTAGTTAGAAATGTGAATTCTCGGGTCCTACTCCAGACTGACTTAATGAAAAACAGGACTGGAACCCAGCAATCTGTGCTATATAACAAGCTCTTAATATGCAATTCAGATCTGCACTGAAGTTTGAGAACCACTGTTCTAGAGAAATTCAAGAACCATTTTTAGAAATGTTCATAGTAATAGTATTAATAATAGCAAAACTCTGGATGTAACAGAAATGTCTAATAATAGAATGGATAAATTGTGGAATGTTTACATATAAGTATAACAATAAAAATGAATGATATATTGACATACTTATCAACATGGATGGATTTAAAAAATAAAATCAAGGGAAAAGGGCAAGCCAACAGAATACGTAACCATTTTATTTTAAAAATCTATAAATTTTCATAATCTCTATATATTAAGATTATATATCTGTGATTTAAAAAACAAATTATATATAGTTAAGAAAGAGCGTGTTTAACACATACCTTTGGAGTTTGGGATCCAGAAAGGGACACACAGGAAACTTCAATGATATTGGTGATATTCTTTTACTTGGAGCAGGGTATTTACCTTATTTTATTTTTAAAACATATATATATATATATATATATATATATATATATATATATATATATTTATATTTATATAAATAAGTTATAAATCATTACATATAATTATAATGTGTATTAGCATATAACCATATGCATATATGTATATTTATAATTTATATATATAACAGTTATATATATCAGTCATATACCCTTTGATATTACAGTTTATTTTATAATAAAATATTAAATTCTAAATAGGCATGGTTTGGAACTGCTAAATAGTTGGGTTTTGGTTTTAAATCACCAAGGAAAACAACTTGGATTTCATACACTTTTATATAGGTCAGAGGTAGATAAAAATTATTTTAGAGAGAATTCTATTAAAAATGTTTATAGGGTTACTTCTTTTTTTTTTTTGGTATGTGCCCCTAGCAGGAACCAAACCCGGGACTCTCTGGTCTGCAGGCTGACGCTCCAACCGCTGAGTCAAACCGGCCAGGGCTGTAGGGTTACTTCTTAGCTTTCTAGAAAACCTAGCTGTCCAGAATTACTCACAAAAAGCTTTTGAATAGACTGTTATTTAAAAAATGTGTTTCTATTTAGAAAATGAGCATATGGATAATTCAAATAATTAGTTACTGCCTATGGCTTGGGAACTCCAAAATGTTAATTATTCTTTTAATGAACAACCTGTGCTGTACGGTTTTATCTAATAACTTTTATGACCCCTAGGGAAGATTAGACACTGAATGACAATAAACTAGGATGCTGTCTTTTTACAAAAATTTAAGTGATAAGGAAAAGTATGTTATTCTTAAAGTTTGGAGATACACAAGAAATCTGACATTATATGTAAGCTTTGAACCAGAAGTTCTCCTTCTCTTAAAAATGATTCTACTATAATATGTATTGATAACTGCTAATATAATAAGCATTCAAATTCTAGTACAATGTGTAGAAAATATACTTAACTCTTTAAATTTTATAATTGAACCTGGAGTTGGCTGAATAGAAACTTATACTGTGCTTCTGAAGATTTGGCCATGGAAAGGAAGAAGTCTATAAACCAGATATTAATATATTCACATTTAAAAACTGACACTTTGCGTTTCATACTATCTTTTGATACTTATTTTGTTGGAGATAGCAATATACATATAACAGCTATGCGTTCTAAAATGATACAGAAAATATTTATACATAATAGCAAAACATTTGGGATTATGCTAAATTACAAGGTTAAGAAAGTTACTTTATTTACTTTTGCAGCTTTCTACACAGTATCTGTTTTCCCTTCTGTTTGTAACTTCAGAGATAGAGCTATTTGTGTTTAACCTTTGCTTTTCTCTTTATTTTTTGCTGTGGGCTTTAAAAATAACTATTTCTTACTGAGAGTCCACCTCTCTTTGTTCTGCTATTGGAGGTGATATACAGTACTCAAATTCTTTGTTGGTTGCCTTTGACTAATGCTTTTCAGTGGCCCCGGGCTCTGCTCCTGGTTCCCAGTATGGCACAATGACCAGGCAGATTTCTCGACACAACTCTACCACTTCCTCGACATCTTCTGGTGGATACAGACGAACTCCCTCAGTGACTGCTCAATTTTCTGCTCAGCCTCATGTTAATGGAGGTCCACTTTATTCTCAGAATTCAAGTAAGCTTGTGCTTTGCAGGCATACACCACCAGTGGAGCTCCTTTTGAAGGATATTATTTGAACCTGTTATTTTTGCCAGTGATAGACAACAATTGAAATCATGCTATTTTATATTTATTTTTGCTTTACGAAGTTGTTTCTTAAATTATACCATTTAAAAAATAATTGCTTATCACTTTCTCGCAAATAATTCAGTCATAGTATACTTGTATATTAAAATTTAACTGATGCTTTAATATGATACTTTTATTACTATAAATAGAACTAGAGAAGAAAAACTGAAATTAATTAAATTGAATTTATTTTTATTGTGATATTTAAGGCTGTTCAATAACAGTAAAATTTAAAACATGAATGTTGCTCTTTAAAATAACAAAATTGCTGGCTATCACTTTTAAGCTTGCTAACCTATAGTGAAATGAGTTCAAAACTATTAAAAAACATTAGTGATGTTTGCTTATTCTGTCTCTGAATAATTATAAAGTGGGGAGAATTTTTTTTTTTCTTCTTGTTCACCTCAAATTGCACATCTCAACACTAACTGCAATCAGTATTTAAAAGCAGATAAGATTAGAAAATAGTTGGGGCATATAATGTCAGTAAGTTTGAATTGCTTGTGGTAGTTATTAATTTCACTTTCCATATCAAAATACTCCATAAAGGAAAAACAGATAAAGAGATCTGAAATGAGCCTATTGTCCAGTATTTGTTATTGGCTGGGAGGGTGATCCCTGGGACTAGACTGAAATACACTCTCCCCAAATAGCTTTTATAGCTACTTTTTAGAGCTGCATGTTTTATTAGTTGACTGAAAAAACACTGAGTAAAATTGGTAGTTACAGAATAGTGATGGGGGTGTAAAGTACAGCACAGGGAATGTAGTCATTGATATTGTAATAAGTACGTATGGTGTTAGATGGGTACTAGATTCATTGGTTGTAAATCTAAGCTAATATATCGCACATCAACTGTAATTTAAAAATCAAAAAGTACTAAAAGAAAATTTAAAAAACACTAAATATTCCATGTTTACTTAGGAAGTTGGTATAAGTTCTTTTTATTTATAATGCATGTTCTGAACAAGTATTTTAAAGCAGAGCTGGGGGAAAATTACCTTGTTTTTTTGTTTAAATTTTAGGGTTAAAGATTAATTGTATTATAGCAAAAAAACAAAACAAAACACTACCACCCCAAAACTCATAATTGAAAACCACTTTAGCAAAAATGTCAGAATTCACAGATAATCCTAAAATTTAGTCTTTTTCTAGACTAACATTTTCATCCAAACTACTAAAACACTGTACCAATTAGAAATTTACCTCACATTTTCCCTGGTCTCCTTTGGTAGTGAAAGGTAGCTAGGGTCTGAATAGGCCACAGATTATCTGATTATTAGCCTCACTAGTTTTATGAACTTTTTTTCACATTACCCTACATTTTTAGATCCCATCTTTATGTATATTTTTTTCTTTTCCTCAGTTGGACATTTAATTTATTCGGCAGATAAGGTTTCTGGTGACTCTTCACCTAATCCATGTTTGTGTAACTTTGTTTTTTTTTCTTTTCTTTATTGATATGAGAGAGAGGGGAAGGAAAAGTGAGAGAGAGATAGAAACATCGATGAGAGAAAATTGATTGGCTGCCTCCTGCATGCCCCCACTGGGGATTGGGCCTACAACCTGGGCATGTGCCCTGAGGGGGGAATCAAACTGGTGACCTGTTGGTGCATGGGTCAACGCTCAACCACTGAGTCACAACGGCTGAGCTGCTTGTGTAGTTTTATTTTAACAGTACTTAGGTGGGTTGCTTATTTGTAGACAAGACATTTTTATTACCGAATGTCTATCTTTTGGATATTGTAAAGTAAATTTAGCTTCAGATTTTAAATATATCATTATGTGTTGTCAAATTAGTTATCCTTAAATCTGAGTTACTGTTGGCATTTTGATAGTAGATGTAAATGTTTTTAGTGTTTTGATGTGCATATTTCTTCTTCTTTCTAAATGTGGTGGTAATGATGAGTATCTTCACAGCAAAGCTTTTCTTTTTCTTTACATACTAACCAGCATGACTAGTTATTAAGGGTTGTTTCTAGAAAAATTTATTTTAGGTTTGTGGGAGTTCTTTTAAATAAAAAACGGTAACATTTAATTTATTTAAGAGCCTTCTATATATGAAGTATCAGAATGAAAAAGGACCAGTGTCAGTGAATTGAATAGTATTTCTAGCCATAAATGAATGTTGATTGCTTTAAGTTATTGCTTCTTTGAACACTGAACCGCTTTCAAATTTTTATGCTTACCAACAAAATTTTTAACTTGGATTAATTGAAGCAACCTTTTGATTGCATTATCCTTGGGAACCAATAAATTGTTTTTCTCTGTCAATTTAGTGTCACTTGTGACAACAGTAAACTGAATTTTGTGATTCGTTCCTGTTGACTTTTTTGATCAATCTTTGGCAGTTATGCCTTCTTAAAATGAGACAAAGTGGCAAACATAAGTATATTTACTTTTAGTTCGTTAACAATTTTAAATACATTTGCTGCCCACATGAGCATTTGATATTTATTATAAATTATGTCCTATCCAGAAAAAAATTGGAATATGTTTCCAGCTACTAATGATTTGTTAAAAATTACTTAAATGCAAATAATTGCATATTTTAAACCTTTGTTAAATCAGGTTTCCTTTTTCAGAACAGTAATATAAAGAAAGAAGGTCACTTGTGAGAGATGTCTTATTTCCTAAAACTCAACAATTAACATGGTATATGGAGCACTTTTATTCCCTGGTAAATTTAGGAGTGATGTCTTTAAAATTGTCAACTTAAAGAGTAATAATAACCTTGTTTTACAAACAAGGGTCTTTCATGGAGAGCTATGTGTACATTTATGTATATAAGAATCTTTAAAGGAAACCTGTGATTAATGTAGTTATTTATATATGGAATAATAACATATTTAGGTTCTCATTTACATTACCCTAAAGCTAGAAGAGCTTGTTAGGTTATAGAAATATGGCAAAGATACAATATCCTAGAAACCTCTATCAGTATTTCACCATTAACTATTTTTTAAAGCCTTTTCATAGAATTTGAAATTTTCATTGCATGAAAGTGAATATAAGAGTAAATTTAAATCTTGCCCAAACAATATAATTAGGGTTAAATTGAATGGGTTTTTTAAAGTAAAATTAACCAGTTGGCTAAACACAACTCAGCTTTAGATTTTCTAGTGTGTAATGAACTTGAAGGTTCTGCAGGTTTTTGTTTTGTTTTTGTTTTGTTTTGTTTCATTTGCAAACTGTTCTTTGCATACTTATGTTTGTGGTCCTTGTAACTGACTTCTGCTTTTTGTTTCCTTTTCTTTCCTTTATCTGTTTTACTTCCCCCATACTGTGTTGTTGCTATCAGTTTCTATAGCTCCACCCCCTCCCCCTATGCCTCAGTTGACTCCACAGATACCTCTCACAGGCTTCGTGGCCAGGGTGCAGGAAAACAGTAAGTTTGGAAAAACTGAGCTATCAAAGGATAGAGGCTGTCTCCTTATAGCTTGCATGGCTGATGAGTCATCATTTTCCTTACTCTTACTGAGAAGCTAATCTTATCTTGAAAATAGGTGCAGATATGTTATTGAAACTGAAGAGCACGATCTTCAGTTTTTTCACTTGTGTGCATGATTACTGACCTACATAAATTTCAAAACTGCAACTTTCTTACGTATTTACATGATCTAAAACATGAAATCTGATCTTGGCAGATTCTTAAGGATAGTATAATCAAACACAAAGGAAACTACTAGCTTCAGTAATTAGAGGAAATAGTTAAAAACAGATTATTTGGTATTCAGTTGCCCCCAAATTCATCAAGATATATAGATTGTTACACAGTCAGCTTTATTACATAATTGGGACAGGTATTTTTTTGTTTAGTTACAAAAAAATTTTTGGAGAAGGCTTTGTAGCCTCAGAGTTTGATACATGAATAATTTTTAACCTATACAAAGATTCATTGTTTGGATAAGAATGAATCTGTAAGAATAAGTAAATTATATCCATGATATCTGTTCATATGAGTGATTGTCATTTTAGAGCCCTCTTCATGTTTTGACTAGCTACATGCAGGCCCACAAGGATTATTTATGAATATGAAAATCTGTCATCTTTTTTTGAGGGCTTCTCTGAAGGAAGGTCAGGGAATTTTGGAAATTTTTTTTTCCTTTTTTTTTTTTTAAACCTCACCTGAGGATTTTTTTTTTTTTAATTGACTTTTTCAGATAGAGTGAGGGAGGGAGGAGGAGAGAGAAACATCAATATGAGAGAGACACATCAGTTGATTTCCTCCCTCAACTCGGGCCAGAGATCAAACCCACAACCGAGGTACGTGCCCTTGACTGGGAATTGAACCAGGGACTCTTGGGTCTGCAGGCTGATACTCTAACCGCTAAGCCAAACTGGCCAGGACTGGAAATTTTTAAAAATACGTGGATTTAATTAGGATAGAGAGTTTATATTGCTACCTGATTACTAAGGTTCTGGAAGATGTAAGATCATAGTTATATGATCATAGTGAATGCTATTTGGCAAAAGGAAGAATACCACTGTCACACTTTTTATTATGCAGTTGAGATTAAGATAGTAAGGTGGTCCAGAATTAATTTGGGACCATCACCATCCAAATAAATCTCAGAGTGATTTAAACAGATGTGTAACCCACTTGATCAACCAATCTTCCAGGAGAATACATTGTGGCAAATTCCATTGTTCAGCTTTTGCTGACCCTTTTGTGTTATTCTACCTGTTTCCTCCTTTCCTCCAGTCAAATATTTGTTAATATAGTGTTATGTGTTAGTTGTTGGGAAGAATACAAATAGTCTAAGACAAAGTCCCTACCAGTAAGAAATATATGACTTAAAACATTGCAGTTTCAAAATATTGAAATTTCTGAGTGTAAACCAATTTTGAAATTTGTTTTAAAACTCTGTTTAAACATATAAATAAGTGAATTTTATTTTTAAAAATAAGTGAATAAAGGTAAATTGCTGGGTTTTAGTGCTGTAAGAGTTTTAAAAACTAAACCAGTTAAACTTTTTGAACTGCCTTACAGCCAAGAATTTTTAGAAACTATTTAAAAATAACCACAATGAACATCCATTTAGTGGGTTCAAAGCACATTGACTAGCTCTTAGGTAACTTTAAATAGAAATTCAGAATTAATGTACATCATTCTAAGTGTGCCTGGCCTTTGCTAACAAGGCCTATGGTACTAGTTTTGTTCTTTTCACCAAACAGATGAACTTGAGTCAGTCAGTCACTCCCCTTGTGCTGCAGAAAGCCCAACTTTATTTGACCTTATTTTTTCTGAAAGCATATTAGGAAGATTGGTGAGAAGCTGTGTATCATCAGTATCTTAAATGTTTTATGAAGTACAATTTTTTTGTATTCTTCTCTTAAATATTTAGTTTCTTAAATATTGAGTTCTGCCAAATCGAAGTTGGTGATAACAAATGCATGTAGCAGTTAACCTACTAATGTATTTCAGTTTGAGACATGAGCCTTGAAAAAAGTTATCAGTGTGTTAGGTTTAACATTAGAAAGCATTTTTTAACTAACAAAGGGTGCTAGATAAAATATTACACATAGAGAATTAGATTGATCAAACTCCTGCCCCTGTGTATATAGTTTGAAGATAAGCCAATGTAGCTTCACAGTGGTTAGGCATAAAGACAACTGAATGAAAACATTCAACTAGTAAGTTATGTATAAATCAAGAGGAAATGTAATTTAGGGATATAGGCAAACTATATACATTAAGCCAAATAAAGGGTATGAGCTATAACTCTTTGATGTCAGGATGGTTTCATGCCCATTTTATACTCCTTTCAATAACAGTAGAAAGCATTAAGGGTTATTTATGGGCAAAAATAAAATAGATCCAAGCATTTGATGGAAAAATAAATTGTAAACCTATCAGAATGAGCATTATCACACAAGATTTGTTTTCTAATAGCCTTTTTTATTCTTCACCAGGATAAAATAGAAATTCACAGAATTGAAATTGAAATAGGGCTATTAATCTGCAAATGTTTTAAATCTTGATTCTTTGGTTATATTCTCAGCACATTATTCCAAATAGGGCGGATTAAACTTTAAAACCTGTATTACAGATAGATTATGACTGCTTTTTTGGATTATATAAAAATAGCCTTAGAAATTGGCATTTGAGTTAGTATATTGGTATTCTGAATTTCTTCCCTGCAGTTGTTATATAATTCTTGTATTAATTTATATCAAAACATTTTCATATGTCTTTAACTTTTGACGAAATGTATGGATAAGAAATTTAAGTTAAGAATTAGCTGTGTTCTAGCTTTGAATTTCTTAACGTTGGGAGCATTTGTTACCTGGTGTCGTAATAGTTCAGTGAACACAGTTCTAGCTTCCACATTTTCCCATTTATACTTTTGATTATTTAAATCACACACACATACCACAACCATCTAGAATTGGAGGTTTGAGTTGTTTTTATTGTTTTGTATGATATAAGTTACTTTCTGTGTATTTGTTGTTTTAGTTACCTTATTACCACAGTTCTTTATTTTGAAAGTCTTTGTTGTGGATGTATTCCTAGAATGGATCTTTAGGATCTGGCCCTTCCCTCATCCCATGCTTATGTTTTACTAGCAGTAATGCAAAAATCTTAGCTTGCTTTCTTACATTGAAAAGTTGATCATAAATATAAGCATTTTAAAAAAATATTCAAAGAGATTTTCTACTAGTTTGGAATTAATTAATTTTTAATTCAATGTTCTCTTATCTTGTTAAATTTACATTACAGGGCAGAAAACTTATATATAGAAGCAGACCTAATACCACCAACTTTTCTTTTTTTCTTCATTAAAACAAAAATAAATATCCACCCACTGGAGACTAAAGATATTAAAGCTAAAATCAGGGACATGAATATGCACAATGAAAGGTTATAAAACCATTAATCTAATATTATTCATAACGTTTCATACTGTGGTTCAACTGACAAAAGTGACATAAGGCTTATTTAAGGAACTAGGCTAACTAGAGTGACATTTGTTCTGACCTGAGACTTGGAATAAGGAAACTTCTTTACTCCTGTAATCCTTATAAAAAGAAATACTGATTCCTAACCACCTGCATTCATTACTTTGTAGTACTTCCTAATACCTTTATTTTTGGCTAATTTTATTATAGCAAAATTATTAAGAGTAGTGGAAGCTTTAACACACCAAGCTTTTATTTCTAATCATTGCATGTTTTATTATAGTGCATGCTGTATATAAATTAGAGCTTTCTTAAATCTTTTAATTTATGAATTTCCATTTAGTCTCATTTTTTTATTCAAACTAATTATCTGAATTTTTTCAGTTGCTGATAGTCCAACTCCACCACCACCACCTCCACCAGATGACATTCCCATGTTTGATGATTCTCCACCTCCGCCGCCACCACCTCCAGTGGATTATGAAGATGAGGAGGCTGCAGTAGTTCAGTATAATGATCCATATGCAGATGGGGATCCTGCTTGGGCCCCCAAGAATTATATTGAGAAAGGTAAGGTACAATCATTATTAAATTGGAGTAAGGAAAATAATATGATTATAGAATTTAGAGCTATAAAGAACATCTAATCCTGTGTTTCTCAACCTTTTGAATAACTTTACCAGTCAAGATGATTTAGTTAAACCTTGTTTCCTATACATTCCCAATATAAAGAGAAAGGTCTTTATATTTTAAAATAAAAGTATATTATAGCCCTGGCCGGTTTGGCTCAGCGGTTAGAGCATCGGCCTGCGGTCCCGAGAGACCTGGGTTCGGTTCCCGCTAAGGGCACGTACCTCGGTTGCAGTTTGTTCCTGGCCCTGGTTGGTCGTGCAGGTAGCAGCCACTCGATGTGTCCCTTTCACATCGATGTGTTTCTCTCTCTCTCTTCCTCCCACTCTACCTGAACAAAAAAATGGAAAAAATGTTCTCGGGTGAGGATAAAAAAAAAAAGTATATTATAATGTTAACTGCCTTTTCATATGACATAATGCTTCTAGCTAGAGATTAACTTACCTGTCCTCATTTTATAGATGAAGCAAAGACAAATAAAGGAAATGATTTACTAATTATATAATTAGTAGAGATTTAAAACAAAATTTCTGAGCACTTACAGTAAAAATAGAAACCTTTCATATCTAAATATTTTTAAATTGATTGGGATTATCAACTAAGGTTTTCAGTTTGTTGATCTTAAGAAAAAGAAGATATTCACTAGAATTTTATTTTATGAAATTATGTGTAACTCCAACATCCAAATTTACCTAGCTTACCTGACAATTATTTTAATTGTCCAAGAAACAGTGGGTAGGAAAGAAAAAAATTTTGTTTTTAGAGAGTTTGCTTTTATTCATCCAGTCATGTGCTATTTAAAAATCTGTATTTGGCCCGGCTGGTGTGGCTCAGTGGATTGAGCATCGTTCCATGGACTGAGAGGTCTCAGTTCAATTCTGGTCAGGGCACATGCCTGGGTTTCAGGCTCAATCCCCAGTAGGGGGCGTGCAGGAGGCAGGCAATCGATATTTCTTTTTCTTCCTCTCTTTCTAAAAATCATTAAAAACATACATTTATTTATTTATTTATTTATTTATTTATTTATTTATTTCCTCACCTGAGGACATTTTCCCATTTTTTGTTCAGATAGAGTGGGAGGGAGAAAGAGGAAGAGAGAGAGGGAGAGGGAGAGAAACATCAATGTGAAAGGGACACATTGAGTGGCTGCCACCCACACAACCCAACCAGGGCCGGAGACAAACTGCAACTGAGGTATGCGCCCTTAGCGGGAACCGAACCCAGGTCTCTCTGGACCGCAGCTCGATGCTCTAACTGCTGAGCCAAACTGGCCAGGGCAATAAAAACATATTTTAAATAAAAATATGTATTTGTGTAGTTAGGAAAAAATGCTTGTAATTTAGTTGATCAGATTTGATTGCATTTGAAATATATTTTCTTACTAAGATTGGCTGTATTGAATGAAGTAACTGACCTTAAACAAGTAGCTGTAGATCTTGAGACCTATTCCTTTTCTCTCCTGCCCAAGTTTTAAATACATGAATAAAAGTAAATTTGCTGTTTTCCTTTTTTATATTTTTTAAAAGTAAATATTCTGCATATTGTTTAGGAAGTCTTGAATATTCTACTTTACATTTTCATGTACTTTCAAATAGAGATGTGTTGTGGTTATGAGGGTGATAAACTTGAGTAGTCATACTTTCTGGCTTGGAAAAGTAAATTTAACTGTAATTATCTATGAAGTTGGGAATATTATATTTATGTAAGTTGAAAAAATTGGAATGATAGAATGGTGAATACAATTGGTAACCCAGAAGGATTAAAAAAAATATCTTCACAAGTTGAAATGCTGAGTCTTAAACTGGGGCCATCAGATATTTTTTGTAATAGACTAGATACATTTTTTTAACTTTTTAAAATTTTGAGGTATAATTGACATAACATTATATTGGTTTCAGGTATACAATGTAGTGATTCAATATTTGTATATATTGCAAAATGAAATATTTAAAACTTTGCCAGCACATAGTCTCTTTTTACAACTACTGAACCCCTCTGTTATAGCATAAAAGCAGCCATAGACCATATACAAGTGAGTGGATGTGGTTGTGTTCTAATAAAACTTTATTTACAAAAAGGCAGTGACTTGGATTTGGCCATGGGCAGTTGTTTGTTGACCACTATTCTAAATCAAAAAGTTGATATTTAGTAGGATTATATATCTGTGTATTAGGATCCTGGAGAGCAGAATGGACATGGAATTGTTAATGGTTAAATACTCAGCAGTAAGAGTTATTATGTGAGAGAATGTGCATTGGGGGAGGGGAGATTGGGTGCAACTAGGTTTCATTTACAGAGGGGACTTGAAAAATCAAAACATTATTAATTGAGCTCAGTACTTTTACCAGCTCCATGTATAAGTGGAGCTAAGAACAAGAGGAAACAACACTTTTATTCTGCTGAATGACTTTGAGGGTGTCAGGCCTTTGTCATGATTAGTTTAAAAGTCTGTAGCACTCAAAATCTAATCCATTATAAGTCTGAATACAAAGAAATTAATGTTTTCAAAGGTAAATCATAAAAATAAATATTGAAAGGTTAATAATTAATAGTTGACTTTATTACCTTATTTTCTTTGCTATATCTAGCTATCAGTCAGTTTTCTTGTATGGCTTTTTAGACAAAAATAATACCAGGATAATTTAATATTATTTATTCTTTATGTTTAGGGGTTTATTTTTTATTTTTAGATACAGTGGGAGGGAGGAAGGGAGGGAGGGAGAGAGAGAGAAAGAGAAACACATTGATTGGTTGCCTCCTGCATGACCCACACTGGGGATGGAGATCGAACCTGCAACCCAGGTATATGCCCTTGACCAGGAATTGAACCGGAGACCCTTCAGTCCTTGTCCTCAGGCTAATGCTCTAACCGCTGAGCCAAACCAGCCAGGGCTGTTTTGGGGTTTTAAAAGACAACTTTATGTCAGTAAGCTTGTAATCACAATACTATGATTCTGCTGCAGGATTAAAATGGAGAGGAGTGGCCCTGGCCAGTTTGGCTCAGCGGTTTGAGCATCGGCCTGTGATCCAGAGATACCTGGGTTTGGTTCCCACTAAGGGCACGTTACCTCAGTTGCTGTTTGTCCCCGGCCCTGGTTGGGTCATGCGGGAGGCAGCCACTCGATGTGTCCCTTTCACGTCGATATTTCTCTCTCTTTCTCCTCCCACTCTATCTGAACAAAAAATGGAAAAATGTTCTCGGGTGAGGATTAAAGAAATAAATTAATTAATTTAAAAAAATAATAAAATGGAGAGGAGTGGACCTGTTGAGTTTACTTAATAACAGTGTTTTGTAAAGGGAAAAAAAGATTGCGTATTTTAATTTAGCAAATGATGCTGTGGATTAGTACTTCAGGTGTCTTTCTTGTAATTCCCCATTTCAGAATAGTTATGGGGAGTTGCCATCTTTTTTAGGGGAAAAGTGAGTTCCAGAACATCTTAAATGTCTTAGGAACTCTATTTTAAGAAAAACTACACGAGGCAAATCAATGAAAAAAATTTGTCATGTACTGTTTCATATTTACTAGAAGATTACATATAATTTCAGAGTTATTATGCTATCAAGGCAGAATGAAGGAATAATTAAATCTATGAACTCTAGTAGTTTAGAAAACTAGTAAAAATTTTTTTAGGCCTTTTCTTTCTATGACACTGTGCAAAGAAAGTGAATATTTTGAACTCAAAATGATCACAGATACTACCAAATTACAAATAGTTCTTTAAGTCTTAATTAATGGGTCTTTACTCAGTTTCCCCCCTGTTGACCTTTAAAGTGTATAAATACTCTGTAAAATAGTCTAAGTATAGCCCCATAAATTACATGAATATTTTCCTTAGATGAGTAGATGAGATTTACCTCCAGGTATGTGTATTTTCAAATTAGATAGCTGGTTTACTGATTGGCTATGCAGCTTTGCCCAATAGTTATTTTGAAAAATGGTGTTTTACATACAGTTGTCACTTTGTAGATATCTAATAAACCCTGAAATTCAGAGACATTCCCTAAATAGATTGGTAGAAACTATTGATTTTTCTAGTCTAATCAGATTGTCAGTTTGGCCGTAAGATCAAGCTGTTGATTTAGGTACCTAGTTGGCCACTGGTCTTCCTATATTTATAGATGTAAGAATTAAGAATATTTCTAAAAATAGTTTTATTATACTATAGCTTTAATTGATATTATATTTTAAGTCAATTAAATTTTGGATATGGTGCACTCACTTGTTATTTCAACTCTTTTCTCCATAGTTGTGGCAATATATGATTATACAAAAGACAAGGATGATGAGCTATCATTTATGGAGGGTGCAATCATTTATGTAATAAAGAAGAATGATGATGGCTGGTATGAAGGAGTCTGCAATCGAGTGACTGGTCTGTTCCCTGGGAACTATGTTGAATCAATCATGCACTATACTGATTAAATTTTTCTGCTTTTAAAGTAGGTTCTTATTATTACTCAGTCATACTGTGGGACTATTAATGGTTAACAAAATTGTCTTAAAATGTGCCCATATTTTCAGGACATGCTGTTTTATTGATATAATTGAATGTCTACCTTGTAAGCATAAATTTTTGAGACAGTGTGTGTATTGCTAAACAGCAATTTATACAAGAGGCTGTCCATAACTGATTATGCTTATATAATTACTTACACAATGTTAACTTTATGACCAGCTTAAATATTCTGGGGGTGTGGGGTATATTTAACAAATCATGATTCAGATTGTACCATTACATGTTTCAGTGCAGCATGGTTACTAATGCTATGTCAGACTAATATTAAAATCGGAAACTTAAATGCTGGTGCTGGTCGTCATATCTTTTGTTTAGACTCTCTCATTCTTTAAATATAACTATTGTTTAAAGCATGCATACAAATTTATGTATTGAAATATACTTAAAAAAATCCAAGATGCTTCCAATTTGTGTAATATTTTCTTGGAGTACTCGTACTTAGGTCTCTTGAAATGAATCGAGTCTCTAAGGTTTCCTTGTGAAACAAAACAAAACAAAGAAAGGGGTATCTGTAATGCTGTAATTTGTACTTAAGTTTTTTAATGAGTGAATTTGCATTATAAATTTTTTCCATTCGCAAATACATAAGTGAACCAAAGGTCTTTATCCTTTTCTTCACTGATTTGTTTTTTAAAAAGTAAATAAAAGATACTGATTTATTGCAGAATTATGGTTCTATTTTCTCAGTATATTAACTTGGGAAAAAATTTTAGCTTTATCTCAACCTGTCCCAATATCAAATGTGACTGATTTTTGCAGGTTTAAAATCTGAAGAAGTTACTTACAAGTCAATCTACCTAATTGCTTTTCTAAAGTAACTTTTTCAGAGCTAAGAAAATGTGTAAAAGTATATGCATTCTGAAGGTAAAATTCTTAAGGATTGCTGTTACCAGTCCTTCAGTTTTCCAGTGGACTGTTCAATGAAAGGAAATCATAAGTATCTTTTACATACTGTTTTATAGAAGTGGATGCAATTGATTTTTGGATAGGCACTATTTAGTCCATTACCTGGCACTAGCAACACAAAATGATTTTTTAAATAATTGGGGAAAAGGTGGGTCATATATTAATCAGTGAACAGGGATATACCTGACCAACAGATTTGTATTGTCTTTTGACATAATTGAAATGCAACACATGCACTTTGTGTGTCTCCTCTTAATTAAGGGAGGTTTAGAGAGATGTTTTCTGTTGTGTATAATTCTATATTGTCTAGGATATAAAATAAAGCACTCAAGTGTGGGTTTCTGTGTATTGAGGAATTGTCTGGATTTCTTATTGCAGTTATGTACTGGGTGTTACAGACTTCTAACAGCATAGTAAATGGTAAGACTAGTGCGAAACATTTATTTCTGAGAATTAAAGACCATTGCTACCAAATCAATATGACTGTTGCATATGCATTTTGCCTTGTTAATTTTAAACATGATTTTATCACTAGTGATCACCTAGATACCTTTTCATTTCATTTTTTCAAGTGGAATGTGTCTTAATTTTGTATATAACTCGTCTAAATTTTATGTACAGTCTTTTATAATGAACCATTCTCCTATACGAAATTTTGGATACTGTTAAAATCTAATGCTGATTGAAATGTAGACTTCTCAGTTCTCTGACATTTACTCCTGTGGTGAAACAAGATAAACCATTTGAATTTTAACATTGATTATTTATTTGTGTAATGGCTTTACATGTGAATATTAACAGTGTAAACAATACCACATATAACCATCAAGATACCTCGATTAGAATTTATAGGACAAGAATGACAGTTCCAGATGATCTAATTATTTTAAAACTTTTCTGAAAAACTTTGCCAATAAAAAAGAATTGCCCATCATTAAGGTTGAAATGATTTTTTAAAATGATTTTTGGTTATCTGCACGTGAAGCAAAGTATATTCCACAAAATTCTTTAGGCACAGTCTGGTAAAATAGCTGCCAGAAATAACAGAAAGACTTGTCATTTATCTCTTGTGAGTACAGTTTCTGAGAGTTGTATGAGGGCATCTCTTTCTGGGGATGGTCGAAGTTTACTGATCTCTCTCACTGCTTCATGGCAGTACTGCTGGGCGAGGTAGGTTGTTTGTTGCACACCATCACTCTGTGTGATACAGAAAAAACAAACAGATGCATGTTACCTACTGGATCATCTCTTAAATTCATTACGTATAATGAATTAAAACATATTTTTGAGATTATATTAGTTAACAGCCAAACTATGCTTCTTATGTTCTCTCTTCAACTCATAGTGCTGGCTTCCTCTGCCTACTTCTTTTAGGCCCTTTTCTCCAATTAAAGCATATTTTCACTCTATTAGCATTTGCATGTAAAGCAACTAACTCCTTAATATCAAGTAGCCACCTATTTTTAATTTTAAGTACTAGAGTTTTTTGAAAGTCCTACATACATAAAATACATAGTACATTTTAAAATGAAAAAAATCTAAAGTGAAAGTTGAAGAGCTGATGATGAAAATCAATAGTTCTCATTTTCCAAAGGCACCAGTTTTTTATCCATTGGTTTTTTGTTTCTTAATTATCAACTTCAGTTATTATCCATTGCCTTTCTGCTGAGGATACAGCCAACCCATCCTAGGATCCAAATTTGATTATACAGGATGGGACAAAAGTAGGTTTATTTTTGCATTACTTATTATTGTATTTTCCATACAAACAACTATAAACCTACTTTTGCTCCACCCTGTATTGTTGCCTTTAGTTCTTCTATTGATTACTTTTGCCACCACATAGTCTGACTTTATCTTGTGTAGATGAGGAAACCAGAGCTCCTATTCTTCCATTTTTAACTATACCTTAACACTATAGACAGGTTTGCATTCTATTCTGTAACTAACCATGTTTTTATGTTGGTTCTTTCTAAAAGCTGAACACTGATAAAATTTATTTCCACAATGTAAAAATGGTCATAGTATGTTCAAATCAACAATTTTATTTCCTTCTCCATGGTTCCAAATTCATGATGCCTCTATCATTGAGAGTAGAATATTCCTAACACGTTGAAAGGCCTCTGATTTTCTGTACTATACCAGTGACACAAAATGACATATTGTAGTTGGCTGTGTCTTCCTATACTACAGAGCCCACTTCTGTAGTTGCCTCCTTTTCTTCCTCTCTGGGAAAGAAGCTCCTGATTCCTAATATTTCTAAATCCTTAATCATTCTATTTGTTACTTATACTTTTTTTTTATAGCTCTTGTACAACTGCCATCACAGCATGACTTTTTATTAAACTCTTGGATTCATTCCACTGGTTTTAGTACCTGCACCTTCCTTTCTTGGTATTTTCAGACTTTTGTTGAAATACATCCACAAACAACTTACTCAGAAAATGCGTATTGGAAGCCAACTTTTTATTCCTTATGTGTGATGACTTTTGCCTTCAGAGTTACTGGACTGGATATAGAATTGTAGGTTTAAAATGTTTCCTCATCATTTGGAAGGCCTTGTTCACTGCCTGCTACTATTTGTTACATGATTGTATTGATGAATCTTAGGAGCTTTTCGCCTTTTCTTCCCTTGCTATTTACATTTTCGAAGATTTCCTCAATTCTGTGTTCCAATTGTTAGGAGTTAGTTTCCAGTCATTTAAAATTTCTAAGAGCTCATTCTTTTTCATTGTTTAAAGATAATATCCTGTTCATGTTTTATGAGTTCTGTTATTTTTGAATCCTATAATTATGCTTTTTCACTTTGTTTATCTTAGTCTCTTTCATTCAGCACACTTGAATCAGCTATTTAGTAATCCTACTAAAGAAATCTTAGTTGTCCATTCATACTTAATGAGGGAATAGTGATTAGGAGCTCTGGGTGGAAAGGGAGCTAGAATTGGAGAATTTGTTTAGAGACCATTCTGTGGAGTTTTTCCTAAGTACATTTATGCCTAGGCTTGCTGAAACTTGAGTGTCTTGCATAAGAGCTTCAGTCCCACTTCTGCCTTCGCCCTTCAGTAATACTGTTATTTCCGAAGCCAGAACTCCTCTCCCAGGCATAGCAACTTCTTTATCAGCTACAGCCCCTCTCAAATTGAATTTTTACTGGGACTTCCAAACTACCCTCCAAAAAAGGTGGTAACCCATAGCAAATTATGATGCTTAACAGTATAGAGAGTTAAAAGAGAAATACAGCCTTTGGAGGGGATTTGCTTTTTTGAAATTTAAAAAATCTAAAAGGTGCCCTCGCCAGTTTGGCTCAGTGGTTAGAGTGTCGGCCTGCAGACCAAAGAGACTTGGGTTTGATTCTGGTCAGGGGCATTACCTCAGTTCCAGTTAGGTCCCCAGCCCTGGTCAGAGTCGTGTGGGAGGCGCCCAGTTGATGTGTCTCTCTCGCCTCTCTCTCTCTCTCTCTCTCTCTCTCCCCTCCCCCTCCCTCTCCCCTCCCCCTCCCTCCCTCCCTCCCTCCCTCCCTATCTGAAGATAAATGGAAAAATATCCTCGGGCGAGGATTTACAAAAAAATCTAAAAGGCAGTTATTTGCAATTCTTTCAAGCATTTGACAAACTGGAGATCTCAGACCATATTTGTTTACTAAAAATTATATGCTTGCTTGATCTCAATAACTAGATTTATTAGTTCCAAGTGACTTTAGATTTGGGTCTTAGAAACAGTTGATTCTCAAAAGATAGTCATCAAAACAAATATACAGAAAGACCTAGCTTCAACAGAAAAGCACTGAGGATATATGACAATATATTTGAAATAAACTTAAAGCTCCAAAGGTTAAACAGTTTAGTTTGCCTATGTTGGTTTAATTTTTTAAGTTAACATTTCTTTAGTTACGCCTTTGTGGCAGTCATATAGGATGGACTAGGAAAAGGCCAATTTTGAGTAGACTGCTTAATAGTCTACCTGTGTGGCAAGGGTGAGGGCCTAGACTAGGTTGGAGGCAAGTCTGGTGACTGGGAGAAATTTGTGCTACTGACAGATGTAGGTAGACTGGTTTCAAACCAATGGGTCCTGCCCTGGCTGGTTATGCTCAGTGGTTAGAGCATCGGCCTACGGAACAATGAGTCACAGGTTCCATTCTGGTCAAGGGCGTGTCCATTGGCTGTGGTTCATCCCCGGCCCTGGTTGGGGTTGTGTGAGAGGCAACCAGATAATGTGCCCCTCTCATGTTGATGTTCCTCTCTGTCTCCCTCCCACGCTATCTGAAGATAAATAGAAAAACACACACACACACACACACACACACACACACACGTATGTGTCCATCCATCCATCCATCCTCAGGTGAGGATTAAAAAAAAAACAAGAAACCAATGGGTCCCAACCCTGACTGCATGTTAGAATCACTTGGGTAGCTTTAAAAAAATTACTGTCTTATCCTTACCCGAGACCAATTAAATTAGAATCAGTAGAAAGAATTCTGGAAGAAAAATGAATTACACAAGACTTTCCCTCTCAGTTATCTGCGGTTGCCTTTTTTCTTTTAAAATAATCTTACCTGTAGTACGTATTGTCGAGCTCTGTCCACATCTCCTGGCAAACTGAACCGTCTCATTATCATAGCATTCATTTCTGGGAACTAACCATAAAGAAAGAAAATATCAAATGTCCTAATACTAGTTTGTAACAATAGGAAAAAACAAAAGAGTGATCTGTTGATGTAGGGGAGCAATAATTGTAGCAATTAAAGTAGCAGAGCTAAGAAAGATCCATTTTCCATGCCCAAGGCCTGGGCTGGTGCAGTGTTCATCCTCATGTTCTATTCTGTCCTCGGTCCAAAGCTGAGTAGGAAAGAGAAGGAACAAACGACATCTCTAAAATCTCCTGATTTCTTTTATGGTTCTTGAAATTCCAGTAGAATCGCCAGAGGCCTGTTGGGCCTCTCCCCCAAGTTTTTAGTTCAGTGGGGGTGGGCCTGAGCATTGCTCACAAGTTCTGCTAGTGCCTGCCAACATTATGAGAACACTGGGCTAGGAAGAGGGTGGGAATCAGGTATTCTACTTTTAGTACTAACTAAATCTAGGGACACTTAAAAGCTATTGAGATTTCTGAGCAGGGGTTTAGAACAGAGCTCTGTCTCAGCGGCACTCAAGGCTGACTGCACGCCAGAATCATGTGGGGAGGTTTATAATCCAGTTGCCTGGGTCTGCTTCTAAAGACTGATTATTTTGGCTTGGGTCTGGCCCTGGCATCAGGATTTTAAACTTTCCAGGTGTTATTATTGTGTAGCCAAGGTTGAAAACAATTGAATTAGAGGAGAGGTAGAAATAGCAGTCAGAGTGCTGCGGTAAATTATAAAGACCAGTGCTAAGCTGATGGCAATAAGAGGTAAAAAGAAAACAGGTACAAAAGGCATTGAAGATAAAAACTATCTTCTATGATACGTAGCAATGATTTAGGAGAATAGTCACCATTTAACAGAACTAGGAAGCCAGGACACATTTTCTAGATCCAAGCTCCAGTGTTGGTGCTGCCACAGCTAAGTGAGTCCCTTAATCCCTTGGGTCCTAGCCACCCCATCTGTGTCATGAAGGAGCTCAACTACGTGATTTGAAATCCAGTAGCTCCTAACAGCTTATGGTTCCATGAAGTAAGAAGTAAGATGCTGTTTGGACACGTCAGCACTTACAGCAGTTGCCAGTTTTTCCCTGGCAGTGAGCCTGAGGGTGAAATAAATTGTTATCCTGAAACCACCACCACAGTATTAATAATCCTAGAAGATAAATGGGACACACAGAAAAACCTCAACCAGATGATGGCAGATGAGGGCGTAAGAATGTTCCTTTCAGGGCAAAGTATGTGTCAGAACAAAGTTCTAAACATGTAGAGGCCGCTAACGTGCTCATAGTATTTAGAGATAGCAACTGGTTAGTTTCCAAATGAAAACCAGTAATTTGCTTTAGCTATTGGTCTTTAAGAGTAAAATAATTTTTTTACAGGAAACAAATCAGGAAAGCTAAAATCAATCAATTTTAGTGGTTAAAAATTTAACCACAAAATTTAAGTTGTTGAAAGATACTTGTCTTAACACATTCTAAAACTGAATTTCTCGGTTATATCCTCACAGCTGATGTGATATTATCCTGGGCATCTGGTAAAATCTCCTTGTTTATGGTTATGAGCTTTTTCTGCACTATCAACAAGTGTGGTAAAAATGTGCTGATTGGAAAGTTTTGTTTATTCCTTTTATTATAAAAAGCATTGAGAAAGCAAAATTTGAAAAAAATATGTGCATTGAGTGTGAATACATCCTTCCTTTGAAACATGTACTGTGAGCAGTTTTACTATGCAAATATCAAACTCTTCCCCCAGGCTCCTGTCCCCTTCATGTGTATGTGGAGAAGCAATGAGAAACAACAGGAAGAACAGCTGCCTGCCTGCAGATTTAGTGAGAAATAAGTCACATTTTATTGGCTCCATCTCTGTTTTTAGAGAAGGAAAACCAGCTGCGGATTAATCAGATTCTGTCTCTGAAATCTAAACTATACCATAAACTAAACTACAAAGGATCAATCAATAAGCTGGAGTGAGCTTCAACAAAACAGGTACCTCTTTAAAGCACCACGCAGTCACAACAGCAGAAGCCTGTGCAGCTGGCGCAGGGGCTGGTGACAGTGATGGCAGCTGGAAGGACAGCTCCAGTCTGACATTTAGGTCTAGAGACTTAGCAAATAAGAGAATCAGAAGAAGAAAGGAGGTCTCTTAAAGGATATTTGAGAAGTCACTAATGTCTCACAGAAAAGAAACAAAACACTTCCATTTGTTTCTGAAGATTCAAAATCCGAGACCCATATCCTCTTTAAAGATTTAACGTGAGGTTTTTGTTCTTAAAGAAAATATGTACGCACATACTCATGGAAGGACACTGTTGTCACTGGGACCTCTCTAGAAATCCCGAAAATTTTCTTAGCCCCCCCCCCCCCCCCGTACCAACTCTTGTTGGGAAACCCCTTCAGAGAGGTGTCAAAAATAGTGAATTCCAGAGAGGAAATTGGTATCAAGTTGCTGGGTCCAACAAATGTCAAATTCGCCATGCTAAGTTAAAAAGGAAAAGTCGTTTCCTAAGGTCGGTTCTCTTGGTCCAGTGAGACTCCGTGTTCACAAATGGAAAAGTTCAAACATGGATTATTCTAATCTGCAAACAGAGCTCACCTGCCTATGGTCAAAGAGTACAAACACCTTACAACTACTCCACTGATTGGCTTGTCAGTCACCAACAATGAAAGCTGACACAGACTTTTGAGTGTTGTCAGTACGTTTGCAGTGCCAGAGTGCACCGGCTACCTCCTCGGGGGAAGACCTGCTGCACACCAGACAAGCTCATCAGGTACCAGCCGTTACAGCAGTGGCAGTAATGCTACCCTGCGTAGTAAAACGGAGAGTGGGCTTAGAAGACTTGGAGTGTTTAACTGCCTGCTGTGCTGTTTACTAAATGTTTGATTTTGGCCAGGTCTGAGCACCACTTTCTTATTTGTAGACTGGACATAATACCTAACCCCAAAAGAGGATTTGTGAGTTTAGAGAGAATGTATGAAAGAATCCTTTGCAAACTATGAAAACAATGCATTTTCATTAAATGGAGAGCAAGCACACTGCAATCCTCAGCAGAGCCTACACTTGATGTTTTATTTGAAAACAATTTATAAATACATATCTGACTAGTTTTGGCCCATGTGCCACAAGACAGAACAGTCAGCCTGCTTAGGAAACAGGTCCTGTCCAGAGTCATTTCCTGCTCAGTCTCATTCTGTGTTCCCGTTTCTAAGGCTTCATTGTGCCTTTAAGTCCTCCCACTGCCTGCTGGGCGGATGGGAAAAGTGCTGTCTGGTGAGGGTGAGTGTGTGCCTCGTGATGCTGGATTTCCCAGAAACACACAAGACTGTGGTTTGGGGCCCTGTAAGCTTTGTTCCTTATCCTTGTTTTCCTTTTTAAACTAGAATTTTTCACTCTCTTGTAGATTACTGACAAATCAGTATGTAGGAGTGGTCCATTTTCTTCCTGACTATATCTGAAGGCAGAATTACTCATTACTCCTGTGTAGAAGAAAGCAAATTAGTTCCTCTTGAAATATGTTCATAGTAAAACAACCACAAGAAGTATCTATTCTCAGTCACCTTAAGGTTTAAGTTGTACTTGGCTGTTAACTTAGTATCGTGGAGTTCACGACAATTATTTATAATTAAGATCATTTTTTAAGCTGTGGTACATATACACAATGGAGTACTATGCAGCTGTAAGAAAGAAAGATCTCTTATCCTTTGAGACGACATGGAGGGACCTGGAGAGTATTATCCTAAGCAAAACAAACCAAGCAGAGAAAGACAAATATCACATGCTCTCACTTATTTGTGGAATACAATGAATATAACAATCTGAGGAACAGGGTAGACCCAGAGATGTGGAAGTAGGGTACAGACTTAATAATCCTCAGAAGAGGGGCGAGGGGGAGATAAACCATAGTACTCATATACGTATAACCAGTGGACATGGACAACAAAGATGGGAGGAATGGGGAGGAGGGTGTCAATGGGGAAAAAAGGAGAAACAAAAGTAAATAAAAAAAATTTTTTTTAAATCACTTTTTAGTAGACTGTAAGGTGCTTCAGGGAACGGCCTGTTTCTTCATCGTCTTGTTAACCTCAGGGCCTAGCTGAAGGAATCTTCACCGAACTGGCAGAATCTTGGTGCACTTAGCCCATCCAGTTCTGTATTCGCACTCACTAACCAGGGTTGGGTTAGGAGTACATGAATTCTTTTAGTTCTACAGATGGGAGCCAGTGATTGATCTTTCTCATCTCGGGCATACCTTTACATGGCTCATGAGTCCTGTATTTTTGGTGTGGGGTTAATGGTAAAGAAAATGTTCCTCACTCATGCTTTAATGTATACAAGGGGATTTTATAAAATTTTGTCAGAACTTGGCACATGTATTAACATTCTTGAGTTCGTCTATCTAAATAGGAGAAAAGACCTACCTATAGCACACCTTTCGCTTCTCGCCTCTGCCTCAAATGTCCTGTTCTGCAAAGTGCTCGGCATCTCACAGCCCTCATTCCTCAGCGACTGCTGTCCACGAGTGCTGCTCGTGGTAACCTGGCCCAGCCCCAGGCCACCAGCCTCCTCAGAAGAATTGCCCTGGTTATGGCTCTACATAGCGGAAAAAAGATGATCTCTCCTTTTTTGGTCAGAAACTGATCAAAAGCCAAGTCACTGGTTTCTGTTATATTAAAATGGAATCATTGAGTTCTATGGAAGACAGAATTTAAATCTCTGAAAGGCTTCAAGTTACTAAAATTTCAGGCCAAAAAGCTAATTTTTAATTTCATGGCATGGCGATGAACATCTTACTGCTTTGCTAAATAATAAATACATACTACTACGATGAAATCTTTTAAAAGGATGTCCAAACACCAGCCAGCGTCCCACTTACTGCAAATGACATTTGGCACGACCAAAGCATCCAGAGCAGGCTGTGACACCGTCTCCTTGACAGTTCCCGGCGCTCTTCACCCATACTAAGAATAGGAAGGCAGCTTTCCTTCTTGACACCCTCAGTGTGAGGGAGGGAGGAACTGTGGTTCCAGCAGTGACTCCACTGACTTCCTGCCATTTTGAGGCAGTGGCCACGGCCCTCAGAGCAGCAGACAGTTCCATTACACGTCTAGAACTGGAGACGGTCCCCAAATTCCTTAGGCCTGGAGGCCCTTCCTGTGCCTTCGAAGGGGTTCTGAGGCACACCGAGTCCAGCCCTAGAATCAAGCTGTGGAAACCACCTTGTCGGTGCTCTAAATACAAGGAAGAATCATAACGCTACCTTAAATGCATACAGCACTTCATTTACACAGTAGCCCCATGAATATTACCTCAGTTAATCCTCACAACAACCCTGGCACGAAGGCTGTAATCTCAGTTTTCCAGATAAGGAAACATCAAGCTCAGAGGTGAAATGATTGGCCCCAACGTCTGAGTCACAGAGCCAGGATCAAATCCAGATCTGAGGTCTCTGACCTAAATACATACAGTACTGCTGCTGCTCATCCGAACCTTGCCATCCGCTGTGCCCGGAGACGGGTTCTGTAGCGGTGCCCAGCAGTGTGTCAAAGGGACTTTGGTAAAACTTACCTGCTGACAAGCAAATAAGACAGGGCCGGTGGCTAACCCGAGCTTCAGATCAGCTGACGTTGGTTTGCCCATCTGCTCAGAACATGAGGTGAAGTCCAGTACATCATCTATTAGCTAGTGAAGGACAAAAGGAATGTCA
Organism: Molossus molossus; assembly: GCF_014108415.1. Classification (NCBI taxonomy): domain Eukaryota; kingdom Metazoa; phylum Chordata; class Mammalia; order Chiroptera; family Molossidae; genus Molossus; species Molossus molossus. Next base: position 101,267,011 of record NW_023425344.1, on the reverse strand, counting down.
TAAGCATCACCACCCCATTACAGCCGCGCCTCCCACTGTACAACGGGCCAGTCTTACAAAGTGGACCAACCTGAAAAGCTATTCCCACATTTTTTCCGTATTGATAGGCAATCTCATGCACCACTGGGTCAGGGCATCCTAGGACAGAGACCTGAAACAGAGACAATTCTGAGATAAGCAACCAGCAGGCAGGAACAAGGCAGCCAACCACTGAGTGGAAGGAGTCAGACACCTGTTCCCTCAAGTAAGAGGCACTCAGGTTAGATTGTGCAAAACCAGGAAATACTGCTATCAGGAGACAACTGTGTGGGGTTATGAGTGCTGACCCCCAGGCGGTCAAAAATCCACAGCATAACTTTTTTTTTCCTGTACGTGCCCTTAGCGGGAACCAAACCCGGGACTCTCTGGTCCGCAGGCCGATGCTCCCACCGCTGAGCCAAACTGGCCAGGGCCACGGCATAACTTTTAACTTCCCCAAAACTTAATTACTAAAAGTCTGCTGTGGACCAAAGCCTTACCAATAATATGAACAGTCGATTAACATATTTTGCGTGTTAGATGTATTATGTATATTATATATATCATATTCTTACAGTAAAGCTAGAGAAAAGTGTTAAGAAAATCACAAGGAAAATACACTTATTTATTGGGGAAAATTTGCATATAAGTAGACCCGTACAGTTCAAACTTGTGTTAAGGGTCAACTGTACTTGTGTTTCTAATGAAAAGATTTCAGTCTCAAATCATTTTCTTAAATTCTAAGAAAACGACCTCCCTTCTCCCTTCTTTTCACAGGATAAACCCTCTTTCCCACTACTTAAGGAAAACAGCTATATCAGACCAGTACTGCTAGTGCGCTTTTTTTTTTTTTTTTTTATCCTCACTGGAGGACATTTTTCCATTTTTTGTTCAGGTAGAGTGGGAGGGAGAGAGAGGAACAGAGAGAGAGAGAAACATCGATGTGAAAGGAACACATCGAGTGGCTGCCACCCGCACGAATGACCAGAGCCGGTGACAAACTGCAACCAAGGTACATGCCCTTAGCGGGAACCGAACCCGGGTCTCTCAGGACCGCAGGCCGACGCTCTAACCGCTGAGCCAAACCGGCCAGGGCGCTAGTGCGCTTTTTTATGTGCAGAAGAAACAGGCTCCAATGTAAAATTCTGGCTTCTAGCCCTCAAGAACTGTCCCAGTTGTTGGCTTTATTTTTCTATTGATTTAGTCCTTATTTTAGGGATAGGTACCTACTATAATCCATACACACAATTTTGCCATATATATATTTCCCCATTTGTAATCCATTTAAATAGGTTTTTAGTGATTTTACTTATTTCTGAAATGCAGTTATTTTTTCTTGAATGCAGTTATGTCTGTAATCGCCTCAAGCTTCATACATAGATTCTTTCATTATCATAGGATCTTCCCTGGTCCTACGTTCTCCTCTGTATTTTTTTTTTTTCTTTCCTTTCCAGTGGGGGAGAAATAAGACTTTTAGCCAAGTCTTTCTTAAAACTCTAAAAAAACTAGCTGGCATTGGCCATTTGAGTCCAGTTCCTGCTCCTCTGCTAAGCATGCTAAGCAGGCCCAGGCACACTCTCGGGAAATAAAGACGGTAAAAACCCAAACAGGGGAAGGGGACAGGCATCTACTCCACTAACACTGCTATGCTGCTTCTCAAGGGCAACAAAATGGAAGCTCAGAGAGTTCGAGTAATGTACCCGAGTAAGTGAAGCGCTCTGAGATCTGCCCCATCCGCATCCAGCTCTCATCTGCTGGCTGACACGGAAATGAGCTACTTAGTGGCTGCGAAGGGACCGTTCTGCTCGGACTCCAACCACTACAGTGTGAAGACCACTGCTCATCCCCACTCCCCAACCCAAAGTAAAGACTGTCTGGATCTGTCTGATCACAACTAGGAAAATAAGCAAAACCAGAAAGCAGGGATGATGACAGGAAAGGAACGTGGCTGTTCTTGGCACCAGAGGAGAGACACACGTATATTTCTGGAAGTGGGTGGAACGGTTGCATGAAAGACTGGAGCTCGGCAGTCCGTTGTGTCTGAAGCAGGTGCACAGCCAGGCCAGGGGTGCACATGGGCATCTTTTTGGGGAAGGGCCACACCTCTGGTGAGATTCTCTTGTCTCAAAAAAGATCAGGAAGTACTGTTTGCGTGGGCAGGGCCATCGCAATATATGTTTATCAAGCATCTCTATCTTTGAAGTATTTGTGCCTTTAAGTTACGAGATATATTCTCATAAGATACATACGTGCATTGTAATTTTAGTTATTAAAAATAGTGGAGATTATTGGAGCTCTACCATTACATTTTTGTTGTCAAAAATGAACTGAAAATATCAGGAGGAAACATATATAACATCACCACAAATAAAAAGCTAACGTTCTTTTTTTGCTGTTGTTAATCCTCACCCAAGGATATTCTTCCATTGATTTTTAGACAGAGTGGGAGGGAGAGAGAGAGACTCATCGACAGGTTGCCTCCTGCAGGACCCTGACCAGGATCTGGGATTGAACCTGCAACCCAGGTATGTGCCCTTGAATGGAATTGAACCCGCAACCCTTTGGTCTGAGGGCTGATGCTCCAACTGCTGAGCCAAATCAGCCAGGGCAAGAACTAATATTCTTAATATATAAAGAGATCTTTAACACTCGGGAGGGGAGGCAGGCGGTGGCAGGGAGACCAAACACCCATCAGAAAGTAGGCAAAAGACAAGTCACAAAAATTAAAGATATAAAAATGACCCTTAAGAGTTTCAGAAGCTGTTCAACTTCACCCAGAAAGGAGAAATGCAAATTAAAACTCCACTGCAGTCCCGTTTCTCATCGATTATCAGACTGGCAAAAATGTACATCTTACGACACATTCAGAGACTGAGGGGAAGCGGGCAGGAGGCTCTCCCCAGCTGCTGGTGGGAACGCCCGCGGTGCCGTCCTCGCGGAGCGAGCTTAACTAACAAAACAACACCTACCGTTACCTTACACTGTGCCCTGACGGTACGCCTCTCGCAATACAAGAACACATTTCCACAAATTAGTCATTGTAGTACATTTGTGGTTGAGAACTATTGGAAACTGAAATGCTTGGGTGGCTAAGTAAACCATGGTATGTCCACACAATGGGATATGAGGTAGCCGTGTAGAAAGTGAGGAAGGTTCTACAGACCTTCCATGAAGGTTCAGCATGGAATCATTTCTATGATACATTGCTAACTGAAGAAAGCAAGGTGCAGAAGCAAAACAAAACAACAAAAAGGAGCATAGCATACTACTTTTTGTTGTAAGAAGTAGAAATAATATACATGTATCTACTCATTTGTGTAAAGAGAACCATAAAGCAAGGAGACTGGTTTTTTATGGGGAGCGGGAACAGGGGTAAGAGGAGCAGAACCTCTGTACAGTTCTGACTCATGGAGCTATGTTAATGTTTCACGCTCAAAACAGTAACTCAAAACCAAAACCCAAGATCAGTAAGAATGGGAGGGACCCTTAACATGGAATAGAAAGCACCTACCTAACTGTATTTCAAATAACATGATCACACTGAAATTAGAGAAAGATAACGTTTGAACACAGAATTTTAACTATATTATCCTCAGACTAAAGACAAAAAAACTATAAACAAATACCGAACTCTGGCTACTAGGTTTGTTTTTCAGAGACGTGCGTTATCGTCCTTCTGGCTCCTGTGGTGTATTCCAGGGCTGAGCGAATCAGGATGTGTGGAGAGCGGGCGCCGGGTTCCTCACTGCCGGGGAAGGCCGCACAAACAGGAGAGACAGAATGCTGGACCAAATCAGCAATCAGTATGATAACCTCATGGTTTTAAATAAACACAGATGAATAGAAAAAGACAGATATACACACATCTACATACATGTGTTATACAACATGTATTTCCTAGCTCTGTCCATTGGGGGTACCTAGAAACAGACATCTAGAACTGAGGTCTTGGTTTCTAAATACGTCCTTCCACCACAGGGAACGAGGGCTGCTGGAGAAATGATGGGTCCCAGTGCTAGGAAGGACAAGATGAATCTCCCAAAAATGAAGTGGTGAAAGAATCATATGGATATATGCTAACTAAACAAAGGAGCCAGGTTAAAGGGCCTTCCCCACTGGCCAATTAAGTATTAGATAACAATTCTTTATCCAAAGAATAAAGAATCCAAGTCTGGCTGGTGTGGCTCAGTGGAGTGAGCATCGTCCCATGGACTGAGAGATCCTGATTAGATTCCCCGTCAGGGCACATGCCCCAGTTTCAGGCTTGATCCCCACTGGGGGATGTGCAAGAGGCAGCCAATCGATGTTTCTACCTCTCCCCTCCTCTCTCTCTCAATATCAATAAAAACATATTTTAAGAAAAAATAAGAATCCAAGAGTTGCCCAGCTGGTATGGCTCAGTGGTTGAGCATCAACCCATGCACCAAGAGGTCACCGGTTCTATTCTGTCAAGGCATATGCTCAGGTTGTGGGCCTAATCCCCAGTGGAGGGCATGCAGGAGGCAGCCAATTGATGTTCTCTCTCATCAATGTTTCTCTCTCTCGCTCCCTCTTTCTTCCTCTAATATCAATAAAGAAAAACAAATTAAAAAAAAAGAAAAGAATCCAAGAGTCCATATAGACAAAAATCTTCCTTAAAATACCAACTCAACTGTAGAAACATGATACAGAGAAATAATGGAATTAAAACACCCATTTGGCAACCAGCATAGTAATTACTGCCTCAGGAAAGGATTATAAATAGATGCTAAAACCAGAGATTGGGAGTTTAAACTTGAAAGTGAAGAAACATGGCAGGCACCACCCTAGTCAGATGACCAAAGTGAACATCACTAGTAGGATAATAGGACTGTTACAGAATAAAAGAGACCACGGATTCATGACAACTAAATGCAACATGAGGTCGTGGATTGGATCCTGGACCAGAAAAATATTGTTTCCATTTGTTATAACAGTATTAGGACAACTGGCAAAATCTGAAGAAGGTTTATCTGTAGATTAAATAACAATATCATAACCAAAATATGGAGTGTTCTACAAATAGGGCCCACTTAAAACTCGGTGGTGGCACTCTGTATCTTTGAAAACTAAACAACAGGAGAGCTCATTGATTCCAAGCCACATGCACCCACATAAATTCAGAAAAAAAGAGGAAAACAAATAAATGTAGAAATATTATACCCAGTTCTCAGTTCAAATCCCAGCTCAGCCACTGTCGGACTGAATAGCACTGGATGGGCAACCAGACCGCGTAGGCCTCGTTCCCATCAGATTTTCTGGAGCACAAGTCACAGCTTTCACTGTAGACTATAGAATGTATTTGGCGTGACTATGTATATAAATAAATAGCTAATCATCTAAGATTACTTCTATTTTAATATCAGTGTCACAAAACAATCCTAGACACTGAAATACAATGAGTGGTTAAAAATGGGGGTGGGGGGGGTTTTAGTAGAAGGAATTATAAGCTGCTAAATTTCCTTCAAATTCCAAAACATCATGGAATTCTATTAGTTTTTCTGTAATAATCCTGATGTTTAAACTCTTTCTCTTTCCGATGGTGACGACCTCCCCACGACAATATGCCTCCTGCTAAGGATCTCCTTCATACTCTCCAGAAGAGAAGAGGAAACACAAGAAGCTTCTGGTCAGAGCCCCAATTCCTACTTCATGGATGTGAAATGCCCAGGGTGCTATAGAACCACCACCGTCTCTAGCCAGGCACCAACAGCAGTTTTGTATGCTGGCTGTTGCAGCGTTCTCTGTCAGCCCGCAGGAGGAAAGGCAAGGCTCGCAGAAGGATGCTCCTTCAGAAGGAAGCAGCACTAAGTGCACCTCTTTATCCCGCTTTTGGCATCTCCAATTTGTTTCACATACATTCTTTTGGAGTCCACATATATTTGCATTTTAAATACCAGGGCTATATAAAAATAGCAATTTTGAAAACATAGCCCCTCTGGAAATTTCCACCCATAGGCACTTAACATATAGAAACTTTTATTCAGAGAGCCCACACTGATTTTGCTTTATTATTCTAATAGCACTGGAATTTATTAATAAATCCCATGCCAGTGGGTAGTTCTGGGATGATGCCAGCATGCCTCCTAGTGGACAGCATGAAACATTTCATTTTTAATAGGGCTGAGCCATGCCAACATTCACATCCACTGTTTACTTGCTAATCTGGGAAGGACAAGGTGCTCTTTATGAACCGATACATGTGCCTTGGCTTCCTAAGCAGAGGACAGTGACCATAATTAAGCCTTTCTTGAATGACTCTTCTTGGACCCTTGATAGGAATCGATCACTGAGGGCGTTAGTTCCTATTCTGGCTCCGAGTGGTGTTGCTGCCACGTGCCCAAGAGATGTCTGTCTTGTGTGGACAGTGATTCTCTGTTTCTCGTTCCAACAGCCCCTTCACCTGCTAGTGCTTCTAGCCTTAGGCGCGAGCTGGCGAACTCACCAGTGGGCTTCACTGCACACACCAGGGAGTCTTATAAGGATGGATCTGGAGCTTCACAGAAACTTTGGCCATCACGGGTATAATCAAATAATCATGGCACCCATTTTAAATATGTCATTCTTTTAGTTGGCATTTGTGGCTGTCATATTTTCATCTGTCTTTTAAAAAAAAACTTGCAATTTCTTGGAAATAAAAATACCCCTTTTAATAAAGACATAAGTGGCTGAAATTGTGGCTAGCATATTCTACATAATTCACATTCCTTGGGGTTTCAATTAGGTCTTTTTTAGAAAGAAAATGTTGTCCTCATTCTTTTCTGGCTCACAATTATCCATTTCTTGACACTTTTCAAAACAGTGACCCTACTGGTGTCTGAGAGGCCGGAGGAAAAGCTCTTTAACTGTACTTACGTTAACAGTGTATCACGACGGCAAGTCATATTTGCCCCTTGCAGGTTTTCATTCTTGTTCTTTAGTTACAAGGGATTGTTACTTGCTCAGGTTTCATATGTTACATCTGTTAGGCTGAGACATGCTACAGGGATTATTCTTTGGAGAGAACTCTCATTTATGAGCTAGCACTGGACCCCACACATTTTTAGTCTACAGATTAAGGACAATGCTAACTGAGCTCTTATTTTTTAATCCTCACCTGAGGACATTTTTTTTTCCATTTATCTTCAGATAGAGTGGGAGGGAGGGAGAGAGACGGGGGGGCGGGGGGAGAGAAACATTGATGTGAGAGAGACTGGCTGCCTCCCTCATGACCCGGACCAGGGCCGGGGACTGAACCGCAACTGAGGTACGTGCCTTTGACTGGAATCGAACCTGAGAGTCTTTAGTGTGCGGGTCGACACTCTAACTGCTGAGCTTTTAAAAAGTATGTGTGCCCTGGCCTGTCTGGCTCAGCGGTTAGAGTGTTGGCCCACAGACCAGAGAGTCCCAGGTTGGGTTTCCCATAGGGGCATGTACCTCAGTTACAGTTTGTATCTGGCCCCGGTTGGGGTTGTGTGGGGGCAGACAGTCGTAGTGTCTCTGTCATGTCGATGTTTCTTTCTCTCTCTGCCCCCTCTCTCCTTCCCACCCTATCTGAAGATAAATGCAAAAATCTCCTCGGGTGAGAATAAAAAGTATGTGGGCCCTGGCTGGTTTAGCTCAGTGGTTAGAGGCGCACGGATTGATGAGTCTCAGGTTCAATTCCAGTCAAGGACAAGGACCTTAGTTGCGGTTCATCCCCAGCCCTGGTGCAGGAGGCAACCAGTTAGTGTGTCTCTCTCACATCCATGTTTCCCCCCCCCTCCCCCCTTTCCCACTGTATCTGATGATAAATAGAAAAATATCCTTTGGGTAAGGCTTAAAAAAAAAAAAGTATGTGGAGAGTGGAGGGAAGGCCAGGGAGAATGTTAAGAAAAAGTTATAGGCCCTGGCTGGTTTGGCTCAGCGGTTAGAGCATCGGCCTGTGGTCCAGAGAGGCCCGGGTTCGGTTCCCGCTAAGGGCATGTACCTTGGTTGCAGTTTGTCCCCAGCCCTGGTTGGGTGGTGCAGGAGACAGCCCCTCGATGTGTCCCTTTCATGTCGATGTTTCTCTCTCTCTCTCTCTCTTCCTCTCTCTCCCTCCCAATCTGTCTGAACAGAAAATGGAAAAATGTCCTTGGGTAAGGATAAAAAAAAAAAAGAAAAAGAAAAAGTTATGGTGCACACTTAATTTATATCCTGAAGAAAAATGACTGTTTATATTTCACTTAAAAATAATGGGAGGATCTACTACTCATAAAAAAGGACACTGGGCACTAGTGCAATCTAATACTATAGTTAGACATTTTCTCCTGTGTATTTTTCATTTTTTTTTCTTTATTGATTTTGAGAGAGAGAGGAAAGGAGAGGAAGAGTGAGACAGAAACATCAGTGTGAGAGAACATCAATTGGCTGCCTCCTGCATGCCCCCCACTGGGGATGGGGCCACAATCTAGGCATGTGCCCTGACCAGGAATTGAACTGGCAACTTCTTGGTGCACCGGCCAGGCTAAACAGTGTCAAGCTATACAGTGTCAGAAATAGTGTGTGGAATGACAATTATGAGAATTATTCATAAGTTGTCGGAAAGGTAACATTTTGAATTTAGATTTAGTGACTAAAGCTAAACTTGGGGACGGTGGGGATAAAAAGTGAGTATCTGGACTAGCCAGTGTGGCTCAGTGGACTGAGCATCGTCCCATGGACTGAGAGGTCCCAGTTCAATTCCCAGTCAGGGCACATGCCTGGGTTGCAAGCTCGATCTCCAGTGGGGAACGTGCAGGAAGCAGCCGATACTTATCTCTCACATTAATGTTTCTATCTCTCTCTCCCTAAAAAATCAATAAAAACAGCCCTGGCCGATTTGGCGTAGCGGTTAGAGCGTTGGCCTGCAGACCAATGAGTCACAGGTTTAATTCCGGTCAAGGGCATGTACCTTGATTGCAATTCGTCCCTGGCCCTGGTCGGGTCATGCAGGAGGGCCACTCGATGTGTCCCTTTCACATCTATGTTTCTCTCTCTTCCTCCCACTCTATCTGAACAGAAATGGAAAAATGTCCTCAGGTGAGGATTACAAAAAAAAAAAGTCAATAATATATTACAAACAAAGTGAATGTCTGCATAACAAAAGACAGAAATATAAAAACTACAGCAGAAATTTCCACTGCGGATTAACTCTTTTCTAAATGACCTCCTAGTGTTTTAGTTACTATTTTAAGGTTCTCCAGTGAATTTTCTTTCTAGGAGAATTAGCTCCCAAGAAAGAGCTACGAGGTTGTTTTTGTTTGTTTTTTTAAACATGAAAAGAGACAGAACGTACATACTGCTTTACAACTGTTGGCTATCAGACTTGCAGTCTTCTTGAAGGTCTTTTCAAGGTAGTGCGCAAATCTTTCATTCTCATTCTCTTTTGACCCTAACTGAAGAAATTCACCTATAAAGAAGGAAAGGGGTCATTGGAGACATGGTTTTATCACCTGGCTAAATACTAAGATGGAATAAAAGGGAAGAAAAGTCAGAATTAACCTACCACGCACCAGATCTTCAATAACTTGGGTTAAAATAGATATAACAGTTGTATTTCCAATTCGTGCCAGAGCCATCGATGCTGCAGAAAGAATGAAATCTCCAGCAAGAACAGCCTAGAAGAGAAAACAAAACAAAAGCCTTCAGATAGCGGCATCAGAGCAGTGGCGCCAACGATGAAGCTGACTTCTCGGAAGACACAGAACAGGAGGAAGGGGTCATCTCAGATGCATGTTTTCCCCTTTCTCTTGCTCAGCAGAATTTTATAAAAACATTGCAGATTTGGGACATTGTTTGGAACGAGCCGGTTCTCAGAGCTCGCCCAGTCTAGCTCTCCACTTCAGAGCTGAAGAAATGACGCCAGGAGATGGAAGTATCTTACCTGTAGCTTTGTCCCCGGGCCCCACTGAGAGCAGCTGCCTGCAGTTTGGTTATGCCAGACCATCCGCTCTTTCCTCAACCACCTTCCTTTGCACTTACTGCTTCTTCTGCCCCTGCGGTTCTTCCCCTTCTTCATTTATGCTCATTTGCATACTTAGTTCAGATGGCACCTTCAGGAAGTGCACTCAGATCCCTCAGTCTTAATAGCTGCCTCCCTTCGGGGGAGCAGAGCGCCCCCGCACTGCTGTCTCTGCACTGTTCCTCAGTCAGTGACCTCCCACTTACTGACCTCCTGGTGGTCCCACCCTGGGAACTATCCCAGCCAGGACTCCGCCTACCCCAGCGCAGGGCACAACACATGCTTTCTCAGCAAACACTGAACCAAGGAATCTGGGCTCCAGGTTCAGGGCTCTCTGTACTCTGCCACACTGCCCCTCATTCCTACACACAGTATTTTTTTTTACTGATTAGATAATATTTTTCCAATCTCCTTTAGACTGAGTAGATGTCCATGCTGTATTTGCAACTAATAATAGACATAAATGAATTGTATGCTATAATCAAATACGCTAACTTGCATACTGAAAGATACGCCTAAGTGTTATATAACAGTAATTACTTATAAATGCTAGAGTTCAGAGAAATTTTAATTCACAGAATTTTCAACAAATCACGTTAAGTGTTTATTATTGGTTGTCTAGTATCTAAAATTTGTGATGTCTGTTGACCAATTAATCATCATTTTATATAACATGTATCTTGATATATACATAATGAAGCCATTTTAGAATTATGACATATATGTACACACATATATATCTGTCCAACTATATACATTACATCATTAGCAGTGGGGGGCTCGGATCGCTAGGCTTTTACCTCTTCCCTCTCCTGGTCCTGGGATCCTGGAGGCCAGAGTTCTAGCATATGGAATTGAAGCTGTCAGAATGGGGCTGGCTGGGGTGAGGGGTAGAGGAAGGCAGGGCTGAGAACCCAGGCAGGGGAAGGGGGGCTCATGGAGGAGGTGCTGTGTGAATGGCTTATTTTGTTTAATCAATGTCATAGCAGTTTTGCTTGAGAGGAGAAAAGGGAGGAGACTGGCAGGTGCCTGTGCAGAGCAGACCAGTCTCACAGCTCAAGGAGGCAGAGGGCAGCGGGAACCACATTCCTGCACCCACACTCAGAAAGAGGCCCTCGCCTGGCTGGTGTGGTTCAGTGGTTGTGCATCGACCCTGCACCAAGAGACCGCCAGTTCGAGTCCGGGTCAGGGCACATGCCCAGGTTGTGGGCCCAATCCCCAGTGGGGGGCATGCAGGAGGCGGCCAATCGATGTTCTCTCTCATCGATGTTTCTATCTCTCTCTCCCTCTCCCCTTCTCTCTCTAAAATCAATAAAGAAAAAAAAATTTAAAAAAAAAAAAGAAAAAGAAAGAGGCCCTCAACAGCAGAGGCAGTCACAGAGGGGACTGGACAAGGAGAAGACCTTAATTTGTTCTCTCAACATTCCTCCCTGACCAAGGGCTCAACTAAGGCTTTAGGACAGGCCCTGAACACACACAGCTGACTGCAGGGACACATAATAAAGTTACCCATGACCTTTTTGAAACAAAACTACCTTCTCTTTACCATCTTTCTGATACATGGAATTCTGTCAATGGGATTCTTTTCATCCAAAATTTGAAATAAAAACCTTGCAAATGAAATTGCAGGGCTCGATTACACAACAAAGTCAAGGACATTAAAGCAAAACTAGCATGAGAGGGTAACAATGTACATGTATTTCTTCTCTTACTGGGGCAGTTAGAGAGCAGCAGGAGCCGAGTACCATCAGTATGGGGGCGAGGGGCAGGTGAGGAAGGAAGCCTTCCACATCAGTGTTTGGTCTGTGCCCAAACAGGCAGGGCAGCGATGAGGGGTGTGTGGTGGGAGGCAGCTGTTCCCAAAAGGCCTGTGCACTGTCACTTTAATTTGTTTAACTGCATTCCCATGCTTCAGTCTGTGATTTAAACATCCTTGAGCAAAACTCTCCATTTGCACAGCTCCTTCAAGAAATGCTAATAAAATAATATAGAAATATGCTTTAAAATATACATATATGAACCAAGCCCAAATTATAGAGCCTCTATTTCAAAAGGTAAAATTTTAATTGTAAAAGAGTACCTTTGGTATATATTTTTAAATTTTGTTACTTTAAAAATTTTATTTACTTAAGTTTTTAAAATGATTTATGACATACATGGCAGTCAAAAAGTGGTTAAGGAATTAAACTGAATCTGAGTAATCTGAACCCAAAAGTAAAATGTATGATTCCTCATGAAATAAGGTTTTTGGATAACTGTAGAAATCACTTTCCTTATCATCAAAAGGAGTTCTATAGAAAATTGAGAATAACCAAAAATATTATTTATTTTTCTATGGTAATATCTATCATCAAATATCTGTATAAAGATAGGACAAGAATACTACTCTGAATGTTGGAAGACAACATTTGAGGAAGCATAATTTTTTAATGAGACAAATCTGAAAAATAAATGCAATCCAAAGAGCATGTGATTTGATAAGAAAGATGAAAACAAAAAAACAATACACAAACCATACCTTCTTTTCACCCCAGATCTTATTAACTGTGTGTTTTCCTCTCCGAGAACTTGCATCATCAATAACATCGTCGTGAACCAGACTAGCCGTGTGGATCATTTCTGCAATTAAGGCTATGGAGCGCTGGCTGGCTTGCACATCTCTGGTTAACAGAAAGTAATGCTTTTAACAAAGACATCACCTACAACCGTCTCAGCAATCACCTTGTGAAAACTGGACATCAGATCTAGTACAAAGAATTTTATTTCTCTAAGAGAAATTGCAGAAAACCTTTGGCTTCCCTACAGACACTTCTATCACTTTGGAGAACAGCTGCTTTATGCCAAGATAATGTTTTACGGACACCGCATTCAGAAGTAGAACTTGTATGATCAACAACAGAAAGAGGATAAACACTGCAGAAATCCGGCCATCAGGCTGAAGAATCATCTTTCTGTCTTCTATAGTGGCCTTGGTCAGTTGATCAAATTTACAAATTAAATCTCAGGGGGGAGGGGAAGATAGGCGAGAAGCATTCTAAAAAAGTGTACTAGAGAACCAACAGTCACCACGGTTCAAAGCTTTTAACACTGTCTTAAGTGTTTAGTAAGAAAACCTCAATAACCAAGACAAACCTTTTGTAAAAATGTTCTTCCAATTTGTATTTAAACTTTACATTAGAAATTCCTTTTATTTCCCAGATTTAACACAAACTATAGGATAAACACTAGATGTTGACTTTTACAGTTAAAAGGGAATGCCCCCAGTTTCTTTTTAATCATCACCATCACCATCACCATCTATAATAACTTTTATTTATTTTTTGTTAATACTCACCTGAGGATATTTTCCATTGATTTTTTTTTTTTTTTAAGTGAGAGTGGGAGGGAGGGAGAGAGAAACATCAATGTGAGAGAGACACACTGACGGGTTGCCTCTAGCATGACTCCGACCAGAGCTGGGAATCAAATCTGCAACCTGGGTACATGTCCTTGACCAGAAATCGAACCCAAGACCCTTCGGGCCTCTGGCTGACACTCTAACCACCGAGCCAAACTAGCCAGGGTTTTTTTTTTTTTTTTTTTTTAATGTTTTTATTGATTTTTTGAGAGAGAGGGGAAGGGAGATAGAAACATCGATGTGAGAAACATCGATCGACTGCCTCCTGCATGCCCCCCACTAGGGATTGGGCCCACAACCCGGGCATGTGCCCTGCTGGGAATTGAACCAGGACCCCTCCGTCCATGGGACAGGGCTCAATCCACTGAGCCACTCTGCCCGGGCTATGAGAATTTTTAAAAACTGAATTTCAAGAAAATCAAACTGGGGAAATAGTCCACTAAATGTTTACAACTTAAAATAGTTGCCTGACTTAAACACATGATAGCCAAATGTCTCACTTATCTCAATAGCTTACTTTTAAAATATCATCAATTTATCTCTTGGCGGGGAGGAAAGTGAGAGGGATACTAAACTATGACTTTTCCTTGAAACGCCTAATCTTGAAAATCTATAAAAGATAGTGCTCATTCTGATTTCTCAGACCGGGCAGAAAACAATGAAGAATGAAGTGTTTAAGATGCTAGAATTTAACTATAAACACTAAATCAGCATTGCTTTAAATACAATTTTATAATATGATACCCATTGGCTCCTCTGACCTAAGATTTTTAGAACTAAACCTTAGAACCTTTCAAGTTTTAGCCTAGAAATCAAGTGTAAAGTGCTGCTCATTATTTATTAACCTGTCACAATCCTAACAGTTCTAAGTACTTCCAGATCACAACATTCTTTGAAGAGGGAAACAGTAAAGCAATGGAGGGTAGGGACAAGTCATCCGATAAAAGCACTTCCTTAACTGAGGAAATGGATGTTAGGATGGCTTCTACAATCTGATCTATTTCCGTCAGTGAGATACCCAGAGGCTACAGTAAGAAGCCTGGACCGTATTTTTCAAGTAAATTTATTGAGCCCTATTTTATTTTCGTTTAATGCACTGGAAAATATATAAACATTTATAGTTGTTTTTTAATATAAAGGCTAGTCCTTAGGATATATTCTCAGCTGGATTTCTAATAAGATATACCCGTCCTACTGGTTAGCAGCGGGACTTGCCTGAAGACCTGTGAGGGCCTCGGGCCTGCCATGCGCCTGCACGCTGGGCCCTCTTCCTGACCACTAACTGAGTCAGCAGACTGGGGCTGCTCCTGGGAACCTGCACTCTAATGGCAGTGCTGACTGACACTAGAGTTTTTGTAAAGATACTAAAACAACAAAGATTTCTTAAAATATTTAAAAATTTCATAGGCGCTATAAGTATATGAAAATGCCCTTGGGCATGGCTAAATTCTCATCCAGTGAAATCAAGATTCTTGCTTAGACTGTCATTTGACATGAGACACAGCCTCCACAGAGAACATCACATTTTAGATGCTTTATACTTTTATCTAATGTACTTTTTCCTATGCAGTTAGGTTTGAATGTGTCAGCTTGTATCTGGGAAACACTGCCACTGCTTATGCACAGCTACCACAATGGTGGGGCAGATAATCCAGATTTACAGACTACAGAAAAAATCTCACACTGTCTTTAAAATGAAATCGCCCAAGTGTCAAACTGAGTCATGCCTTCAAGAAGAAGCTGGGCACCATCTCTACTTCCTGCCAGGAGGTAGCTGCCACATTCTCCCAGCCTCCTGGAGAGGTGCTAAGGAAACCCGGTAGGCGACACAGCATGAGAAGAGGAGGCCCTGTGTCTAGGCTGTGTCCTTCTCTGCACACACCTGCGGGAGTGTGTATGAGTCACACCCTCAGGGCACTTGTTTTTCTTTCATTGGATTTAAAACAAAATTTTTATAATAAACAATTTTAAGCATAGACAAAAATAGATGTAATACTATAATGACCACCCACATACACTCCATCCAGCTTACATGTGATTTTAAAAATACATTTTTTTCCCCTCTTCATACTAATACATAATGTGAAGTCTGAAACAAATTACAAGTAAACCCCCAGAGAGGAAAACTTGTCTATAAAAAGAAAATCAAACCTTGGCAACATATTGCGTTGGCTCGGAATAAAGGAGGGAAGCAAATACGTCACACGGCAAATCTGGTTCCACTTTAACCACAGAGACAGAACTCCCGGTGCCAATCTAGGGGCTGCACACGCAGTCCTCGCGTGGTGCCCACGGCTCCAGTTCGGCTTCAGATGTGCTTCATTGTGTCTCTTCTGATGAGCTGAAAGTGCTTCACTTTGCTTGATAGAAATGACAAGCTCCGTCCTGGCTGGTTTGGCTCAGTGGGTAGAGCGTCAGCCTGCAGACCAATGAGTCTTGGGTTCGATCCTGGCCAAGGGCACACACCTTGGTTGCAGTTGGTCCCTGGCCCTGGTCGTGGTCATGCGGGAGGCAACCAGCCAATGTGTCTCTCTCACGTCGATGTTTCTCTCTCTCTGCCTCCCTCCCACTCTATCTGAAGACAAATCGAAAAATATCCTCGGGTGAGAATTAAAAAAAAAAAACGAAGAAGAAATGGCAAGCTCAGTGTTTCTCAAATAACAATCTCCGCCATATCGGAATCAATACTCTCTGAAGTGCGCGTGGAGGCCTAGGCACACGGAATCAGAACGTCTAATGGCGGGGCTGAGGAACCCGCCGTTTGACAGAGCATGCCAGGTGATCTGGTGCACAGAGCTGGCTGGTGGGAGCATCCATTTAATGTGCTGGAAGCCAAAGGAAAGCTTTTAAGAAGGGTTTGGTTCGGGCTCAGCTTCTGCTGACGCACTGCTGTACCATCTGCAAATTGTGGGAGGATGGAATGAGTTTGTCCTGTCCTGAAGGTGACCTGAAACTTAGGGCATCAGTTCAGAGGTTTGTGGAAAGGACCCCTGCCAAGTCTCTTCAGAACCTGGGAGCAGAGAGGCTCCCCCACTCTGAATAACAATCAGGGGAGAGACACCCTTCTTTCCTCTTGTCCTCTGCATCACTAGGAGTTTTATAGAATGTGAATAGAACTTCATCAGTTTGGTTCTGAAGAAACTTACTACTTAAAATGCAAATGAAGCCAGGCTCTGTCTTTACACAACTCTCAAGATGTGAGTCGCATTTCCTAACTGCTTGATGAAGGTATACATATTCAAGTTTTCAGTATGCTCAACAATATATCCATATAGACTAAAACAGACTTCATCTTATCTGCCACTGAACTGCTTGCTACAAGTCTGGGTCCTGAACTACTGACACTGTGGAGTGTGTTCTTCTTCACAGTCTGCTCTGCTGTCAGATCCATGTTGTTCTCAATCCTTCTCAGCAGGTGGACCCACACACGGCCCAGCTCTCCAGAAGCTTCCCACACCCCCTTTCTTGCTTTAAGGGCCATAGAACTAACGGCCAGATGTTTAGCTTATGAAGAGCCAGGTCAAAAAGGGTCCTTAGGGAGGGAACTTAGGAAGGGTCCTTCTTCTCAAGAAACTGGGGCTTGGAGAGTAACGTAGCTGGGATACTGTGCTATCCAAATAGTTTAGTAAAGCAAGTTGGAAAAACATTCACCTATGGGGCTAACAGCGGACAGGAGTTAGGGCAGTGCAGACTATTTTCCTCTCCATGTTACCTCTGCGGGTACAAACTGTATTGAGTGTTAATGTGAGAAATTAAAAATATAAACACAAATTCTCCCTGGATGAGTTGTTCTCAACCAGGGATGGGTTCGGTCCCCCAGGGAACATGTGGCAATGTCTGGAGACATTTGCGGATGCCATCAGCTGGGGGCGGGGTGCCGCTGGCATCTGGTGGGTAGAGGCCAGGGGGCCGCTCTACGACACATCCGATGTCAGTGCACATGACAACCACCTGCCACAAATAATGATGTGGCCCAAAATGTCAGTCGTGCCAACACCAAGGAGCCCTGCTCTGGACCACGAGATGCAGGTCAAGTCTGGTTCAGAGGGAGCACTGCTGCCGCTCCGCCTCCAGGTGAACTGGAAATGGGCCTGATGATGGTTAAGTCACTCAGAGCCCTGGCCGGTTTGGCTCAGCGGTTAGAGCGTCGTCCAGAGACCTGGGTTCGGTTCCTGCTAAGGGCATGTACCTCGGTTGCAGTTTGTCCCCGGCTCTGGTTGGGTCCTGCGGGTGGCAACCACTCAATGTGTCCCTTTCATGTCTATGTTTCTCTCTCTCTCTCTCTCTCCCTCCCTCCCCACTCTATCTGAATAAAAAATGGAAAAATGTCTTCGGGTGAGGATAAAAAAAAAAAAATCACTCAGAGAGCTCACTGCTTGTTCACACCACGCTGGGAGCTCTGCGGAAGCCTCAGGGTGAGGGAGGCACCCCTGAGCAGGTGCGCTGTGGCGGAGCTGGGAGGGAGCGGCAGCAGGGCACCGAGGGTGTGGGGGGCAGAGGGGAGCACCCGCTGAGAAGCAACATCTGAAGGTCACTCTCACAGCAGCCTTCATTTTAGGGCCGACAAAGGCATTCTTTAAAATATTGTCTGTTAAGAAAAGGGAATATACTACACACGTTTGACACTAGGGAACTGCATAAGTACATTACGGTCTACTGGGATTTCCATCGATTACATGATGTAAAAATAACAACTAATGAAGAGACTCCAGCAACACGGTCAAGACTTTAAAAGCAATGGTAAGTAAACAAAGCAGAACTCAAAATTATCTACACACTGTCTGACTGAAGTGGGGCGGGGGGCGGGCAGAGGAATGACCAAGATGACTGCGTGAGGGAATATGGGTGCATCCCCTTTTCTTTCAAGATTTCCTTTAATACTGAATGTTGTGGTTGTTTTAATATTTTTAAATTTTAAATATATTTGAAACACAAAAGTTGAGGACCCACAGTCAAAATGCCTTTTTTAAGATTTCCTGCCCTGCCTGGTGTGGTTCAGTGGTTAGAGCGTCGGCCTGTGTACAGAAGGATCGCGGGTTCGATTCCCAGTCAAGGGCATGTACCCAGGCTGTAGGTCTGTTTCCCTGGCCCTGGTTGGGGCCTGTGTGGGAGGCAACCAATCCTATCAATGTTTCTCTTTCTTTCTCTCTCTCCACTCCCATCCCTCTCTTCCTCCCTCCCACTTTTTCTAAAAAAGTCAATAGAAAAAAATATCCTAGCCCTGGCTGGTTTGGCTCAGCGGTTGGAGCGTCGGCCCGCGGTCCAGAGAGACCCGGGTTCGGTTCCCGCTAAGGCCACGTACCTCGGTTGCAGTTTGTCCCCGGCCCTGGTTGGTCGTGCGGGTGGCAGCCACTCGATGTGTCCCTTCACGTCGATGTTTCTCTCTCTCTCTCTTCCTCTCTCTCCCTCCCGCTCTATCTGAACAAAAAATGGAAAAATGTCCTCGGGTGAGGATAAAAAAAAATATATATCCTTGGGTGAGGATTAAACAAACAAACTAAAATCTTTCCCTTTGGCACATTTCTGGAAGTCACAGGAAGGCAGGCGCTGCAGGGGGTGTGGTGCCCGGAATCAGGGCAAAGCTGGTCACTTTATAACCATCAACCCTTGCGCTAACTGGCCCCTGTGGAAAACAATCACATGTATGCATACGTCCCAGTGTCTACTTCTGAACAAGAAACCTACATTTGGCTTTCAGACTTCTTTCTAAAATGGTTATTTGAAGCTGAAGTTGTTCCTCCATAGACATGAAAAGGTGGGAAAGGAAGGTGCCCAGACCAGATTCCAGAGTGACTTTTGGTGACTCAAAGTCAGAATCTACTCATCACAAGTGAATTCTTGGACGCATGGCACTCCTTAAACAGGAAACAAAACGGTAACCTTGGGAAGGAAGACCTGCCAAGTTAAGACAGAGGAGGGAAGTAAACGACTCACCGGGAGTTGTTAGAATGAATGTTACATGCTCGGGCCATTAGCACCACGATAACTGGTCGAAAGGCTTTTCCTTTTCCATCAAAGTAGTATTCAGACATTTCCTTAAGTTCTGTTGGTGATATGAGTAGTTCCTGAAATAAAGTTTCTCTGTGTCAACAGGCATCATAATTGCATAGAAAGACAACAGAATTTTTTTTTTAATCCTCACCCGAAGATATTTTTCCATTTATCTTCAGATAGAGCGGGAGGGAGGGAAAGAGGAAGAGAGAGAGAGAAGGACACATCAATTGGCTGCCACCTGCACGACCCCATCTGGGGCCGGGGATGAACCTCAACCAAGGTTCATGCCCTTGGCTGGAATTGAACCCGGGACTCTTTGGTCCGTAGGATGGTGCTCTAACCGCTAAGCCAAACCAGCCAGGGCTCAACGGGATTTCTTTTACATAACTTGAATTTGATTTCTGTGTATTCACTTTAATTCAGAAATTCGACACTCAGCAGGAAAAGGTTCCTTCATTGTATGGCCATAAACCTGGCTGCCCTGGGACCGGGCCACAAGCAAAGCCAGGCTTACTCCATGTGGCATGAGCGCTCGGGCAGACACTGCCCTGCCCCGTGGCTCTGAGAGGCAGCAGGAAGGGAAGGAGAGCCCGTGGCCCAGCCCGGTGACAATTGACAGGGAGAGGGGCAGGGCTGGCTAGCAGCTTGGCAGATAGAGGGAGGGGACAAAGCCGGAGGGAGGGCGCCGGGAGCTGTCAGGACCCACGGAGCAGGCGGTCAGGGCTATCCTGGGGAGCAAGGTAAGGCTGTGCGTGCACGGGGCAGGAAGACAAGATGGCAGCCAGGGAGCAGCAGTGGTAAGTTCACAACAGGAGTGTAAGGTGTAGTTTGTCTGATGGTGAGGAGCTTACGTATGAGTTAGGGAGATAAAACTGTTTTTTTTGTCTTTTTAAAAATTGATCTTAGAAAGACAGAGACAGAAGAAACATCAATTTGTTGTTACACTTATCTATGCATTCATTGGTTGATTCCTGTATGTGCCCTGACTGGGAATCGAACCTGCAACCTTGGCGTATGGGGACGATGCTCTGACCAACTGGGCTACTTGGTCAGGGCACACAAAACTGTTTTAAAAAAGAAATATTCAGCCCTGGGATGTTTTGCTCAGTGGTTAGAGTGTCGGCCCATGGACCAAAGAGTCACGGGTTCGATTCTGGTCAAGGGCACGTTTCTTGGTTGTGGTTCGGTCCCTGGCCCTGGTTGTGCAGGAGGCAACCTTGGGTGAGGATTTAAAAATAAAATAAAATAAAAAAAGAAATATTCAGTACATAATGCAGTTATAATTTGAACAATGCTGTACATTAAATACATTTTAAGCTCAAAGAAAGGAGAGAGCAGTGTGAGCTAGAGAAACTGAACATTTCCTGGAGGAGGAGACGGCTTTGACCTGGGGCTAAGGATAAGCAGGGCTCTGATCTGTGGAGAGAAGGAGAGCCTTCCAGGTGATGCAGGTGTTTTGTTACCTGCTGCGCAAGGACTTGCTGGAACTAATCACAGCTGATCCCCCAGAAGCAGTGAAAGCTAAGAATGGACCCAGAGCCCTGACCAGTAGTTCAGTGGTTAGAGCACTGGCCCGAGCACCTAAAGATCATGGGATCGATTCCCAGTCAAGGGCACATATCCAGGTTGCAGGTGTGATCCCCAACCCCAGTCGGGGCATGTGTAGGAGGCAATCAATTGATATGTCTCTCTTACATCAATGTTTCTCTTTCTCCCACTCCCTCTCTCCCTTCTAGGCTCTCTTAAAATCTATGGGAAAAATATCCTCAGGTGAGGATTAACAACAACAAAAAGAACAGACCCAGAGGACTTCTATCCAGGCGCAGGAGAAAACCATACAGCAGGCCAATCATTAACTCACTAAATTATAATCAACTCGGTGCCAAATGGTAATAAATGCAGAGGTCACAAAATAAATAAGACAGTCCCTTGCCTGCAGGAGGTCAGAGTCTAGATGAGAAGTAATACAACAGTAACTGCAATAAAACACAATAGTGTGACGGGTGCTGTCCCTGAGGTAAGCGCAGTTACCCTGGGAACACACAGGAGGCACCTCTGCCCATTATTATACTCTCGGGCCATTACCACTGCGGTAATTGGTCAAAAGGATTTTCCTTTTCCATCAAAGCAGCATTCAAACATCTCCTTAAGTTCTGCTGGAGATATGAGTAGTTCAGGGGAAGACCCGAGCAGGTGGAGATGGGAGCAGGCTCAGGGTGAAAGAGGCTGGGAGACAGCAAGGTGACGGAGACAGAAATGTGGGTGGCCCAGCCTGAGGCGGTGGGACTGAAGGCAAGAGACAGACAAGGGGATGTGGAGGGTAAGGGAGGAATTGGTGCAGGGTCCTGGGGAGCCTGAAAAAAACAGAAGAAAAGACAGGTAGTAGGGGAAAGTAGCGATTCAGGTATGTTAAACTTGAGATAGTCATGGACACTCCACGGAGCTGCCAGTGAGCAGTTAGATGTATGGGTTTCAAAACAACAATCCAATCTGGAATAGAGATGTTATTTAGGACTCGTAAGTATGAAAATGGGTAAACTGAGGACATAGAGGAGGGGCCAACAGAACCCCAGAGAATGGCAAAATGAAAGGGGGTGGTTGGAAGGGAGAGAGACCCAGGAAGCAGAAGGAAGACTGGCCTAAGAACCAGAACAAGGAGAGTGGACGAGTGTCATGGAGCAGGAGTGGTCAGCAGTGTCCAATGTTCAAAAAAGTCAAAGATAAAAACAGAAGTGTCCACTGGATTGATTAGAGGAGACTACTGAAGACCCAGGCAAAGGCAGGTCAGAGAAGAGGCTGGAGAGAGGCGCAGCTGATGGTGCAGTGAACGTGGAGGGAGAAGGAGACCCAGGTCAAAGGACGGTCCTTTAAAAGACTACATGACAAACTGGAGCACCTAAAAGGGGTAGGAAAGAGACATGAAAAGCAAGAATCTGCAGCAAGAAGAGCACCGGCCACTGTGGGAGCCGTTCCGAGGCCCTGGGTGAAGCCGAATGGGAGTAAGGGGCGCACCTGGAAAGGAAGGGGCATTCCTCCCAGGACAGGCACGATGCGCTTGTGCGCGGTGACCGAGCAGGCACTGAGGGAGTGCCTCCCGGCTCTACTGGGTCTGTCAAACAGGAAGTGGCGTTGCTGTGAACGGTGGGGTGGAGGCTGGAGGAGCAAAGCAGAGAACCTCGGAGGGGAAGGAAGTTGGCGAGGGGCATGCGGACATTTCGGCAGCATTTGAGGATATATGTGAGGCTGGAAAACGCTGAAACTTTTTGGGAGAAAATAATTTAATGATGAAAGCCTTTTCTGGGGCAGTGTGGCACTGACATTCAGAATTAGATAAGGGAGACACCAGGAGGCACGGAGGCCTGTGTTTCAGTAGTTGTGGAGCAGGACTGGAGAGAACATGTTACATTAACCCACATGTGGGTGCTGCTTGTACTATTTTTTCAGGTGCTCAACTGCGCAACAACCTCTTTCTGGATGGCAAAGTGTTTCATCCTCCACATTGCCCCATTGTTGTTGCTCAAGAAACTTCTGAAACTTGACATTTAATTTCGCAATGGCTTTGTACATATTGGACACCCGCACTGTGTTTTCAGTTCTCAAAGCTCAACATACTTCACAGCATCATCAAAACTATCTTACCTTTCTAATGTCCTCGTACAGACCTTTCAAGTGCCTCCTACCAAGTTTAAAAGGATCGGTGTATTTCTCACCACTCCGTGTTTTACTGTAACAGAACATGGCCGATGTTGTGTGATAGAGCCTGGGATGAGCACAAATGCACAAAATATAAGTTTGAATATTGTTTTATATTTTATAAGTACGAATTATACACATGTATGCACATACATATATTTATAGCAGTCAGATGAGAAAACGTTGAAGCCCAGATACTTGCTGGAAATTAAGCATTAATCCAAAAGGATCATTATAATGTAGAAAAACATACAGAATTCTGTTCTTGCTAAACAACTGTAGTTTACTACTGTTTATATTTATTTTTTAATCTTTATTTTAAAAAAATATTTTTTTCTTTATTGATTTTAGAGAGAGAGGAAGGTAGAGGGAGATAGAAACATCGAGAGACAACATTGACTGGCTGCCTCCTGCAATGGGGATCAGGCCCACAACCTGGGCATGTGCCCTGACCGGGAATTGAACCTGCGACTTCTTGGTGCATGGGCTGACACTCAACCACTGAGCCACGCAGGCCGGGCTATATTTAGTTTTATAACCAGGACCTCCAGAACCCACAAATCAAAGAAAGACTAAACCATGTTTATTGTGTTCCAAGTTGAGATTAAGTTTTATTATATTCCCATTTTTTCTGGAAAAGGCAGAGATCACACAGAGCAGATATTATAGCACTTATTCAAACAACATGTTCAATTTGTTGGGCTAGCCCACTACAATTTAGAATAGAAATTTACTGGCAATATGGCTAAAACTTTTGGTAGTTGCAATACAAATTATAAACTTACCGTGATATACTGTACATATTTGGACAAGCAGATGTTAAACTCTTCACATGATAAAAAAAGGACATCTATAAAATAAAAGTATTAAGAAACGTGTAAGAATGTTCATGAAAAATTTGTTTATTACACTAAATAGAAACCCCGCAGACAGGCTGATGGTTGCCGAGGGCGTGGGACTGGGAAACTGGGTGGAAGGTGCAGGGACGAGCAGACAGACTGGTAGTTACAAAGCAGTGATGGGGCGTAGAGTGCAGCACCCGGACTACAGTCAATACACTGCAATAGCTATGCAGCTGCCCAGCGGGTGCCGGAACTATCAGGAGGGACACCTGGTCTTTTTTTTTTCTTTTGTTAATCCTCACCCTAGGATATTTTCCCATTCACTTTAGAGAGAGTGGAACGGAAGAAGGGATGGGAAGAGAGAGAGAGAGAGAGAGAGAGAGAGAGAGAGAGAGAGAGAGAGAAACATCTTCCACTGATTTTAGATAGAGGGGAAGGAAGGGAAGGATGGAGAGGGGAGGGGGGGTGGGGAGGGAGAGAGGCAGAGAGAGAGAGAGAGAGAGAGAGAGAGAGAAACAGAGAGAGAAACAATGTGAAAGAGACACATTGATTGGTTGCCTCCTGCAAGCCCTTGACCAGGGTGGGGATCGCACCTGCAACCCAGGTACCTGCCATCAAACCCTTGGGTCTGTGGGGCAGTGCTCTAACCGCTGAGCCACCGGCCAGTGCTCAGAGGGAACATTTTGTAAAGTATATGACTGTCTAACCACTATGCTGTACACCAGAAACTAATATAAAATAATACTGAATGTAAACTGTAATTGAAAAATAATTTTTTGAAAAAGCAAAAAACTAGCCCGGCCAGTGTGGCTCAGTGGTTGAGCATCGACCCGTGCACCTAGAGGTCACTGGTTTGATTCCTGGTCAGGGCACATGCCCAGGTTGTGGGCCTGATCCCCAGTGCAGGAGGCGGCCAGTCAGTGTTCTCTTTCATTGATGTTTCTATCGCTCTCTCCCTCTCCCTTCCCTTCTCTCTAAAATCAATAAAGAAAAAAAAATTTTTTTTAATAAAAAAAAAGCAAAAAACTGAAAATAAAAACTCCTCATAATTCTCAATACATGTAATCTTTAAGTTGTCCATTTATAGATAGATTGCAAATTTTAGAAAAACGATGTTTCCCTTCCTTATTAGAAATGCAGTATCTGTCATTACAGAAAATATAAAGAAAAAAAACAAAAAATAAAAAACATCTATAATCTATCCCTTCCCCCAAAGAATGCTACCGTTTCCATATTCTTAAGTATCTTTCCAGATCTGAAAAGTAGTTTTAAAACAATTTCCTTCCATTTCACTACAGTTGGTCAGAGAATAGTAAAGACTAGTTATTTACATTCTTGTAAATCCGTACATTGATTTAAAACAAAGAATAATCAAGATTCTAAGAGCATCAGCCCAGATGGTAAAAAGTGAACAAATTTCAGTGTTAAGGAGGGTATTTACATTTACACAAACACTGCCTATTTTAAGTTATTGTTCCTAAACATACTTGGAAATGGTACTTCTTCCCTTTCTTAAAAATATGTTTTTGATTTTAGAGAGAGAGGAAGGGAAAGGGAGACAGAAACATCGTTGGTTGCCTCCTGAATGCACCCTGACCAGGGACCAGACCTGCAACCTGGGTAAGTGCCCTGACCGGGAATCTAACCAGCGACCTTTCAGTACACAGAATTGAGCCACACAGGCCAGGGTGGTATTTCTTGATATGGTATAAAAACAAATAAGCTCAGCAGCACATTCTGATAATATTAACTTAATAACAGATCAAAACCAGAACTTCAGAAGAATCAGAGGTGGTAATGACAAATACTAGTTCCAACAATTATTGAGCATGATTATGGATCAGGAATTGTGACAGGCTCTGGGCACCCAAAGATACAGACTGCCAATCTTGAATTCAGGAACACAGGTATTTCAAAAATTACTAATCTAATGTGGTAAGGGCTCTTACAGAGTATTTGAAGAAAGCATTTAACTTTTTTATTTTATTAGAGAGAGAGATCGATTTGTTATTCCACTTATTTATGCATTCATTGGTTGCTTTTTAAAAAAATTTTATCCTCACCAGAGGACATTTTTTGCATTTATCTTCAGACAGAATGGGAGGGAGAGAGAGAGAGGAACATCGACATGAGAGAGACACATCAATTGGTTGCCACTCACACAACCCTAACCAGGGTCAGGGACAAACTGCAACCAAGGTAGTGCCCTTAGCGGGAACCAAACCCGGGTCTCTCTTGTCCATGG
The DNA here is from genome assembly GCF_014108415.1 of Molossus molossus. NCBI lineage: Eukaryota > Metazoa > Chordata > Mammalia > Chiroptera > Molossidae > Molossus > Molossus molossus. The sequence continues at coordinate 101,240,861 of NW_023425344.1, read as the reverse complement.
GCCGACGCTCTACCAGTGGTTCTCAACCCTTCTAATGCCGTGACCCTTTAATATAGTTCCTCATGGTGTGGGACCCCCAAACCATAAAATTATTTTTGTTGCTACTTCATAACTGTAATTTTGCTACTGTTATCTCTTAGGCGACCCCTGTGAAAGGGTCATTCGACCTCCAAAGGGGTTGTGACCCACAGGTTGGGAACTGCTGAGTCTCACTGCTGAGCCAAACTGGCCAGGGACATTGGTTGCTTCTTGTATGTACCATGAATGGATTGAACCCGCAACCTTGGCATTATCAGGATGATGCTCTAACCAACTGATCTACCTGGCCAGGGCTGAAGAAAGCATTTTGACAAAAAAGACAAATTTAGCACACACAAAAAATAAAACCAGTTCACTATATTAGTAATAAAATCTTATAACTTGCTTTCACACTATTTGACCCTTACAACTACTTGCTTCATATACGACTGGGGAACCTGAGGTTGAGAAAAGTCAATAAACCCATCATAACTTGAAGATATCATAAATTGAAAAGACATTTAATACACCTAACCTACTGAACATTATAGCTTAGCCTAGCTGGTTTCCACTGAGTATGTAAGGCTTTGCACCAAGGTAAAGTTGAAAAATCTTAATTAAGCTGAACCACTGTAATTCAGGCACCATCTATACAGATGTTTACAATACAGTATGGTCATGTGCTGCACAACATTCTGGTCAATGACAGGCTGCATATCTGATGGTGGTCCCATGAGATTATAATGGAGCTGAAAAACTGTTGCCTACCGATATCGTAGCACAACACATTACTCACGTGTTGGTGATGATGCTGGTGTAAACAAACCTCTGTGCTGTCAGTCATATAATATAGCACAGTAGGTTTTTTTATTTTTGTTTTTTCTTATCCTCACCAGAGGACATCTTTCCATTTTTTGTTCAGATAGAATGGGGGAGAGAGAGAGAGAGAGAGAGAGAGAGAGAGAGAGAGAGAGAGAGAGAGAGAGAAACATCAGTGTGAAAGGGACACATCGAGTGGTTGCCACCTGCACGACCCAACCAGGGCCGGGGACAAACTGCAACTGAGGTATGTGCCCTTAGCGGGAACTGAACCCGGGTTTCTCTGGACCGCAGGCCGACACTCTAACCGCTGAGCTAAACTGGCCAGGGCAGCACAGTAGGTTTGTGAAGTATACTCTATGATGTTCACACGACGACAATATCACCTAACAATGCACTTCTAAGAACATATACCGGTCGTTAAGTGGCACATGCCTGCATACTGAAGAGAAGACATTTGCCAGCCCAAAATATGACTCTTTGGAATATCAATTATTTTTCAGAATCAAAGACTCCAGAAGAAACTTTGACCTTTCCCTATCTCCATAAAATAATTTAATGGAGGACCTACTCCAGGAAGGGTGCTATCATCATAGATCATTATGATTTAATACAAACTTTATGGTTTAACATGAACTAGGTTGTGATAGACAGACAGGTACCTAGCAAGACCCATTTGATCAAAGTCTTCTCTGTGTTTCATTGTTAAAGATGGCCAACAGACATTTGTTTGTCAAATGGTTGCTTTTCCACCTGCATATGAATTGTATTCATCCCCCCCTGAAATTCCAAACCACTACTCTCCCTTTTCTCCTTAGGTCTTCTGGCCCCATAGTCTTTTTTTTTAATTTCAAATGTTTTTCTTAATTTTAGAAAGAGGAAAGAAGAGGGAGAGAGAGAGAGAGAGAGAGAGAGAGAGAGAGAGAGACATTTATGAAAGAGAAACATCAATCAGCTACTTCCTGCATGGCTCCTGCACTGGGGATCAGGCCCACAATCTGGGCATGTGCCCTGACTGGGAATCGAACCAGTGACCTCTAGGTGCATGGGTTGATGCTCAACCACTGAACCACCCCAGCAGGCTGGCCCCCTATTCTTATGGAACCCCATATGTGCATACATAATTACATTTGTTTATTTTCTTCTCTTAATATGTTTTGTCATTTCAATTATTTGACCAGCCAAAAGAACTAAGAGGGAAAATATCAAAAGAAAAAGCACCTACAGAATTTGTGTACATTATGTGATCCCACTAGAAATTCAGACACACACAATAAACAGAAGATAGGGTCTGAAAGCATATAAACAGGATATTAGCCCTGGCCGGTTTGGCTCAGCGGTTAGAGCATCCGCCTGAGGTCCGGAGAGACCCGGGTTCGGTTCCCGCTAAAGGCATGTATCTCGGTTGCAGTTTGTCCCCGGCCCTGGTTGGTCGTGCGGGTGGCAGCCACTCGATGTGTCCCTTTCACATCGATGTTTCCCTCTCTCTCTCTTCCTCTCTCTCCCTCCCACTCTGTCTGTACAAAAAATGGAAAAATGTCCTCAGATGAGGATAAAAAAATAATAATAATAAAATAAAATAAAATAAACAGGATATTAAACAGTTATTTTAGAATTGTGATTGTTTTTTGTTTGTTTCATTTCATTTTTTGTTTATATTTTCTGATTTTTCTTTAGTGAACACATTTTGCTTTACAGTCGTCCCTCTCCACTTTGCGCTTTGATGTTCGTGGCTTCACTCTATCACAGTTTTTTCAAGTATATAAATAAAGAATCCGACTTCGCGGAAATTCATTTGTCGCGGGAGAGTCTGGAACTGATTAACTGCGATAAACGAGGGTCGACTGTAGATATATTAAAATGACAAGCCCTGACCGGTTTGGCTCAGCGGTTAGAGTGTCAGCCTGTGGTCCAGAGAGACCCGGGTTCAGTTCGCGCTAAGGGCACGTACCTTGGTTGCAGTTTGTCCCCGGCCCTGGTTGGGTCGTGCAGGAGGTGGCCCACTCAATGTGTCCCTTTCACATTGATGTTTCTCTTTCTCTCCCTCCCACTCTATCTGAACAAAAAATGGAAAGATGTCCTTGGGTGAGGATAAAAAAAAAAAATGACAATAAGCCCTGGCTGGTGTGGCTCAATTGGAAGGTGGCAAGTTCGATTTCTAGTCAGGGCACATACCCAGGTTGCGGGTTCGATCCTCAGTCAGGGCGTGTACTGGAGGCAACCAATCCATGTTTCTCTCTCATATAGATGTTTCTCTTGTCCTCTCTCTAAAATCAATTAAAAAATAAATAAAATGACAATAAAGCTTGACTTTTCCAGGCAAGCAGGGCCAAAGAAGATGGTCTGAGTTGTTCTTTGGACCACAACATTACATATTCATGATATCAATAAGAACATTAATGGTGTACCAGGCAATTACAATACCCCAAGAAAACAAAGTGATAATCTTTTTTGATTTTTACCATTATGTGTCACTTAACCTACTTTTGTCAGTCTTCATGGGTAATCAGTTCATATGAATTCAGTATTTTATTATTATACTTATTCAGTCTTGAGACCTAACCTTTAACCAGGGGGTGAAGAGTTAAAATGACACGGCTAATACAGAGTGCTCTTACCCACTGGGCAATGTGACAGTTGTTAAAAGCATGGTCTTTGGAAGATGGATCTTGGTTCAAATCCCAACATTTCCTGGCTGTGTTACCTTGTGCATCTTTCTGATAATATGTACTCCTGGAAAGATGCTGAGATTAATTTAGAGAGTCTATGTAAAGCTCTGAGCTCAGAGCTTAATACACTATATACATTTAATATATTATCTACTCAGTCAAGCTATTTTCTGCTTTAAGAGTATCTTAGGGCAATGTTTTCCAAAGTAGGTTTGGAGGCATTCAGAAGAGCATCACAGTAGCCTCTCCTTATCTGCAGGGGATACATCCAGGACCCCTAGTGGATGCCTGAAACCACAGACAATAACAAATCCTATATATGTCATGCTTTTCATACATACACACATACATACACACACATTTTTACATAAAGGAAGCATTTTAGTTTCTCTTTGGCATATATGAATTGTTAGCATCACTACTTTGTATGTTGGGGTCATTATTACATAAAATAAGGGTTACTTGAATACAATCACTGTGATACCATGAAGTCGGACAACTGAAAGGTCTACTCAGTAACTAAGGGGCAGGGAGTGTATACAGTGTGGATTTGCTGCACAAAGGGATGGTTCACATCCCAGGTGAAACACAGCAGGACTGTGCGAGATTTTATCAGACTGCTGAGAACAGTATGCATTTAAAATTTATAAATTATTTCTGGAATTTTCTATTTAACAGTTTTGACCACAGGTAACTGAAGCTGGAAAGCAAAACCACAAATAAGGGGTACTACTGTAAAGTATTAAAAGGGAGTTGTAAAACTAGAGCTGTGTCACTTGGTGTACCAATACTAGCACTAGCAACAGTCAACATCCAATTCCGATTTTGTTCCCTATGATTCTATCACATATTCTCCCTGAAGGCCAACCTTGCCTTCTATGAATTTACTTTTTTAAATAGGAAAAAACGCTGAGTAAGAATCAAAGACATATTGACAAGTGATTTGGTTCAATCTAATGCACATTGGTTTTGTTTGATTACAAGACTTGTTAACACTAGCAATGGACAGGTAGGGAGAATGTACATACACCAGGAAGCAGCAGAGCTGTGTTGGAGAGCTGGAGGTGGCTTTATTAGTGTTGCTCTTTGTCCCCAAGGACTGTCAGGCCCTAAGAGACTTGAACTAACAAAGCACAAGCCTAGAGCAAACACCAAACGGTTAATGTATTAATTTACAGTGAAAGACACTTCCTTCCAGACACACAAATTAGAAACGCATGGCACTGGCATCCTCAGTGCAGTCCCTCCTTGCGGTCACTAAGACACAGCCTCTTCAAGAAAGCACTCTTTCTGTTGCTAAGAAAGTTGCCGGAGGAATAAAGGGGGTGGTTATGGAGTAAAAAAAAAAAAAAAGAGTGTCAAAGAAAAGAAGTATCTGCCCTGGCCAGTATGGCTCAGTGGTAAGAGCGTCACTGAAGACCAAAGAGTCCCGGGTTTGATTCCAGCCAAGGGCACGTACCTCGGTTGCGGTTCGTCCCTGGCCCTGCAGGGGGTTGTGCAGGTGGCAACCAATCGATGTGTCTCTCTCACATCAATGTTTCTCTCTCTCTCTTCCTCCCTCTATCCCTCCAGCTCTCTCTGAAGATTAACGTAAAAAAAAAAATATCCTTGGGTAAGGATTAAAAAAAAAAGAAAAGAAGTATCTTATTCAGTGGCATCGGATAGTGGGTGCATCCATCTCTCCAAATGAGGAAGGAACGAGAAACATTTGAAGTCTGTCTAGGGCCACACTGAAAGGGATCCCAGCGAAGTCCCGAGGCTCTTTTCCCATATTCTCCCTTTACTGTTGAGTCTACCTACTAGCCCAGCTGCCATTCTCTTGCCAAATGTCTTTTAGATAAGTTGTGGTATATATTCACTTTGGTACAAAGTAGACATTTATATGTACCACCTACTTCATATAAGTAAATGGTGTTTGATGGGTACACATCAAACATGAAACATACCAAATCGGACTGAAACAGAAGGGTCCTAAATTCAAATAAACCTAAAAAAAAAAAAAAGAAAGAAAAAACTTTGGGGAATGAGAGGTGCACACATACAATTACTATGTGCCCAGAGAGCATGTAAAAAGGACAGCGAGTCCATAGATCCTGGGCAGTTACGCTAAAGGGTATGGGCCTAGGGCAGGTTGAGAATTAATCACCACAAAGTGCAGAAAGGACTCACAGAGCCATAGACGCATTTTACAAGGGCCACACTGACCAAAAAGGGAGAAAAATGAGACTGGGTCCACAGGCAGTACAAAGTCAGAGAATCATGGTTAGAGCTGAGATTCTGACACTACTTCTAAAAGCCACAGGTCAAATTAAAGATGACCCCAAGGTTTCTCTATTTGACATTCTCAGGGCTTTTTTTCCTTTCACCAGTCTAGGTAAGCTCTCCCTTCCAAGCAACTAGGTACCGCTGAAATCCTGCCCACCCTTAGCTTCAGCCCTGCATCCTCCACAAGACCTTTTCGGCCTGTCGAGGCCACCAGAGAGGCTACCTGGATCCTCCGTATCTCTGAGGGCTCAGCGCACCTTTTACTCTAATTTCCCAGTTAAGATATGTTCTCCCGAAGCCCTGGCTGTGCAACTCGAAAGGAAATAGCTACAGATGATCTTCAGTCTTGACGCAGTCCGTACCAGGAGACAAGGTGACCACTCCTGCCTTTCCCCCGGGACCTGGCTCATCACTGCTCCCTCCCCAAGCTCCAAGTTCTCTCCACGCCCCTGGGACGTCCTTCTGCAATTCCGCGCGGGGCGCCCCGACTTTAGGCAGACAGACGCCGGCAGCCCACCACCGCGTCCCACCGGAGGCCGGACCCCATCCCGGCGCCAGCCAGTCCGGGGGCCAATCCTCACACCGCCCGGAGGCCCCCCGCCCGGCACACGTGCCGCTCGCGCCCATTCATTCCTCTGCGCTGCTGTCATTGCGCGGTGACCTCTGCGCCCGCCTCGGCGTGCGCTCCCCGGCCTCACCTGCGCCCGGGCGGCGGCGGGGTGCAGCCCGCACGGCCCCGCGCGGCCAGGGCAGCCGGGCCCGGGGCTCCGCGCCGCCGGCCTCCAGGAGCAGCCGCGCCTGCACCGCCACCAGCACGAAGCCATGGTACGAGTCTGAAAATCGCGGCGGGCGGTAGCTCCGCCTATGGACCGACGGTCCCCTCCGGGACCCGGAGCCGGAAACCTGGTACAGGAAGAGCTTCGGCCCACCTCGGCCCGCCTTCTCTCACTCCCCAACCCCGCCCCCCGTCCCCGCCCCCGTCCCCGCCCCCGTCCCCGCCCTCGCCTTTCTCGCCCGCGGGCTGCACCGCCCTCCAGCTCCAGCGGCCGCCGCGGCGACCTCTGCGCCGGAGTCAGCCCGGGTCGCTCGGTTTTCCGGGGGAGCGGCGGCGTCTGGGCCCCTTCGTACCCCTGCCTGTCGCGGAGTCCGGGAGGAACTAGTCGTGACCCTCCCCGTGGCGAGCCATCTCTTCCAAACCCTCTCTGTGGTTCCCCGGGAGCCAGCAACTCCAACAAAGCAAAAGGCACCTTCGGGTGACCAGCTGCTGGCAAGAGATGCCACAGTGCGCCAGGTTTCCAGTCACTAACTTTTGTTCCGCGTGTTCAGGCAGAAATAGGACAGAATCGGTTCCGTTTTGCTGCTTAATCCGGAGGCGACAGATTCCGTGGCTGCTTCTCTTGTGTGTGACCTACCGTGAGAGAGCATACTTATAGCAGGACTTCTAATACAATGAGGTATTCAACACGTGCACACAAACACAGAACCAATGCGAGAACCCGAGGACATTTTTTCATTTTTTTTGTTCAGATAGAGTGGGCGTGTAAGGTTTAGGGAAGAAACTTACTCTGTCCTTTACACTGTCTTCTGCCTCATCAATATCAAATATTGTTTTTGTTTTCTTCTTTTTCTGTTTCCTTTTTTTTTTATCCTCACCTGAGGACTTTTTTTCCATTTTTTGTTCAGATAGAGCGAGAGGAAGAGAGAGAGAGAGAAACATCGACGTGAAGGGACACATCGAGCAGCTGCCACCCACACGACCAACCAGGGCCGGGGACAAACTGCAAGCGAGGTACATGCCCTTAGCGGGAACTGAACCCGGGTCTCTCTGTACCGCAGGCCGAAGCTCCAACCGCTGAGCCAAACCGGCCAGGGCTCTTCTTTTTCTTTTGATTAAAGAAGTTCAAGTCATCTGGATCGTCAGAGACGTCCTTTTTCCTGCTGTCTTCTTCATCAGCTTCTACATCTTTGTCTTCCGTTGGCTCTGGCTCTACTTCTTTTGTTTCCGAGGGCTGGGTTTCTTCTGTCTGGGCTTCTTCTGTCTGGGCATCCCCTTCCTCATCTAACATAAAAGGTGGCTTCTTTTTCTTCTTGCTCATAGTAGGATCAAAAATCTCGTCCCCGGACATGGCTGGGACTCCAGTGGGCTCCGTGTGGACAGGAAGTCGGATGGGTTAGCCCTAGGCCTCAGCGGGGGCACAGATTTCACAGACACCTCTCCCACCACTGCACTAGGCTCTTGCATTAGCGAAAAAGAAGGGCACCCGGTCCTTGACTCCCAAACATGGAAATGCCCTCCCCAAATTTTTTTCTAAAAGAACTTTCCAGACAAGAGAAAGCTAAAGGAGTTCATCACGGCCAAACCAGTATTACAAGAAATGTCAGAGTCTTCTTTAAGAAGGAGAAAATAAAGCCCTGGCCAGTTTGGCTCAGCAGTTAGAGCATCAGCCTGCGGTCCAGAGAGTCCCAGGTTCGGTTCCTGCTAAGGGCACATAATTGGTTGCATTTTCCCTAGCCCTGGTTGGGTGCAACCAGCACATCGATGTTTCTCTTTCTCTCCCCCCACCCCTCCCTCTCGCTCTATCTGAAGATAAATGCAAAAATGTCATCGAGTGAGGATAAAAAAAGAAGGAAAAAATAAAGATCAGAAATATGAATAATAAAAAAAATGGCAATAAATATATATCTAACAGCAATTACTTTAAATGCAAATGGATTAAATGTGTCAACCTAAAGACATGGTAGCCCAGCTAGAGTGGCTCAGTGATTGAACGTTGACCCATGAACCAAGGGGTCACCAGTTCAAGTCCCAGTTAGAGCACATGTGCAGGTTATGGGCCCAGTCCCCAGTGTGCGGCATGCAGGAGGTGGTCAATCAATGTTCTCTCTCATTGTTGTTTCTGGTTTTTTTTTTCTTTATTTATTTTTAGAGAGACAGGAAGGGAGAGGGAGAGAGAGATAAAAACATCAATGAGAGAGAAACATTGATCAGCTGCCTCCTGTATGCCCCCCACTGGGGATTGGGCCCACATCTGGGCATATGCCCTGACAGGGAATTTGAACCGGCGACCTCTTGGTGCATGGGTTGATGCTCAGCCACTGAGCCACAGCAGCTGGGCTCAAATAGGTTTTCGATTTCTTGCTCTATCTCTTCTCTTTCTGGCAGCCCCATAATCTTAATGCTGGTATGCTTGATGTTGTCCCTGAGGCTCCTTAAATTATCCTCATTTATTTTGGATTCTTTTTTCTTTTTGCTATTCTGATTGAGTGTTTTCTATAACCTTATCTTCCAAATTGCAGATTGAATCCTCTGCTTCATCTATTCTATTGTTGATTCTCTGTAATGTATTCTTCATTTCAGTTACTGTATTCTTCATTTCTGACTGTTTCTTTTTTATGTTTTCTATGTCTTTGTTGAAGTTCTCACTAAGTACACCTACTCATCCCTTAAGTTCTTTGAGCATCCTTATAACCTGTGTTTTGAACTCTGCATCTGGTAGATTGCTTGTCTTCATTTTATCTAGTTCTTTCTTGGGAGTTTTGTTCTGTTCTGTCATTTGGGACATGTTTCCTTGTCTCATTTTGGCTGTCTCCCTGTGTTTGTTTCTATGTATTAGGTAGAGTTGCTATGTCTTCCTATCTTGGTAAGGTGGCCTTATGTAGTAGGTGTCCTGTAGGGCCCTGTGTCAAAGCCTTCCTGGTCACTTGAGCTAGACGCTGCAGGTGCACCCCTTTGTGTGGGCAGTGTGCGTCCTCCTCTTGTAGTTGAATCTTGATTGTTGTTGATACATCAGTGGGAAGGATTTACACCCCAGCTGATTGGTTGTGAGGACTGGCTGTGACTGTAGTGGAGGAGCTTCTGTGCAGGGACCCATGCTATGGTGCAGAACTTGCTTTGGTAGGGCCATGGTGCCCACTGAGTCTGATCCTTCAGTGTGTCGCTCACGGAAGTGGTTGGGTGGTGCTCTGGTGTGGTCTGAAGCTGTCCACATGATGCACTGGCTCTGGGACCTCCCAGGAAGTGTAAGCCAAGAGCAGCTACTGCCTGTGCCCTACCCGGGGCCACCCAACATGAGCTACAGAGCAGTCTGCAGATGGCTGCTACTTGTGCTGGGCTTGGAGGTGCCCTGGAAAGGCCAAAATCTGAACTGAGGCCACCTGCCACTAGTGCTGAGGCCCAAGGCCACTTAGCAAGAGGTATAGGATACAATGAGGCTAGATGATGCTTGTTTGGGGTTTGTGAACCTTTGAGAGTTTTTAGGGAAAACTGCAGCATGAGCCAAGGCAGGCTGTTTGTATGGAAAAGCCACTGGAAATGGCTTGGGTGGGCTCACGAGCTTGGTGAGGTGGCGTCTCAGGGAATCACCAGTGCTGGTTGAACAGTGTTAGCCAGGTGGATGCAGACTCGGGTATGGAGGCTGTCTGCCAGCTCTGGGGGGCAGGGGTGGGCTCAGCAAAGGTACAGTGGCCTCTGTCAGAACTTCTGTCTGGGAGAAAGTTGCCCTTCTAACTCTCAGCTCAAAGCCAGACAATTCAGTTCCTGAGTATATGTCCCTGGGGCCTTTTGAACTAGCGCCCCAGCACTGGAACTCAGTTAGTGAGTCTGAACAAGTCCATGCGTGGGCCCTTTAAGAGGAAGTGCCAGGGAAGCTGGCAGCCCTCAGCACTGGAAACTTGGTCTGGGGGGAATGGGTATAGGGCTGGGGTCCCTTATCCTCAGGGGGGACCTCTGCTGCTGAGGTATCCCTCCCAATTTTTAACTGCCACATGTGGTGTGAGATCAGCCGGTTCTGCATTTCTGCCCTTCCTATTTGTCTCACTGTGGCTTATTTATACCCTTAGTTGTAAGACTTCTATTCAGCCAGATCTTAGGCAGTTCTGAATGATGGTTGTTCTATAGTTCAGTTGTAATTTTGATGTGGTTGTGGGAGGTTCCGAGTACCACGTTTACCTACACCACCATCTTCACCAGAAGCTTCTCTGAGTCTCTTAATTTAGCAAATGTTCACTGAGTTCATGGTTGTCTCGGCTCGTTGAGAGTTGTGTATTCTCACTGGGCATTATTTCTAACTTCCCATTTGTTTTTTGGGTCACTTGTGTTTGGATTCAATATGTCACTGAAATTGTTCTGTCTAGTAGTCATACTCAGTTATATTTCACTTCTCTCTGCCATTTGATGTACATTGGTGACAACTTTATCCTTAAAATGCCTCCACTGGCTAACATGACTACATATACCTTTTTGTTCCCTGAATGCCTGAAACAATTCTAGACACATAGGCACTTATTGAAGTTATTCAATGATTAGATTATTGAGAAAATCATATATACAACTCTAATCCACTCCTGTTGTTTTGACAGGGTGTTAATGATTCTCAAATCATATCGACAACCTCCAATCTTTGTTCTGGGTTCTCTCTTACGCAATGCAATAACATGAGTAGTTAGTTGACGAACTAGAGTAGTCAGTTAAAATTGGGAATAAAATACATGATACGTATGCAACTTAAATATTTTAACTTGAAACATTGGACAGATTTTTCTCATCTCATTTGTAAAATCTATGTGACCTCCACACAGTCATTCCCTGCTGTTTTGTTGTTTTTAATCCTCACCCCAGGTCATGATTAGAGAGAGGAAGGGAGAGAGAGAGAGAGAAACATAGAATGGTTGCTCTCAGTGTGTTCCCTGACTGGGGATGAAACCCGCAACCCAGGTATGTGCCCTGACTAGGAATTTGAACTGGCAACCCTTCAGTGCACAGGATGAGGTCCAACCAACTCGGTCACTCCAACTAGGCTGCTCTGTTGTTGTTTTTTTTAGTCCTCACCCGAGGACATTTTTTGATATTTTGTTCAGATAGAGTGGGAGGGAGAGAGAGAGAGAGAAACATCAACGTGAAAGGGACACATCGAGTGGTCACCCCCACACGACCCAACCAGGGCCGGGGACAAACTGTAACCGAGGTACTTGCCCTTAGCGGGAACCGAACCCGGGTCTCTCCGGACCGCAGGCTGACGCTCCAACTGCTGAGCCAAACTGGCCAGGGCTGCTCTGTTGTTTTTAGATTTGGTATATTTCTATTATTGCATGCATTGTGCTGTAATTTCATTGTTTTTTATATGTCCTTCTCCCCTAGTCGACTGTATGCATTTTGAGGACTGGGTCTGAGTCTTGTCATTCTTCCTCCTAGCATTTGCACAGAGCCTGGCATACAGTAGAGGCAGTAAAGTATTCCATGGATGTTTATTGAAGAATCTGAATTTGTAACATAATAGGATGGAATACAGTATGACCTTAGAAACATATTTCTAGTTTTGATTAGTATTTTTTTAATTAAAGATATTTTATTTTTTAAATTTATTTTTAATGTTGAAAGTATTACAGATATCCTCCTTTTTTCCCACCATTGACCCTCTCCTCCCCACTTCTGCCCCCTCATGCCTTGACCACACTATTGCTTGTGTCCATTGGTTATGCATATATGCTTATAAGTTCTTTGGTTAATCTCTTCCCGCCCTCCCTCCCCACTTCCCTCTGAGATTGGTTAGTCTGTGTCATGCTTCCATGTCTCTGGATCTATTTTGTTAGTCAGTTTATTTTGTTCATTAGATTCCACATATAAGTGAGATCATGTGATACTTGTTTTTCTCTGACTGGCTTATTTCGCTTAGCATAATACTCTTCAGGTCCCTCCATGCTGTCTCAAAGGGTAAGAACTCCTCTTTTTTTTTACAGCTGCATAGTATTCCTTTGTGTAAATGTACCACAGCTTTTTCATCCACTCATTTATTGATGGGCACTTATGTTTCCAGATCTTAGCTATTATAAACAAAGCTGCTATGAATATAAGGGTGCATATATTCTTTCCGATTAGTATTGAGAAAATATTTATTGCTATTTTGGGGATACAATCTTATTTTAATTTAAACAATTTTTAATGTGAATCTAATGAATTCATAAATGCCAAAGATAGATTTAGATGACTAGATATTTGATACTGTGTTCTGAGGAACACTGATGGTATCTCCTTTTAATATACAGGACATTATTAGATTTCATTATATAGGAACATTTCCCCTCAGTAGATGTCAAAGAATCTAATAGATATGTGGTAAGTTTTTAAAAAGAAAAGGCAATACTCTGATTTCTCTCATTGGCTTGCCAACATTAATGGTTATAAGTTAGGACTTAAGAAACTACAGTTAGCCCTGGCTGGTTTGACTCAGCAGTTGGGGTGTTGGTATGTGAACCGAAGGGTTGTGGGTTCGATTCTTGGTCAAGGGCACATACCTGGGTTGCAGGTTTGATCCCCAGCCTCCCCAGTCAGGGTCATGTAGAAGGAAACCAAATGAAGTGGCTCTCTCACATTGATGTTTCTCTCTCTCTCTCTCTCTCTCTCTCTCTCTCTCGCTCTATCTAAGAATCAATGGAAAAATATCCTCAGGTGAGGATTAACAACAACAACAAATAGTGTTGCGTGAGTTACTTGCAATGCATTATTTTTGGTCAAAGATGATTTTAAAAATACATCAAAAACCCCATTTATATCAACATTTATCCTGTAAATTAATTATATATAGTAGTGTTTCAGGAGTGACATGTTATGGTGGAGAGATAGGTAGAAAGGTGGTTTGGGTTATGGTGGAAAGAACATGCATTTTGGAATCTGGCAGATGAATTATATCTTGCCACTTTTTTTTTTTTTTTAATCCTCACCCGAGGATATTTTTCCATTTTTTTTTGTACAGATAGAGTGGGAGGAGAGAGAGGAAGGGAGAGAGAGAGAGAAACATCGATGTGAAGGGACACATCGAGTGGCTGCCACCTGCACGACCAACCAGGGCCAGGGACAAACTGCAACCGAAGTACGTGCCCTTAGCGGGAACCGAACCCGGGTCTCTCCGAACTGCAGGCCAACGCTCTAACCGCTGAGCCAAACCGGCCAGGGCTCTTGCCACTTTTTCTATGTATAATCTGAAACATATTTAACTCTCCAAGTTCTAAGGCCCTTAGCTATTATAAAATGGGGTTATTTTGTAGAGATTTTTAATGATGAGCAATAATATATGCAAAGTATCTTGTTATAGTGCCTGGGCCATAAGATGAATTCAAATAATGATAGCTCTAAAACTAGGTAGCCACCCTGGCCAGTCTGGCTCAGTGGTTGGAGCGTTGGCCTGCGGACCAGAGAGTTCCAGGTTCAGTTCCCGCTAGGGGCATGTACCAAAAAATAAATAAATAAATAAAACTAGGTAACCTTTATATATTTATTTCAGTTTGCTATGTGACACTTGGCTTGGAGAAAGAAAAAACACAAGTTTTTTTGCAATGTGAATTCTAACAAAACCAAAGGTTAAGGTCTTAGGTTAAGACAGCAGAACCTAAGTCCTTGCCCTACTCTTGCCCTACTTAGGGCTTCTACAGAGTTCTACAGGTGTCTCTTGGTGCCTGATTCATGTTGATGAAATAAGGATAATGCTAACAGATTAGGTTACTCCAGGTAGCTGCAGCTTCAAATGATTGGGTTTATATTGCTAGGGAGATTTTTCTTAAAAGCCCTAAAATATCTGCAACTGCAATAAAATAAGGTTGGTTGTAATTTAAAAAATGCATCAGTGTGCCCTGGCCGGTTTGGCTCAGCAGTTAGGGCGTCGGCCCGCGGACTGGAGAGTCCCGGTTTAGTTCCCACTAAGGGCAGGTACCTCAGTTGCAGTTTGCCCCTGGCCCAGTTGGGGTCGTGTGGGCGGCGAACAGTCGATGTGTCTCTCTCAGTCGATGGTTCTCTCTCTGTCTTCCTCCCTCTCTCTCTCCTGCTCTATCTGAGGATAAATGCAGAGTGTCCTCTGGTGAGGATAAAAAAAAAAAAAAGCATCAGTGTAATTATTCCTTTTCTCATGTCTAGTAGTGAATTTGTGCTGCATGATCAGAAGAATCTTTATCTTGTTTGATCAGCTGATTAGAACACAGCTCTTTAGAACTCAAGGCAACCTTTTTTTTTTTTTTAATCCTCACACGAGGACATTTTTCCATTTTTTGTTCAGATAGAGTGGGAGGGAGAGAGAGGAAGAGAGAGAGAGAGAAACATCGATGTGAAAGGGACACATCGAGTGGCTGCCACCCGCACAATCAACCAGGGCTGGGGACAAACTGCAACCGGGTACGTGCCCTTAGCGGCAACTGAATCCGGGTCTCTCTGGACCGCAGGCCGACGCTCTAACCGCTGAGCCAAACTGGCCAGGGCAAGGCCAACTATTTTGAAATCCTGGGTTTGAACCTCATTGTAGAACACAACCCTAGGCCTACTCCAGTGGCCTCCCGTCTGTCACCTTGCAAATTGCTGCCACTGATCATGAGGGGATGAATTGGCCCAAACCTGGCTGGCTCAACACAAACTGACTGCTTGTGGAAAATAACACAAAGAGAATGCTAGACTGAGAGCAAGGAGACACATTTCCTTTGTGTTCCAAGGACCCTCAATGGAAATTAAACAAGATCATTTGGGAATCAAGGTGAAAGGGCTATCAGTTAAGGCAGAGATGTTCAACTGATATGCCACTGCACAAGAATTTTTAAGGGGCAGAGGGGGCGGCCCGCCCAGGTAGGGGCTGATTGTGCCCCGTGAGATGCTTGTGTTGGCCTAGGGGAGCTGCGTGGGGTGGAGGGGCTGGGGGAACGGGGCGGTTGGGTAGCGTGTAGCCCGGACTACGGAGGCACAGAGCGGCTGCTGCAAGGTCGTGGTGTTGGGGGACGATGAGTGAGGCCAGAGGCGCTATTGCAGGTGTTTGCCAAGGACGCCTACGCGGGAGTCAGGTCCCCACCGCGTCTGAGAACTACACCGCGAGCTTCGGGACAGACAAGCGGCGCACTGAGCTCAACATGTGGGACACTGCAGGTTCCTCTTGCTACGACAACGTCCGGACCCTTTCCTGTCCTGATTCAGACACTGCTCTTCTGCTTTGTTTGACGTTAGCCACCAGAAACACTGGACAATGTCCTCAAGAAGTGGCGAGGGAGACAAAGGAGTTTTGCCCCAGTGCCAAGGCTGTGCTGGTTGGCTGTGAACTGGAATGCGGACCAACCTGGCCCCACTGGGAGCTGTCCTAGCAGCGGCTTCTCCGTTACACGAGAGGGCACTGCGCTGGCCACGCAGGTGGGGGCCGAGACCTGCGTGGAGTGTGCCTCCGGTCCTGGGGGTGCAGCGTCAGGGCTGTTTTGCACGTGGCCACAGTGGCCTCCCTTGGCCCGGGCCGTAGTTAGCTGCGCGGTACTGACTCACCGGGGACTGCGGTGGCCCCGCTGAGCTGGCAGGACCTCCCGCGAGGTACACAAGGATCAAGCCAAGAGTTTGAGCCTCATGCGAGGAGTCCAGGAGGGGCAGAGTGTCAAGAGGGTTGGTGAACAAATTGTTCCCCTGCTTGCACCCTGGCTTCCGGACTTCCTGACTCTGGCTGGGACTTCAGGGCAGGCTGAGTGAGCAGTTCTAGGCAAGGGACCCAGAGGCAGAGGGGGCCACCATTCCCCACATCTTCACCCTCCTCCTCACCACAAGAAGTTGAGGAAGCCAGCAGGGCTGGCATCTGGGCCCTGAGCTGGGATAAGGCAGGGGGTTGGGGAAGCTGGCATCAGGCAGTGACCTTGGCTGCACCTCAGTGTAGGAAAGGTGACTTCCCTCCCCACCCCCAGTCCCTATATCCCAGGCCTGACTTTTTCCCTAAGGAAAGTGACCATTCCGTGACCTTTCATTTTCCTCGTCTCTCACTTCTACAGCATTCTCACTCATCCCATCCTGTAGGCAACAAGCACTGAATTATAAAGGAAGTTGAGAAGCCCCTCCCTCTATGTATCCCTGGTCCTCCTGCTCTTACCCCAACAGTCCCCAAATAAAGCCCATGCCCATGGGGGAAAAAACCTTTAAAACATGCAATATCTGACTACTGAGTCAGAGGTCCTGACTTCTTTTCCCTTCGATTGTCAAATAAAAAATTGAGAGCCATCCAGGATGTGAATGAATCAAAATTATACCTGTTTTTTGTCACATCAGCAAAAAATATTAAAAAAATAAAATATTTAAAAAATATGTTCTCATTGTTCTTTTTAGAGCTAGAGAAAGGGAGAGATAGAAACATCGATGTGAGAGAGAAACATCCATCTGTTGCCTCCTGCACGTCCCCTACTGGGTGGGGATGGAGCCTACAACCTGGGCACATGCCCCCACCTGCAACCCAACCAGGACCTCTTAGTTAGTGGGACAATGCTCAATCCACTGAGCCACCCCAGCTGGGCAATAAAATATTTTCTGGTATGCTGAAGAATTTTAGTAATTAGTTTGTGCCATGAGATAAAAAATATTGAAAATCGCTGAGTTAAGGTGATCGTGTAAATTTAAATAGTGGCCTCAAGTAGATATTGCAGATTTGACCTTTTGTAGATAGTAGAATAAAAGAGAAATTTTTTACTTTATCCCTCCTCTGGGACATGAGAGATAAGAGAAAAAGTTGATTATGCTATATTTAAAATAATTTTCTCAAATTATTTTAATAACTATTTAATAATATGAGTCAGATTTTTTTTTAATCCTGACCCGAGGACATTTTTTTTTTTGCATTTATCTTCAGATAGAACAGGAAGGAGAGGGGAGGAAGAGAGAGAGGGAAATATCAATGTGAGAGAGACACATCGACTGGTTGCTACCCACACGACCCTAACTGGGGTCGGGAATAAACTGCAACCGAGGTGCCTGCCCTTAGCCGCTCAGGCTTAGCGGGAACCGAACCCGGGACTCTCTGGTCTGTGGGCCGATGCTCTAACCGCTGAGCCAAACCGGCCAGGGCATGAGTCAGATTTATTTTAATTGATGTATATTTTAATGAAATAAATAAATGATAAATCAAACTACCATTTTCCAGTTTTATTGCCAGCCCATCAGAGATTACTTGAGCTTAATCATTTGACGTGTTCATCTTTTTATGGCCCTCAGGTCTGCTGAATTTCTGATATGTTGATATTTGCCAGTGGCATGTTTTATTTGAAATTATGATGTACTCATAAAACATGATCTTAAGTCTCTTTTCCCAGCACTAAATTTACTTATTCGGCAAATATGTATTAAGCACCTATTACATGGGCTTTTGTGCAGTCACATTGTTAAAGCTAAAACCACAAAGATTAATTAGATACCTGTCCTTCAGTAGCCTATATTTTAGTCCATCAGTGATCATCAAATTATGTGGAACTCTGGATTTTTGTTTTGGACATTATTCTCCTTACCCCACTGCTTAAAATTTTAATGCCCGAAGAAATAACCCACAAATAGAAAATTGTAAGCCAGAAAAAATGTACAGAGTTACATAATTCCTCAAAGAATCTTATAAACAGATCTATACTTTTATGATTTTCAAGAAGTTTATGTATTTATAATATGGTCCAAAGTACTTCTGCTTGTATTGTCAAGTCCTAATATGTTTTAACAGTATTTTGTTGGTGGGCTTCTAGAAAAATGTTTGTCAAATTTTTATTTTATTTTATTTTAAAATATGTTTTTATCGATTTCAGAGAGAGAGGAAGATAGAAACATTGATAACTGTGTCCTGACCAGGAATCAAACTGTGATCTCCTGTGCATGGGACAATGCTCAACCAACTGAGCTACACCACACTGGCCAGGAAGAATTTGTCAAAAAAAATTTTTTTTTAAATCATCACCTGAGGATATTCTTCCATTTATTTTCAGATAGAGTGGAAGGGAGGGAGGGGGAGAGAGAGAAACATTGATGTGAGACAGACACACCAATTGGCCACCTCCTGCAAGACTCCGACAGGGGCCAGGGATTGAACCATCAACCCTGGCATTACATTTTTATTTCAGTAGCTTAATTAGCCTGACAATTCTAGGCTTTTATTTTAGAAAATAAAACATTCTTAAATATAATCTTGTTTGGTCTTAAGGAAAAACAAAGCGAAGGGAGATAGCTCAGCATTTAGCTTGAGGTATAGCAGTCTACGCTGAGGAAACTCAACATTGTTTAATAAGTTATTTTGTTGGCTCGTTTCTCCTCTTGTCCCCTCCCTTTTGTTTCTTCCCTGTTTTCTTCTCTTTCTCAAAACTGTATTTGAGAAACACTGCGGGTGGGGAGGTGTCTTCCTCAGTTCGAGTAAACATTCAGACTCACAAAACCATCCCCGGCTCTTGGCTCCACTCAGCTCAGAAGAATATAGGACAGAACATGGCTCAGGAACAGGGCGACACGGGTTCCTCACCGGCAGGGGTTCGGGCAGCAGGCCGCGCCAGCAGGAAGGCTCAGGGGTAAAGCTCAGGCTTTACTGGTAAAATGCAGGGGTAACCATGGCTTAAAAGCTTCATGTTCCAAATCTTGGCTACTGCATACAATGCTGTAATGAACATAGGGGTACATATATTCTTTCAAATTAGTGTTTCAGGTGTCTTCAGATATAGTCCCACAAGTGGAATCGCTGGGTTCAAATTTTAATTTTTTGAGGAAACTTTATATTACTTTTTCCAGTGGCCACACCAATCTGCATTCCCACCAAGAGTGCACGAAGGTTCCCTTTTCTCTACATCTTTGCCAACACTTGTTATTTGTTGACTTACTGATGATAACCAAGATTTGGAAGAAGCCTAAGTGCCCATCAGTAGATGACTGGATAAAAAAGCTGTAGTATAGCACTGGCTGGTTTGGCTCAGCGGTTAGAGTGTCAACCCATGAACCAAAGAGTCACTGGTTCAATTCCAGTCAAGGGCACATACCTCGGTTGCAGTTTGGTCCCTGGCCCTGGTTGGAGTCGTGTGGGAGGCAATCAGTCAATGTGTCTCTCTCACATTGATGTTTCTCTCTCTCTCTCTCTCTCTCTCTCCCTCTCTCCCTCCCTCCCTTGCCATCCCACTCTGTCTGAAGATAAGTGGAAAAATATCCTTCGGTGAGGATTAAAAAAAAAAAAAAGAAATCCAAGACATTGTTTTATTTAATTTACAGATATTTCTGTATGCATCTCCAAACATTAATAATTTAAAACACATACACATGATACCATTATAACCTTAAGATAATTAACAGCTAACTCCCTAATGCATGAAATCAAATTTTTCCTATTGTTTTATGTTATCACCATCATTATTATTTTATAGTTGTTTACTTGAATTGGGATCCAAATCAGGAATGTACATTAAAATTAGATGATACAATCTCTTAAGCCTCTTTTTTAAAATTTTAAAAATTGATTTTAGAGAGAAAAAGGAAGGAAGAGAGAGAGACACATGGATTTGTTGCTCCACTTATTTATGCATTCATTGGTTCATTCTTGTACGTGCCCTGACTGGGGATTGGACCCACAACCTTAGCTTTTCAGGACGATACTCTAATCAACTGAGCTACCCAGTTAGGTCCTCTTAAGATTCTTTTGATATCTGGGTACATCTTTTTTCTTGCAATTTTTTGTTTTGTTTTGGTTGAAGAAACCAGATAATTTATTCTATAGTGTTTCCAGTCTGTATTTTGCTGATTGCATCTCTGTGGTATTGTTTAACATGTTGCTGTGTGTCTCTTGTATTTCTGTAAATCTGGAGCTTGATTAAGATTCAGATTCAGATTTGATTTATTTGATAGAAATACTTGCTACCAGGAGGCAAGTGTTATGTACTTCCACCGGTCTCTTTTTGTAATATCAGTAACCATTGAAAATCATCACTTTGACCCACTGATTCAATAACCAATTCCTTTTGCAATTGCACCAAAAGAATAAAATACCTAAGAATAAACTTAACAAAGGATGTGAAGGACCTATATACTGAAAATTACAAAGCATTATTAAGAGATTGAAAAAGACACAATGAAATGGAAAGATACTTCATGTTCATGGATTGGAAGAATTAATATAATTAAAATGGACACATTACCCAAAGCAATATACAAATTTAATGCAATCCCCATCAAAATCCCAAACTCATTTAAAAAAAAAAAAGATCAGATTTGAATAGAAAACAAAAGACCTCAAATAGCCAAAGCCATCCCAAGAAAAAAGAACAAAGCCAGAGGTATCTGACTACCTGACTTCAAACAGCATGCTATTGGCAGAAAAACAGACACACCGACCAATGGAACAGAATTGATAGCCCAGAAATAAAATCACAGTTATATGGGCAAGTCATTTTTTTACAAAGGAGCCAGAAATACACAATGAAGAAAAGAAAGCCTCTTTACTAATAGTGCTGGGAAAACTGAAAAAGGATTAAACTAGATTGCAGTTTGTCCTCTTGTACAAAACTTAATTCAAATGGATCAAAGACCTAAATATACAATCTGAAGCAATAAAGTACATAGAAGAAAACATAGGTACTAAACTTATGGGCCTTGGTTGTGGAGAACTCTTTATGAATTTTACCCCAAAGGCAAGGGAAGTAAAGGCAAAAATAATTGAATGGAACTATATCAAACTAAAAAGCTTCTTCACAGCAAAAGAAACTGACAACAAAACAAAAAGGGAACCAACCAAATGGGAGATGATTTTTGCAAACAACAGCTCCAACAAGGGGTTGATATACAAAATGTATAAAGAACTCATACAGTTCAAAACCAACTAAAAAAACTATCCAATTAGAACATGGGCAGAGAACCTGTACAGACACCTCTCCCAAGAATACATGCAAATATGGCCATCAGATATATAAAAAGATGTTCAACTTCACTGCCTATTAAGGAAATGCAAATCAAAACTACCATGAGCCCTGACCAGCATGGCTCAGTTGGTTGAGCGTCAGCCTGTGCACCTAAGGGTTGCTGGTTTGATTCATGGTCAGGGCACACACTCAGGTTGTGGGTTCGATCCTTGGTTGGGGTGCATGTGGAAGGCAACCAATGGATGTTTCTCTCACATATTGATATTTCTCTCTCTGTCTCTTCCTCTCCTTTCTTCTTCCTCTAAAATCAATAAAAATATATTTAAAAAACCTACAATGTGACACTTCATACCTGATAGAATGGCTATTATTAACAAGACAAACAATCACAAGTATCAGAGAGGTTGTGGAGAAAAAGAAACCCTCATTCACTGCTGGTGGGAATGTAGACTGGTACAGCCACTATGGAAAACAGTATGGCAGTTCCTCAGAAACTAAAAATAGAGTTATTATATGTAATCCCTCTTCTGGGTATTTACCCAAAAAACTCGAAAACATTTATTCAAAAAGATTTATGCACACTTATGTTCATTGCAGTATTATTCACAGTGCCCAGGTCATGGAGACAACTAAAGAGTCCTTTGACAGAAGACTGGGTAAAGAAGCTGTGGTACATATATACTGTGGAATACTACTCAGCCATAGGAAAAGATGAAATACTGACATTTGAGACAACATGGATAGACCTTGAAAATATTATGCTAAGCAAAATAAGTCAGTCAGGAAAAGCTAAGAATTAGATGATTTCATATGTGGGATATAAAACTGAAACTCATAGACACAGACAACAGTATGGTGGTTACCTGAGGGAAGGGGGTGGGGGAGCAATAAGGCTAAAGGGAACCAAATATATGATGATGGAAGATGATTGACTTTGGGTGGTGAGCACACAATACAACAATATACAGGTCATGTATCAAAGAAATGTATGCTTGACACCTATATGACCCTATAATCAATGTCACTCCACTAAATTAATTTTATTTATTTTTTTACTCCTCACCTGAGGATATTTTTCTATTTATTTTCAGATAGAGTGGGAGGAAGAGAGAGGCAGAGAAAAGGAGAGAGAGAGAAACATTGACATAAGAGGGAACACATCTACTGGCCGCCTCCTGCATGACCCCGACCAGGGCCAGGGACAAAACACAACCGAGATACATGCCCTTGGCTGGAATTGAACCCGCGACTCATTGGTCCACGGGCCAATGCTCTACCATTAAACCAAACTGGCCAGGGCACCCCACTAAATTTAATAAAAATAAACTAAAATAGCCCTGGCCAGTTTGGCTCCGCAGTTAGAGCATTGGCCCGTGGACCAGAGAGTCTCGGGTTTGATTCCCACTAAGGGCATGTACCTCAGTTGCAGTTTGTCCCTGGCCCCGGTTGGGGTCATGTGGGTGGCAACCACTTGATGTGTCTCTCTCACATCGGTGTTTCTCTCTCTCTCTCCCTCTCTCCCTCCCACTCTATCTGAAGATAAATGCAAAAGTGTCCTTGGGTGAGGATAAAATAAATAAATAAATAAATAAACTAAAATAAAATGCTTATTTGAAACCACAAAATGCACCTGGCTGGTGTGGCTGAATGGTTGAGCGTCAACCCATGCACCAAGAGGTTGCCGGTTTGATTCCTGGTCAGGGCACATTCCCAGGTTGTGGGCCTGATCCCCACTGGGGGGCATGCAGGAGGCAGCCAATCAATGTTCTCTCTCATTGATGTTTCTATTTCCCTCTCTCTCTAAAATAAAAAAATCAAAAGTAAATAAATATATAAAATAAAACCACAGAAGGCAGAAAAAGAATAGAAAACAAATATAGGGAAAAGAACAAGGGCAACTAGTAGAAAACAGTAACAAATATGGTAGACATTAATCCAATGAAATGAATAATTAAACATCAGTGGTCTAAATGTACGAACTAAAAGACAGAAATTATCAGAGTGGATCAAAACCTAATAATTTTTATAGTTTTTCTCCTGCAAAGGAACAGTATGTTGTGGAGAGGCGCAGGGAGACGGCTTTGACCTCAGTTACATGGATCTAGGTGAAGCATATCTCAGGCTCAATTTCCTCTCTAAGTCAGGAATACTTCTGAAGTAATACTTTTTGGGTCGTCTTTGAAGCCCATGACAACCACATCTCTGCCTTTTCCCTTCCCAGTGCCCAGGTCCTGCTCGCTGAGTCCTCTTGATCCACAGTGATGGGTCCCAGTAGCTCTTGTTGAGTTTCAGCTGCACATGATTTGGCAGGGAATGACCCTTCACTCACCCCAGGCCAATGAGGTTCTCTTTCAGAGAACTTTCCTTTTTGATTTTTCTGAAAATTCTGAAAAGTCATGGAGCCGAAGGCAGAACATATGTAGAAGATCAACAAGGCTTTACAAGGTGTAGGATTTTGAAAGTTCTTTTTAAAAGATCAAGTATATTATTAAAAGTGTGGATATTGCATTAGATTTATACACTGATATTTCTAGAAACGCCATCTTCCGGAGGGTGGGGTGGGGGGGTGAATGACAACTTTTATTAATTTGATGCTCTGAACATCATAAGATAAATGAACATAAAACATCATTTTGGTTAACTTGGAAGGTGAGATATAAGACGCGTACATGTGGATAGGTATTCTAAATTCTGTGTTAGGTTAATGGTTATGAATGTATTTGAGAACAGTGAAACGTTTTACATAATTTCTAGCCTGAATACTTCAATCTTTTATCGAAAATGACCAAGATGTCACGACAATGAAGTAACAAAAGTACACGTGTTAGAAATGATTACACCGATCACACAGAGATATCTGTATGTCTCCCTTAGGACACATTGCCTCTTTTCTTCTGCAAAGCTTTCATGAGATCTGACATGAAATCCTGCTCCCCGCCCCCGCCCCCGCTGGGTGGTCCTGGGTTCTCTTGCCTCTTTGGGGGAATGGGAGGCCTTTTGGTGGCAATAGGGGGCTGCCTCTGGGGTTCCAGGGCGAGGGCGGGTGGGGGCGGGGGAGGGGGCGGCAATGACCCTACATCCCCCGCAAATGTTGGTGGAGGGGGAGGCAAGAAGTCGGGTGGCGGCGAGTTGTTACAATCAGGGGGTGGTGGCGGGAGCTCTTCGTTCTCCAGAGGTGGGGGCGGCGGGGGCGGCGGCAGAAAGTCATCGGGTGGGGCGGGGAAGCCGGTGCCCTTGGCCTTGGCGGGTATCACTGGGCTGCCACTGGTATCTGAGGACCGTCGCAGGGGAGGAGGCGGTGGCAGGCTGGACTTGGCAGGGTGATGGGCCCTGGGCGTTCCTGGGTCCTGCTTACCAAGAGCTGGCTTCTTGTCCTTCAACAAAGCAACAGCATTATTCTTGACACACAGCCACAGCGAGGTGACATTTCCATTGACTTGTGAGATCTCGCTGACTGAGGCAGTGTGTGCTCCCCAGGGGAGCCTCGGCCCCCCCCCTCCCCCTAGACTACAAGGTTGTTCATGAGCTCACCTTCCCTCTGGGATTGCAGAATGACTCCAAAAGGCCCTTAACACTGTTTCCCCGGCACTAACCTACCTGTCTCCTGTAAACGGGAAACTGCAAGACTGTGCTGTTCACGGAGCTGTATATTGTTTTTGGACTATATGTGTATCTCCTCAGAACTGCTGTTCTTTCTTTCTTTCTTTCTTTCTTTCTTTCTTTCTTTCTTTCTTTCTTTCTTTCTTTCTTTCTTTCTTTCTTTCTTTCTTTCTTTCTTTCTTTCTTTCATCATCTATCTATCCATCCATCCTCATCCCAGGATATTTAGCTATTTATCTTTAGATAGAGTGGGAGAGAGTGAAAGGGAGAGTGAAATATTGATGTGAGAGAGACACACTGACTGGTTACCTCCCCCACGACCCCTACTAAGGCTGGGGATGAACCGAAGTATGTACCCTGGGCCAGAATCAAACCCACGACTCATTGGTCCTTGGGCCAACGCTCTACGCCGAGCCAAACAGGCCAGGGCCCCTGTTACTTTTAAAAGAGTTTTAGTGGGCCTGGCTGGTGTGGCTCAGTGGTTGAGCATCGGCCCATGCACCAAGAGGTTGCTGGTTTGGTTCCCAGTCAGGGCACATGCCCAGGTTTTGGGCCTGATCCCCAGTGGTGGGCATGCAGGAAGGAGGCAGCCAATCGATGTTCTCTCTCATTGATATTTCTCTCTCTCTCTCCCTCTCCCTTCCTCTCTCTCTAAAATCAATAAAGAAAAAAAATTAAAAGAGTTTTAGTGGGATAGAGTTTAGCTAGTTGAGAGATAGCTTCAGGAACTAAAGATGTCCTGGCAAAGAACCGTTCAGTTGCTCCATCAGTTTCCCTGGGCAGGCTGAGCACAAGACCCCTGTTCCCAGGCAGGAAGGCATTTCTCAAGGGCTTAGAACCCAGAGCCACTTTTGGAAGGTCTAAAACCATTGACTAAACCAAGAAAATTGCTTCAGTCAATACATGTAGCTAAATTAAAAAAAGAGTTATCAACCCTCAGCATTAAAATAAAAACCTTACATTTCCCCAAAGCAGTGTGATAACAGTTGGTTTTAACTTTCCATTATAGCCTATGTAATTTTAAGATAAAAAAACATATAAAGCCATTATCTAAGTTATAGCGACTTAATTGTTGAAACTAACTATTCTCTTTTTAACAGACCAGTGTTTAGGTCTAGAATATGGGTTTGCAGGTAACAGTCTGACAGCATTATGCCGGCTACTCTCAGACCTACCTTGGCTGCGTCCACGTGGGTCTGGGCTTCCTTAAGAGCAGCATTCACCGAGCATGCAGCCTGGGGAAGCTGACCGTTGGCCTGGGTGGTGCCTGTTGTAAGTCCTGAGTGGGAGGAGGAGAGACAAGAAGGGTGGAGAAGACATTTTAACATTCTTGAAAGTTTACCTGAAAATATAAAGCAGTTTATATCTCCAATGCAAAAGAAAGGGATTCAGGGGCATAGTATGCTTAACTGGGGGCCATAGGAAAAATCCGAGGTTTTCTGTTAGGACTTCGTGAGGTTCAGGAAAGTGAATGCTTTGTACGGGCTACAACATCTGGTTTAACTGGGGGGCTAGAGAATAGTGTGTTTTGCTTTTAAACACCTTTTGGGCCCTGGCCGCTTTGGCTCAGTGATTAGAGCGTTGGCCCACAGACCCAAGAGTCGCAGGTTCAATTCTGGTCAAGGCACGTATCTCAGTTACAGTCAATCCTGGGTTGTGTGATGTCTCTCTCTCACATCGACGCCTCTCTCTCTTTCTCTCTTTCCCTCCCTCTCACTCTGAAAATAAATGAAAAAATATCCTCGGGTGAGGATTTAAAAAAAATAAACAAATAAAAAAACACTTTTCATTGGAGAATAAACCTTGACAACCTCTTTTGAAAAATTCCTGTGGAAATGTATCTCATTTTATACCCTGCGATGTACAGGAACAACTTTCCTTAACAAAAGGCACTTTAGGCACAAAAATAGTAGAGGGAATTTGTAGGGTTAAGGGTTTGGTGGATGAACAAGATGTAACCTTGAGGTATGCCTGGCCAGCCAAAGATCAAAGTATGCATGTGAATAGATAAGGTATGCATGTTGGGTTGGGAAAGCCCCTGAGAGAATTGATCAAAGTATGCATGACAGGGCTGGAACGCCACCCTGAAAGCACCAATGGGCTTATAGTTCAAGCGTGAATGTGGTTCCCTAGGTATTTTAGGTAAATAAGTCTTGAGATTGAGTCTCTGCTGACCTTACAGCCAAGCCCAGCATACTTCCTGTTCCAACTGTCTCTCGGCCAGAGCTCCCTTCCTTTCTCTCTAAAAATCAATAAAAACAGCCCTGGCAGGTTTGGCTCAGCAGTTAGAGCATCGGCCCATGGACCAAAACATCACGGGTTTGATTCTAGTCAAGGGCATGTACCTCGGTTGCATTTTGATCCCCTGCCCTGGTCAGGGTCATGTGGGAAGCAGCCAATTGATGTGTCTCTCTCACTTTGAGGTTTCTCTCTCTCCCCTTCCTACTCTGTCTGAAAATAATAAAAAAAAAATCAATAAAAACATATTTTTTAAAAAAAGACACATTTGACCAATATTCAGAAGGAAAAATCAACAGGATTTAGGAGTGATTGGATCTGAGGCTGAGTGAGCTTTTATTGCATGTGTCCTGCAGGAGCAATTGGGCAGATGATGATATTATTTATGGAAACAGAACAACAATGGGGGAGAGGATACGATGATGAGATCAGTTTTACAGATGTTGTGTTGAGTTTTCTGTGATGCAGCCAAGGGAAGCTATTGAGTAAACTATTGAATACTTAGGTTTGGAGGTCAACAGAGAAGGCTGGATTGGATTTGTGTTTGTAGATGGTCAGCACACAGATGGTGCTGAGGGTGGAGTAAGTCACTCAGGGAGTGTGTACAATGAGAAAAGGGTTAGGATTGACTGGCCTTGGGTAAATTTTTTTTAATTAAAATTTGTTTTCTTTATTGATTTAGAGAGAGGAGAAGGGAGAGGGAGAGAGAGATAGAAACATCGATGAGAGAGAACATTGATTGGCCACCTCCTGCATTCCGCTCACTGGGGATCGGGCCCACAACCTGGGCATGTGCCCTGACCAAGAATCAAACTGGTGACCTCTTGGTTCATGGGTTGATGCTCCACCACTGAGCCACACCAGCCAGGCTGGCCTTGGGTAATTTAAAGTGGGATAGAAGAAGAACTATAGAAGATAGTAGAAGAGGTTAGAAAAGAGTGGCCGGAGAAGGCGGGTTGGGGTGGGGGACCTGGAGTGTGTGGTATCTTGAAAGCCAATAGAGGAGATTGCTTCAAGCAGGAGTGGTCAACTGTATTGAAGTTGCTGAAAGATCTGATAAGAAGAGGGGTTAGCAATAGTTGAATTTAGCAGCATAGAGGCCACTGGTGAGATTAGCAAGAGCACTTTCCATTGGGTCATGGGGCAGAAGCCTGACTGAAGTGGGTGGAGGAGTGAGGCCCCACGTTCACTGGCCAGAGCTTCCATCGGGATTTTATTTCACGGGCACAAGTGATCGAATCATTGGCCACATGACTGAATTCAATGCCCATTCCCCTCCCATCCCAAGGGTAGGGTCTTTCTGGTCAGCAGCCCCCATCCAGAGCCACATTATTAGCATAAACTCAGATGTGATCCTAGGTTCTCATGAATAACAAAGATACCCAGATCACTTGGGAAACACCAAGGGTTTTATAAAGTCTGTGCCAGGCCCTGGCCGGTTTGGGTCAGCGGTTAGAGCGTTGGCCTGTGGACCAGAGAGTCCTGGGTTTGGTTCGCGCTAAGGGCACGTACCTTGGTTGTGGTTTGGCCCCGGCCCCGGTTGGGGTCGAGTGGGTGGCAGCCACTTGATGTGTCTCCCTCACATCAATGTTTCTCTCTCTCTCCCTCCCGCTCTATCTGAAGATAAATGCAAAAAAAAAAAAAAAAAAAAAAAAAAAAAAAAAATAGAAGGTCTGTGCCAGGAACTCAGGACAAAGACAAAACAGATGCTTCCTTATGCCTTTCTCTGCTACATTTGCTGTCTTCTACTTCCACTCTTGTACTTCCCATTCACTCTTCCAGTAAAGACCAGATCTGATCTTTGGTCTCAGTTTCTGACACAGCATCAGTGGCCTGTGGAATTTCCCGAGTGATGGGAGTGTCTTTGCTATGCTGAGAGGTGACTTTAGGATGGCAGCTGAACCACAGAAGGGGTTTGTGATCTGAATGTATACAACCTACACCAAAGAGGGATCTGTTGCAAGCCTGACCGAACACAACTCTTATGTTATTGACCTAAACACTTCCTGACAGATACACGAAACGCGTCTAGGTAACATTGTGACTGTGCAATACCCGAGTTGCTTAATTCTGGGAAAGGGCTGATGTCCGCAAGGTAGCCCAGCTGTTCCAAAACAGTTCAGCTCATACTCAAATCGCTGATATATCAGCTTGATAAAAGGTAGAGTGATGCTTGTGAAAGACAACTAGAAAAATTGCAAGACTTGGTAAGAAATATAACTATTTACTAAAGCAAGTGATCCTAATTTCAGAGAAAAATACTCAGAAGAAAAAGAATTTTTGGAAAGGAAAGGGATCCTAGAGTCCCCCCAAGGACAGAGAACTTAAAACCCATGGCTCACCCTCACTGAGTGAGACTGCAGGCTACAGTGTCTGCTCCAGAAAGAGGCCAGCAGTCTTTACTGAAAAGGGGGCTGATACCCCGGAGAAAAACATCCCAGGGTGCCTTGTCTCAGAGAGCAACAGTCCAGCAACTTCAAGTGGTATTCCGCCCCCAAGTTGAAAATGAATAAAATTAGGATTCCTTCTAGGGTCACAGAAACCTAGCTCCCAATCAGTCTCAGCAACCTCTTATTTACTAAGTCAACAAATATTTACTATATGCCAGGCTTGTAAACCCTGGGAATGCAATGGGGAACAAGCGGAAATGGTTTTTGTTCTTTTGAGACTTAAGAGAGAACGTAGGCAACTAATGAATGAATGAACACATAAAATCACACGCTGTGTAAAGTGCTCTGCAGATGCGACTCGGCATCAACACTTCCAGGAAACCCTCTGTTCACTGAGCAACCAGACTGGACACACGTAAGAAAAGTATCTGTAAATGTCAGGTCCACCTCACTGCAACTTCTGTGTGTTCAAAGCTGGTTTGACCCTTTGAAGCAGCAAAGAACATACATGCTGGACTTTGCTAGGATGATCCTTTAACGCTGGAAAACAATGACCAGACTCCTCTGCCACAAATGCTTTCCGTCATTGTCTATCATAAAGGTAAATGTGTTTGATTACAGCTCAGCCGCTGAGAAGATCCTAGATACTGGTTTCTCCCAGCTTCGGTTCTCTCAGCTGTGGCGTGGGGATAATACTTTATGCTTTGCAGGGCTGCTGTAAGAGCCGAAGCTAGGGAAGGCCGCACATGGCACCTGCTTCGTCCCTCGATGCTGTCTTCAGAAATACAAGTAGCTGCAATGCCACCCTTAAAGTGTGACGCCCAGGATTGGTATAAGGCTCTAGCCATGATGACCCTGCGGCGGGACATCAGGGAAGGATCTTGTCCTTGGTGTGGGCAGAGTGCTGGACACTGACGAAGCCCTGGACAAATGTAACACCCGAGGAGACACAGGTCCCACCAGCTCATCCTGAACTGGTGATCACCATCTTAGCCACAGGCATATCATGAAAAAAAGGTCAAGGCTTTGCTAAAGAGTTACTTATAAAAAAACAGATACAAGTGTGTGTATGTGTAGATTTTTTTTTCTTTTTTGAAATCCTCACCTGAGTTTTTATTTTAAATCCTCACCAGAGAATATTTTTCCATTTATCTTCAGATACTGTGTGTGTGTGTGTGGGGGGGGGGGGAGAGGGGGGGTTAGAGAGAGAGAAAGAGAAACATCGATGTGAGAGAGACACATCGACTGGCTGCTTCCCTCACAAACCCGGCAAGGGCCGGGCTGAACACTAACTGAGGTATGTGCCCGTGACCGGAATTGAACCCACGACTCTTTGGTCTGAGGGCTGATGCTCCAAACATAGCCAAACTGGCCAGGGAACTCACCTGATGGTTTATTAAAATTGATTTTGAGAGAGAGAGAGAGAGAGAGAAACATCCAATGGTTGCCTTCCATACATTCCCGCACAGGGGATGCAACCAGCAACCTAAGTAGGTGCCCTGACGAGGAATCAGACCCAAAAACTTTTTGGGGTACAGGATGATGCTACAACCAACTGAGCCACCCAGCCAGGGCAATATGGGTAGATCCTGAGCCTGACCATCAGAAGGGAAATACATTCTTTACTGTCTACAAAGTTCTGTTTTTATAAAATGGATACGTTTGGACATGAGCTCTGAGCTTGAACAGGAGTCAGAATTTCTGCAGTGCGTGCTACCTGTAGAGGCCGGAGCTGGTGTAGCTGCATTGACAGTGCCCAGGTTTGTCCACCGAGAGGCCAGCCCAGCCCTTGCCATGGCCCACTGGTAGTTGTCATAGAGGGTCTTTCCATACTAGGGAAGAAACAAAAGAAGCAAATGTCATCCATTTATTCCAAATTCTGCACTCCTTTGCAATATACATATTGAGAAGAAAAATACTTCATGAATATTTTTACTCTTTTCCCAAGTTCTTTTTCTTTTTTCTTTATTGATTTTAGAGAGAGAGAAAGAGAGACGGAGAAAGAAATAGAAATATTGATGAGAGAGAACATTGGTTGGCTGCCTCCTGCACACCCCCCAACTGGGGATTTGGCCCACAGCCTGGGCATGTGCCCTGACTGGGAATCAAACCTACAACCTCTTGGTGCATGGGTCGATGCTCAACCACTGAGCAACACCGGCCAGGCCCAAGTTGTTTGTTAAATACAGTTGACAATACAGGTTTGAACTGCATGGGTTCACTTCTATATGGATTTCTTTCAATAAATACTATAAATGCATTTTTTGTTCCTTATAATTTTCTTTTTTTTTATCCTCACTCAAGGGTATTTTTCCCCCATTTATCTTCAGATAGAATGGGAGGGAAAGAGAGAGAGAAAGAAAAACATCGATGTGAGAGAGACACATTGACTGGTTGCCTCCTGCATGAGCCGACCAGGGCTGGGGCTGAACCACAACCGAGGTACGTGTCCTTGACTGGAATCAAACCTGCAATTCATTGGTCCATGGGCCGATGCTCTAATCACTGAGCCAAACCAGCCAGGGCCCTTATAATTTTCTTAATACCATTTTTCCCCCTTAGCTTTATTGTAAGAATGCAGTGTATAATACTATATAACATGAAATATGTGTGGCCCTGGCCAGGTGGCTCAGTTGGTTGGAGCATTGCCCTGTACGCCAAAAGGTTGTGAAAAGTCTCATGTGAAAATAATCTTGATTCTCAAGTCAATGGAGAGGTCCATGTTTCTATACCTGTCACCTATTTAAGAAATCCAGTGGGCAAATAAATAAGATGATTTCGGTGACATTGACCCAGTAATGGCATTGATGTGTTAAGAATGAGTCAGTTGTTTCGCAGGAGCACAGAAATTGGATCCAGGCTAGGAAGCTAGTCAACAAATTCACTCAAGATAGGATGGAGTCCAAATGCTCACTCACCTTTGCGATCCTTATTCCCATGATCCACTGGTTTAGAGTTCTTTCGTCGTCACAGCAGAGATACTTGATGTACTGGGACTCCTTCTGAATTTGGGGATGCTAGAAAATAGTCATTTCAAAGACCACATATAAACTCTTCATTCATTAACACCTTTCAAAAAGATTTTAAACTTTTTAAATTGAATTTATTGGGGTGACATTGGTTAATATAATCATATAGGTTTCAGGTGTATAATCCTATAATATTTAAAAAAAATTAAAAGACTCTAACAATGTGTGTAATTTTATGAGACGGTGGCAAAGTTACTGTGAGCAATTTTAGGATAAGGAAGAGGGATACTTTTAAAATGGGCTTAATTTTGAAAAGATTTAAGAAATCTGGGACATGATTTGTCATAAGCACTTCTTACTATATTATCAGTAATAATTTTTGTTTCTGCTTTTTTTAACTTTTAAAAGCTTTCACATCTATCACGTTTCTATCCCTACAAGAGATCTGAGGCATTTCTCCATTTATCAGATTAGGGAATTTATCCTATGTAATTCTTACGTCACAGAATTGGTCATGTTTTTGTGACTGCCGGTCAATCTTAGGGTTATTTTTGCTACCAGGAATTATCCTTTCTTAACTGTTATCTTCTACCCAAATGGGCCATTTTGGCCCCGAATGGACGGCCTGGAGAAGAAATAATTCTGACTATTCTCAAGTGGCTATGACCTTGGGAGTCACACTAGGAATCACCCAGGCCTTCTCGGAGCTCACAGTCAGTGAGAACAGTGGTGTGGACAGGCATGAAGGGAAAGAGAGACACAGGTCTCTGGTCAGACAGATCACCCTGCATTCATCTTTCCAAATCTTCAGACTTTCTAATTTCTGTCTTATGTCCCGGTCTCTGTCTCTGATAGTCTGTGTGCTTCAGGAGGCGGGAACCATGCGTGTCATCCACTGCAGAAGGAAGAACCCCAGTGCTAACACATGGCCTGCACACGGTCGGCATTCCAGTCCAGAGGTGGGAATGATTGTTAAAAGAAATAAACAAGTGCAAGAATTCCTGTGTAGCCAGAAGGCTTATGGCCATAAAGTGAGGGGCAGGCAACCAAATCTAGGTTCTAAGATGTGAACAACCATGTACATTTTCACAGGTCATTATAATTTTTTATAAGCTTTATGATATAGAAAGAAAATTTCCAACTGTGACTATTTTGCGTGTGTGCTCACGCACATGCTACCACCTCTTTCTTCTTCCTCCGTTTCTCAGAGGAGTGTGTTAATGCCGCTGGGATAAGCATACAATTGCTGGTGGTGCCGGAAGTGAGGTGGACTGCCAAGGCAGCCGGGGCCGTCTTCAGTGCGCGGGAAGGGAGTAAAGCTGTCCACTTCGTCTCGCAGGGTATCGCGTGGACCTCCCCGCTTCACTTTTGCTTTTGGTTTACTCCCTGACCTTCAAGGAGATAGCTATTTTCAAAGTTGATCTAAGCCAAGGGCACCGTGCCTTGGACTTCAGTGTGAATCTGAGAAGCAGCATCTGGAGTAGTTACCTTGCTTATCTAGCTAATGACACAGCCAGCGGAGTCGGTGGCGTTGCTGTCTGTCCCTCGAATGAACACCAGGACCCACAGAGACTCAGAGAGCTTGATGAGAGGGCAGTGATCTTTGGTTTCACAAAGGAGAAAACTGAAGCTCAGAGAGGTTACTATGTATTCCACCCCATGGTCCACTCAAAGCTTGGACTCTCTTGTCCTACCCCCTAGCACTTATGCATTTCTATCAAGCCCAAATTCCAGACTCTAAAGATATCTCAGAAAAATTTAGAAATTACAAAGAATTCCTCTTTGTGGCCTTTGAGCCCATTGAAGAAATCTACACTTATGTTTTATCTTAATATAAACTGTTCCCTTTATTGAGGTCCCAGAGCCCTCAGAATTTGTGTCAGCAGCACCTGAAGAACATTCAGCTCTATTTATTCTGGTGCCATAGGCCTCTCCTGAGCTCCACATTAGGCTCCTGAATGTTGCCTGTTGTTTTTCACTCCAGCCGGCAGATGGCAGCACACACTTTTGAATGTGTAACCCCTTGCTTGGGATTCAATGCTTCCTTATTAATTCTGAATGTTAGATTTTATTTTTGTAAATGTTATCCCAACTGAGCACTCCCTTTGGCGTCCCTTAAAATTGAAACTGTCCATCAACTCAGATAATGTGGCCCAATAGCAAAAAAGGATTTGGTCACATTAATTAATCAGAAGGTCACATTGGTGAAAAGCACACTAAACCAAGGGCTTATTCCCTGGATGGAATGTGCCATTCCACAGATGCCCGAAGTACTCCCTTCAACAACAAAACTCACAAAGCCAAACCAAAGTCCTTCTTTCAGCACCGGAAACACAGTTCCCTGACTTAGAACAATGTTCTTGCTCAGGCTGTCAGGTAAGAGGGGTAAACATGGGTCTCTTCTGCAATTTAATGTTTATAATGGTTCTTAGAAAGCAGCTATTGTTTTTTTCTGAGAAATTAAAAAAGGTAATATTGTTACCTTGGTTTTGCTATATTAACATTTCTGAGTTATTTATTTATTTATTTTGGGGGTGCATGTCCTGTGAGAGCCAGGTTCCCAGGAGCAGACGAGAACTCGCATTGTGCTTGCGGCGAAGTGCACGAAGCAACTGTCTGTGCAGTGATTTCCACTTAAACAGCACAATAAACAGTTTCATCCAAATAGAGTAAAATGGGGCCATTCCCTTAAACATGGCTTTTGAGCAGAAATCAGAGGCAAGAACTCTTGAACTTGAGTTCTAACTGGCTCTTCCTATGATGAGGAGGCAGATGTGTAGATCTTGGTTTATTTTCTCCACCAGTCTCAGTGATTTCCTTATACCACATGCATATTTTGAACATATACAGCAGAATTAAGCATCAGATGACCTTGAAGGCCTCTTGCAATCCTCAGATTTTATGGTTCTACGATGAGCTATCTAATGAACACCAGGCTCCTTCCCTGCTCCCTTTTAATTAACACAGAAATACTCCTGGATCCCAGGACATCATATAGCAAGTCACTGTGCTGGTTCTGCAGTCATGTCTTGGGTTGACTGCCTAACTGAGCCTGTTGTTGAACAATTATCTGCAATGCGGTTAAAGGAAAAATGCTGGTTCAGTGCCACCAGCCAGAGTCTTTCACAATTGGTTTGGTTGTTCCTGACCATGGAAATTGAGAGAAACTCAGCACAGTACATGGGGGTTGGGGCATCGCAGGATGTTACCATCAAAGGGAACTTAACAGATCCTCTAACTTACCAATGAGGAAGCCAAGTGCCAGAGAGGGTAAGCCATTGGTCCAAGTCCAAAGAGAGTGGCGGAACCATAACTAGAACAGAGGCCCCCTACATTCAACAAATATCTCTGAGTGCTAGGAAATATACCAACCCCTAGGTAAACAAAGAGGAGTAGGGGGCTCACACCATAATTAGAAAGGGGTGCCTGGGGTTGTGGCTGGGGGACACTCTGTGACATGGTAAATTTCATAGCAAAAGTTTGAAAACAAAGGCTGAGTGAGAGAATGTTGTAATACATTTAAGGACCATCTAGAAAGTCCATGTGACTAAGGTCTGGGAGCCATGGAAAGAAGAGGCAGAAAATAAGATGGACCAAAGTCAAAGTCCAGGGCCTTGTGTCTAATTAGCCTCTAGACTTGTCTCCTGGGAACGAGTCCATCGGACTTGTTGGAACTGTAGAATCGCGCAGGCAGGACAGGCGGCTCTGCGGAAGGTGGACTGGAGTGTGGAGGAAGGACAGGGAGGGCTGGATGACAGAGGTCTCTGACGGAAAATCAGAACTTGATGGATTGGCTGAGAAAGCGAAGAGAAGAGACTTCAAGGATGATGTCTCTACTTCTAGCTTAGAATAGGTGGGTCTTACGATTCGATTGTGTTCCCTCCTAAGATAGGTTAAGTCTGAAAGAGAAACCTTGTTGACTGGTGTCCTTGTAAGGAAGGGGAGAAAACACACGACACATGACCACAGGCCGAGGTGAGTGCACCTGTGCCCTGGAATGCCGAGGACGGCTGGGAATTGCCAGAAGCTAGGAGACAGGCGTGGAACAGATTTCTCCCTCCGAGCCCTTCAGAAGGAACCCACCCTGCTGACGTCTTCTGATCTTCTGGCGCCCTGAACTGTGAGAGATACATTTCTGCTCCTTAAAGTCGTCTCGTTTGTTGTGCTTTGTTATGGCAGCCCCCGGAGACGGAGACAGTGGGTGATGGTACCCGTCATCTTGAGGGGGACCGCAGAAAGGAGTTTGTGAGGGTGGAGAGAGGGTGAACATCTGACAGGTATGGGCACAAGGCCAGGACTCAAATTCCAATCTTCCTGATAGCATCCCCCGTGGTCTGTTACAATCAGTAAGCTCATACTAAATAAAAACCTTCTGGGCTGGACTAGTCAGTCAGTGTGTGTCCATGGAATCATATCATTTCTTAACATGCTTTCCCATATCTTGAACTCCTTTTGAAATGTATGAATGTATTCTTTGAATTATGTAAATCTGCGTATCCTAATGAAATATTTGAATACTGAATTTTTTTTTCCAGAGTGGACAGAAAGGGAAATATGTGTCCAAAATATTCATAAACAAATTACTTCTCCTGTGCTAGAGCCTTATACTCAGCAAGTGAATAAATATTCCCCATATTTCGGGAAGGAACCGATGAGCATGCAGAGGAGCAAAGCGCGCAGGGTGACCGCACATGAAGAAATCGCTTGGAGGACAGAACCGATCGTCACTGTGAGAAAAGAGGAAACACATGTTCCGCGAGGGTTGCCCCTGACTCCTGTGGATTCCCAGATCCACGGGGCCTGCTGGCTTCTCCACCTCTGAGCTTTCTTCCCCGCTGGGGAGGCCCCAGCTCTTTCCTGGAGACATGGGCCTTGGATATGAGGGTTTGAGAAGTTCCGGTCCAATACCCCGGGTCTCAGCATTGCCATTCTCAGTGATTCCAGGATAACCCGTGTCTCAGTCTGATAATTCAGCTCAAGCTATGACTCTGGGACCTACTCCCAAACGTGTGAGTCGGCACAGGAAACAGTCTGATCACTGCGTCTGATGTCCCATCTCGGGGACTTCTAGTCTGAAATCCTGTCTTTCTCCTGCTGGACATTCCTGCTGCAATCTCTGTCCCTGGCCCTGGGGCTCGGGCCACCGCTCGTTCTGACAACTTCCACCCTGTTTGTCCACGTGGAAGGGTATTTCATCACCAGCTACGTCCTGACTGTTGATGTTCAGCATTAGGACACTTTCTAATGCTCTGAGTATAAAACTTGACTGTGCTTAAGAAAAATGGAGATTCCTGGGCCTCATCCTTAAACATTTTGATTCAGTGGGTCTAGGGCCCTGGAATCTGTACTTCTAACAAGCCTCTCCTGACTGCGATTCAGCCAGTTACTGGCCAGCATTTCAAAACCTTTCTCCAGAACCTTCTGCTTACTTGAGATGTGGGCAACGCCTCGTGGTGATGTGCATAGAAATGCCCACCTGGAAGTGAGGGCCTCCATTTGGGCAGTTTCTCAGGGTCTCAGGGTTCCCAATGCAGGGGTGGGGCAGATAGGAACACAATGAAGTCACAGCAAGGGCACGGGCGGTGGGGGCACGGAGGGTGAGAGAAGATATTTCGTTGCCTAGTAACCAGTGTCTGAGACGGTGGTAGCCTCTGAGTCACCACAAGGCTACTCATCTGG
Organism: Molossus molossus; assembly: GCF_014108415.1. Lineage (NCBI taxonomy): Eukaryota > Metazoa > Chordata > Mammalia > Chiroptera > Molossidae > Molossus > Molossus molossus. Next base: position 101,202,584 of record NW_023425344.1, on the reverse strand, counting down.
GCTCGGGTTCTACATCTATAAACTAGGGAGAATCATGGCTCTCACATCATAAGGTTGATAAAAGAATTAAATGAGTTAATGTACATAACATTCTTAAAACACTGCATCCTGAATGCTATATAAGTGTTTGCTATTTTTCCTCGTTACCCTTTCTAAGTCAAGAATGGAGAAGGAGGTGCAGGAACCAGAAGTAGGTGGCGCACTTTCCTCATCTCTCTCTTCCTTCGACCCCCACAGGCCCCACCTCAGGGCCTTTGCACTTACTGTTCTTGCTCCTGGAATGGTCTCCTCCAGGCAATTCTTTTTTTTTTTTTTCTTTATTGATATTAGAGAGAGAGGAAGGGACGGGGGAGACAGAGAGAAACATCGATGCAAGAGAACATCAATTGGCTACCTCCTGCATGCCCCCCACTGGGGATTGGGCCCACAACCTGGGCATGTGCCCTGACTGGGAATCGAACAGGCGACCTCTTGGTGCATGGGTCGATGCACAACCACTGAGCCACACTGGCCGGGCTGCTCCAGGTAATTCTTATTCACTCACACCTTTTGGTTAAAGGTCATTCCCTCAGAGAGTCATTGCCCAAACTCCTCATCCAAAGAATTCCTGGCACCAGTTCTGGCACATCTGTCCCCTGCCCTGCTTCACATCCACAGCCTTATCATGCCCTGACATCACAGTCCATGTTTTTTTGCATATTGCCATTTTCCTCACACTGAATGTAAACTCCATGAGGACAGGGACTATCGTATGTTCAGTTCACTTCTGAATTCCCCGCACCTGTGACAGTGCCTAGCAGATAGCTGGCATTCAGCAACCACTGACTGAATGAATGAATCTTGCTCTCGCTCTCTCTTCCCCCAGTCCCTTTACAGCCAGTATCCTGGGACTACTCTGACTAGGGCAGGCTTCTTAACAGCAGCACTGCTGACATTTGAGGGGGTTGTTGTGGGGGTTGCCATGTGCATTATAGGATATTTAGGAGTGTCCCTGGCCTCCACCCATCAGCTGTAAGCAGTAACTGCCTGCACCCCAAGTCATGACAAACAAAAATGTCTCTAGATATTGCTAAGGGTCTGCTGGGGGACAAAATGGCCCTGGTTAAGAAATACTAGGGGAGTGTCAGGCTGACTGAGCTAGTATAGTGGTTGTTGTTATTACTAGTTGTAATGGAAGTGCATGGTCAGTAGTGACAAGGAGGACTATGAACATCTAAACAAAAACCGCACATTATTCTGAGTCCCCAATGAAGCCAAATACTTCAACCAATTATTTGATGATGATGATGATGATAATGATAATAATAATAATAATAATAATAATAGATAAGAGTAAATGTGCAGGGAGGTCACTTGGAAGTCAAAATTATTAAATAAGATTGAGCCCAAGTATTATATTTGACTAAGAAAAACTATCCAGATTAAAAATTTTTTCCTAGTTTTTGTATTTTCTGTATTTTTCTAGGAAATCTGGTCAAGTTCCTAATTTCTAAAAACTTCTTACAATGGAACAAGAGTCCAATAAATAAAGGACTGAAAAATTTATTCAGTATTATCAATAAAATATTACATAAAATTTGTTCAAAATGCAGACCTCTCATTTTCATAAGTGATGAAGAAGCCTAGACAGATACACTTTATTTAATTTTCTTTTTTTATTCCTCACCCGAGGATATTTTTTCATCTATCATCAGACAGTGGGAGGGAGGGGGAGAGAGAGAGACAGAGAGGAACATTGATGTGATGGAGCCACATGGACCAGTTGCCTCCTGCACGACCCCACCAGAGCCCGGGAGGAACCGCAGCCGAGGTCCGAGCCCTTGGTCTCACTGATCCGCGGGCCGACGCTCTAACTGCTGAGCCGAACCAGCCAGGGCTTTTCTTTTTCTTTTTTAATTGAATTTATTGGGGTGACATTGGTTAATACAATTATATAGGTCTGAGGTGTTTATTGTATTGTGTTCACCACCCCAAGTCCAATCTCCTTCTATCACCGTTTATCCCCCCATTACCTCTTCTACCTGCCCCACACCCCGGCCCCTCTGGTAATCACCGTGCTGTCAGACAGATTTGCTGTAAAGTTTTAAACTTGGGAAGTGATCTGGGCTGGTAGAAATGTTCCCTCCTTTCCTATTTTGGTTTAAAATAGAAAGCTTATTATATTATATTTATAGTTAACTATATAACATTTAACCCTTTTTCCTTAAAAGGATATATTACCTTAAATTTCTTATAGACATAAAGTAAGGAATTCTTGTAACATACCTTTAAAACAAAGCAATAGTCAGTGGGTGCTTTATATTTCATTTTATACTGAATCCCATAGTAAATGTTGACATTTTCAAACTGTATAAAACACGCCAGATCTCGAGATGTCTGAAAGAGAAGGAAAAAAAGCTTAACACAGTTGACAGTTAATAATTTTCCATGGTTGTTTATTTTTTAAAATAATATATCTTTATTGCCCTGGCCAGTTTGCTCAGTGGTTAGAGCATTGGCCTGTGGTCCAGAGAGACCTGGGTTCAGTTCCCGCTAAGGGGATGTACCTCGGTTGCAGTTTGTCCCCGGCCCTGGTTGGTTGTGTGGGTGGCAGCCACTCGATGTGTCCCTTTTACGTCGATGTTTCTCTCTCTCTCCCTCCCACTCTGTTTGAACAAAAAATGGAAGAATATCCTCGGGTGAGGATACAAAAAAATATATATATATGTCTTTATCAATTTTATAGAGAGAGAAAGGGAGAAGGAGAAATAGAAACATCGATCAGCTGCCTCCTGCTGGGAACATGGGACCATGTTCACCAACTGGCTGGGCTTCAAGTTTGTTCTTTTTAAAAAATATATGTTTCATTGATTTTTTAGAGAGAGAGACAGAAACATCAATATAAGAGATACATTGATAGGCTGCCTTCACGCCTCCTGCTAGGGACCTAGCCCACAACCTGGGCATGTGCCCTGACCAGGACTTGAACCGGGACCTCCCAGGGTCAGTGCTGACTGGCTGACCTTGAGACATCATTACTGATGCACAAGACAAGATGACCAGCCACCTCGTCAGAAATGTCATTTTGGCTTTTGCCATTCTAAGTCAGTGATGGGTTTTATGAGTGAGCATTTTTTAAAAGTCCCCTTCAGGAGAAACACTGACAGGTAAATGTGATGCTCCATACCTTAACACACACTTCATGCACTCCCTCCTGAGGAAAAAAGATGCCTTTCATAGTTTCTCGTTAGGGCTGACGGAGGTGCTATGGAACCAGAAATCTCTCCTCCGTGTATAATATGCATTGTGGAGACTGCCACCTCTAATCTACATATTCAGTTACACTTTTGTTCTATTACTTTTCCCCCATCACATTCTATAACTTTTTCCCTAATTAGTGAAGAGTGAAGGGAAGAATTGCTATACCTTAGTGCACAATTATTCCTTTATTTATGGTTGTTCATTTTTTCTTGTATGATATTTTCTTCTGGATTTTCAAAATGTTAATTATTAGAAAAGTAAAACATATTCGTCATAATTTAAAGAACACAATTCATGTACACATATACAATAAAATGAAAATCTTCCTTCATCACTCTTTCTACTTCCACTCTTTTTTCCACAAGTACTATTGTTAATAGTTTAGTAGTATTCTTCCAAATGTTTTTGGGTAAGCATTTATATACATATGTATGTGTACACGTACCACATACATACATACATACATTTACACACACACAAAATTTATTTATTTATCCTCACCCAAGGACATTTTCTCATTTTTTGTTCAGATAGAGTGGGAGGGAGAGAGAGAGAGAGAAACATCCACGTGAAGGGTCACATCGAGTGGTTGCCACCCGCACGACCCAACCAGGGCCAGGGATAAACTGCAACCGAGGTATGTGCCCTTAGCGGGAACCGAACCCGGGTCTCTCTGGACCGCAGGCCGACGCTCTAACCACTGAGCAAAACTGGCCAGGGTGCGCACACACAATTTTTAAAACATGAATGAGATTTTACTATAAATACTGTTTCATACCAATTTACATTCCAACCTCTGTGCAAGAGAGTGCCCATTTTCCTCACCCACTCCTGCTGAAATTTGGATATTATCAATATTGTTAGTTTTATCAATCTCATGGGAGAAAATATTTCACTATTTTACTTTCCCCTGATTTTAGTAAGATAGAACAACTTTTTAATTATTCAGTGGCTATACTAACATTAATTTTTCTGTCATTTCTCACTAAATAAGCTTTGCCCTTTTTTTTTTTTTTACAAGTATGTTTATCTTTTTTTTTATTGATTTTCTGAACTCTACATTTTACAAGCCTTCATACTTGGTTATACATGCTGCAGATGCACTCTCTGACTCTATAGCTGATCTTAATTAATTAATTAATTAATTAATTTTTGTTATAGATGTTCCCCCCCCACACACCCTCCTCCCAATCCCATTCCCCCTCCCCCAGGCATTGTTGTCTGTGTCCATTGGTTATGAATACATACATATAAGTTCTTTGGTTTATCTCATCCCTCCCCACTGCTCCCCTCCTCTTAGGTTTGTCAGTCTGAACAGGGTAAGAGATCTTTCTTTCGTACAGCTGCATAGTGTTCCACTGTGTATGTCAGAATGGCTGCCATCAACAAATCAGACAAGTGTTGGCGAGGGTGTGGAGAAAAGGGGACTCCAGTACACTGCTGGTGGGAATGCAGACTGGTGCAGCCACTATGGAAAACACTATGGTGTTATCTCACAAAATTAAAAATTGAACTGCCATTTGACCCAGTGATCCCACTTCTAGGAATATACCCTAAGAAGCCTGAAACACCAATCAGAAAAAATACATGTACCCCTATGTTCATAGCAGCACTATTTACAATAGCTAAGATCTGGAAACAGCCCAAGTGTCCATCAGTAGATGAGTGGATAAAAAAGCTGTGGTCTATAGCTAATCTTTAATTTCTTGTTTGGATACTTGGCCATGAGGAATTAAGAATCTTCTCCTTATAATCTTGAGTTTTTAATCTTCCTTAAGAAGGTTTCCACACCCCTAAATTATAGAAGTATTAATGTATATTTTTTTCTAAGATTTTGTATTCCGATTTCCCTAAATACATTTAATTAATCTAGAAATTAATTTGGAACATGGTGTAAGGCTGGAGACCATCTTTTTCCAGGTGGATGCACATTTATTTCAATGCTATTTACTGAACACATCTTTCCCCGCTGCTGTGAAATTCTTAATTTCCTTTACAGTAGATGGCTCTCGGTCCAGCTGTGTGCCTCCACCCATCCCGTTTTCATCTAACGTTCTTCGGAGGAGGAGTTCTATCTCATTGTTCTCACAATTTTTGGGGTGTAATCTTTCTGACTAATTTTAGGAACAGTCTGTGAACTTCAAGGAAAATGAATTCAATTGAATTTTTTCTTGGGATTGAATACATAGAAAATTGGGGGGAAGAATTAATATGTTTCCATCTAGTAACACGTTACATTTTTATTTCTTCAGTTGTTTCACTTTCTTTATTAAATTTTATATTTTATGCCATAAAAGTCTCAACAGTTCTTGTTGATTGTTAGGTATTTTGTATTTTTTATTCCTACTAAGCATGGAACCTTTTGCATCATGTTTTAATGTGTATATTGTTTGTGTAAAGAAAAACAATTTCTTTTTTGGTACATTTATTTGGTCCTAATAGTGTTTCCGTTGAGTGTCTTATATTGTCTGGTAGACAATTGTGTCAACTGTGAATAAAGAGAATTTTCGCCTCTTCTTTTCCAATAATTACATTTCTTATTCTTTTTCTTGACTCACTGGCTAATTCCTCCATTCCACTGTTAATAGCAGCCATGAGACAAAGTACCCTCGCCCTATTCTACATCATTAAGTGTGTTGTTTGTGGTAGGTATTTATGTCTCATTTATATGTAAATGCCAAAGACATAACATTTCTAAAATAAAAAAAAAATTATTCTTGGGTCAGCTGTTACATCCCCAGAGTGGGACTGGACTGAAGATGTCACAGATGGAACAGTATCAGCTCCAAGACTGAGATTAAGTAGGAGCAGTAGCTGCGCAGGACCAAGCATTACCCATAATGCCTTTCCCGCATTCCAACAGAGGTAGCAGATTCTGGGAGCAGACCTGAAAGTTCAAATACTTCACCTGCTTGGGACCATGGGTCAAGCATATTAGAAGAAGCATGCATTTTTTTTTTTTTTTTTTGGTACGTGCCCCTAGCCGCTAGGGCCTAGCGGGAACTGAACCCTGGACTCTGGTCTGCAGGCCCACACTCCAACTACTGAGCCAAACCGGCCAGGGCAAGAAGCCTGCAATTTGTAAAAATGCCATTTGGTGGTGCCCCGGATTGGACAGTGAAGGCAAAATGTTTCAGCTTACCCCAGATATAGATGAGAGAGATATTCTAAACTTTTTAAAAGGTAAACAAAAGACAGAAATTCCCTGAGCCTCTAAGAAGGGTCTTTGAAAAAGCTAATGGTCAGAATAAGAATTAAAATTACATTTTAAAGAAGAACTTACTGTATGCTTGTAGATTTTTTTTTTTTTATCCTCACCCGAGGACATCCTTCCATTTTTTGTTCAGGTAGAGTGGGAGGGAGAGGAACAGAGAGAGAGAGAGAGAGAGAGAGAAACATCAACGCGAAGGGACACATCGAGTGGCTGCCACCCGCACAACTGACCAGGGCCAGGGACAAACTGCAACCGAGGTACGCGCCCTTAGCGGGAACCGAACCCGGGTCTCTCAGGACCGCAGGCCGACGCTCTAACCGCTGAGCCAAACCGGCCAGGGCAATGTATGCTTGTAGATTTGAAGTGCTAACCTTAAATTACCAAGTAGGAGTTAAATGATGTTTAAGGCACTTTGCGGAATTGGACAGGAAGATGCAGACCTCAGAATACAACTTCAGTGTTCAGAGGATAAAGGGTAAAATCTAAATGAAGATCTAGCAAGACTTCTAGTACCTCTATGATTCCAGATAAAATAAATTTTACTATTATGACTGCAGAACAAGAGAATAAATACAGGGGAAGAAGACCTCAGAAATAAATATATAAAGTAACAAGTTAATCCCTAGAAAAATGCTTTGGCCATAATTTTTGAAACCTGAATATAAAACAGATAAAATTCTTCACCTTCAAGAGAGAACTATGGGAAAAATCACCAAAGGATTTCTGTAATTCTGTCCCAATACGGTACGTATTTGTATAAACATTATAATAACATCACTCTCACAACGAACGAGAGTGTATTTAAATCGCCAACTGAGGACGTCTTCAGTTTCACTTTTGTGAAATGTTTTTTTGCTAGTGTTTTTTTCTTTTCCCTTCTGACCTTAGTCTTCCCTTTGGGTACGTAGTAAATCCCAGAAGCTCGTAAAAGAAAATAGCGCCTTTTCCAGGATTTCTTTCCATCTTCTTTCAAATAAAGAGCTCCTTCAAGTTCTGGCACAATGACGGATGTTCCACAGAAACTTTCCTGAAATTGAGATTCCAATGATATCAAATGACAGATAAAATACATTTTGTTCACATTTAAACAAACTGTGACAAACTAGCCTTTGAGCTAAGAGTCATTTTTGTCTACACCTCTGAAAGTGTATGTTTTTATTGTGTGATGTTTGTCTAAAGATAGGGAGACTTCCTGGTGCTTACGGGTCCCGGCTCCTGAGTTAGACTCCAAGGCTTTACTTAGCTCTGTGACAGTGAGCAGGTCAGTGAAGCTCGGCTTCTCTCCTTGCACAAATGGAGTAATAATAGCCCCAATCTCATAAGAAAGGTTGTGAGTGCAATTTTGGTATATTGTAAGAGTAAGTACTAACGGCTATTACTCTTATAATTTGGCAAATGATAAAATCATTACTTTTCCTGTGAGCAAAAAACATTATTATTTCACTGCTAGGAAATAGAAAAATTACAATGTATAATTCTATACACAACATATGTGTAAGTTAACAACTTATTCTTAGGATGATTTTCTTATCAAAGAATGAAGAAGGCAGTTATTAACACTCTGGTATCTGAAAGGATAGTGCCTGAGTACATTTTCTAGGTGTAGATTTTCAAATGTCAGAACTTGCATAGATTTATAGCTCTTAGTGAATTTCTTTTAAAAAGTGATGTAACAAAACGGCGTGTTATTCCATTTTCCAGTTCAAATACTCAAACTTATTTTTTGCTTTCTATTTTATAACTCACAACCTCCTTTCATTCAGTCTCATAAGGGTAGAATAACTTTTAATTTTACATCCTTCAAGTAAATTTATCTGTAGTGAAGCTAAAATACATTTTTATCTTTTTTTTTTTTTAATCCTCACCCAAGGACATTTTTCCATTTTTTGTTCAGATAGAGTGGGAGGGAGAGAGAGAGAGAGAGAAACATTGACGTGAAAAGGACACATTGCCTGGTTGTCACCTGCACGACCCAACCTGGGCCAGGGACAAATTGCAACCGAGGTTCATGCCCTTAGTGAGAACTGAACCTGGGTCTTTCTGGACTGCAGACTGACACTCTACCACTAAGCCAAACTGGCCAGGGCTAAAATACATTTTGTTTGTTCACATCTCCTCCATTTTCCTCCAACTTTAGCTAGTATTAGTTGTCTCATCAAGATCTCTTACATTCAATCAGATTTTTGGGCCAAATTAGAAAGCTGGATAGTGCTGATTTTTTATAGCATAACATGCTTTGTATTTGTGTTCACATCCAAGCTTTTAAAATACTGCTGAAGTCCTATAACAAGAACTCTTTAGGCAACTGTATCCATCAAGGCATGACCAGTCCCTGACTTACAGCAGCTAGTGTGTAAGCACTGGTTGAAGACACATGGTTGTGGGGGAAACTGCTCACTGCCCTCCACGTCTTCTGTCTTCACTGCTAGGTCTGCGTGCGCAGAGCCTGGACCTCCTGGTTGCTGGGGACACCTGGTGCCTTATCTTCTTCAACTCCACCTGGAGTCTGTTTGGCAAATGCAGAAGGAATGTCCCCACACCCATTGTTGGGCCTCCCTGGGAAATGTCCACTGTGATTTTGGTCCTAAGAACCAGAAATTGTAACGTGTTTTCAGGACCTTGGGCATGACAGCCAGGTTGCCTGGTCCATTGGTACCGAGTTAGGAGGGCCTGGAGGGCACAGAACATGTGCGGGGACCTGGGAAGGACCCTGGTAAATGGGAGATGGTCCTCTCCAGGCTCAGCGAACTGACTCCAGGTGGGAGTGTGGGCCCAGGCATCACCAGGTCTTCCTTTATCAAGAGAAACCCCAAATCTACTAACTCTGGAAAGGTTGTCAAAGACAAAGAAATCCTGTCCGGGCTTCAGGATGCCCGCCCGTTTGTGACTGTGATCTGGCATTCATCTCCATCACACACTGAACAGAGCCTGGACTCGAAGCATGCCTACTACGTGAACACTCATCAGGAGTTTTGAAAAACCAGCCATTAAATGAACTTCCGGAAGACACCCCTGTGGTGACCAGCACAGCTGTCTGTACACAGTAACTGACATACTGTCTTCCACTGCCTCCCGGGGTCTCTGGAATCATTCAACATGATTCTGGAAATCAAGGCTCTTGGACTTGCCTGACAACACAGGAACGTCAACAGGCACAGCCAACCTTGTATCAGGTCTCAAACTCCAAATCTCTGACTTCCTACCACACCTGGCTGCTGGGAGAGCACCTTAGAATTCCCTGGAAAGCAGATTTGGAAATCCTTACATCTGACTTCTGTAGAGCACGTAAGTAATTAATAATAAGGAATGTTAGGAAGTGAATTTTATTCAGATTTGCAAGTCTCTTAGTCAAGAGTTACCAATCCAACTTCACGAAGAGTAAAATATACCATCTAAAGCTGTACCTTTAAACAACTGACTCAAAGAACCAATTTAATGATCTAAATAGCTATAAGTTAGTAATAATGCGGTTTAAAAACCCTAAGTTAACATTTCAATATGTCTCAGACTCGTCCATTGTTCTGAGAAGCAAATAATTTAAAAATAGATTCAGTGAACATTCTCCTCTTTTCTTCTATCTGCAAAATTAAACTTACCTCAAGTAAGCATTCTTTGTTCTTAGCATTCATCTTCCCATTTGTTTCCTTGCTTTCTTTTTTCCCTTTGTTATCCATGTAAAAATTCTAAATAAAATATTAAAACATCAATCGGTTAGTCCTCATCACCATGCCAGCCCCTGCAGGACGCATGGACGTACTGGAGAGAGACGGGCCTGTAGGAAAGAACCTGGGAGCCACAGCATATGGCCTCTGTCAACCAAGTGCTTACCGAGGGCCTCGCGAGTGCTGACTACCACAGAACTGGGCAGAAGTCAGCCTTCTTTTTCTCCCATAGTGCACCATCAAGGAGGAAACAAACATAAAATTAAAAACACTGGCAAAGGGTATGAAACCATTTGATTGTTAACTTCCATGGTCTAGAACACGTGGCAATGCTGGAAGCTGGGAGGCCCTAATGCACTGGAAGAGCCTGGGCTGGAGTGAAGGTGGAACACGTGTCCCGTGTCCCAGAGGTGAACTGCTCCGGCTGGTGGACACCATGTAGGAGTCCAAGGTCCTGTGGACTGGAGGTTCTGGTTTATCAAGTGAGGCCTGAAATTTGGACTTTTACAAATGTGGTAACTAACTTAAAAAAAAACTGTGGGTCAATCACAATACAGAGGGTGCTGCTTGGCAACTCCTAAGGGCGGACGGAAGTAGAAAGGGCATTTCTTGAAAGAGAGCCAGCCTAACCGAGGCAGGGAAGAGCATGGCACTAATAAATGGGTGCATGTTCTCTAAGCAGTTTGTTTAAGTCTGTGTATCATATCTGTTAATACTGAATATCAATGAGGTGGTAGAAACTAAATGTTAAATGCATAGCTTTCAAAAAAGAAAAATCATAAGCATCCTAGGGCTAAATTTTACATCACAGTACAGCTGAAGTATCAATGTTCAAAAGTTGAGGGACTACTGTCATAGTTGAAAACTTTTATGTGAAAATGTAGTTTTATAAAGCAATGCATGAAAAAAATGTATTGAAGCTAGAACATATACCTCTGGAGCACAGTGAATAAATTAAGGACCCTCCTGAATATAGACACAAGAGTTTATTTGTACCATAGGAGTGTTTCTGCACCTGTGATCCCTGGACCAACTTGATGCTCCATAAAATTCATGGTCCTGGGCTCCCAACATACTGAACTGAAATATCTGGGGTGGGGAAATCTGCATTTAAAAATTATTCCTGGATGATTTTTATTCATATTGAAGTTTGAGAAGCATATACTGTACAGAGACTTAGGAAGCAAACTGCAGGCAAGTAAAATTTACAGAATTAGTATATCTCCTAAAAATAGCATGCATAAAAACTGTGACTTTCTAACTGAGACAGAGGGGAAAAGTCAAGTACAATTCCTTCGATAATTCTTGTTGAATTATCTTTTAATATGTTTTCAAGGCTTTTAACTTTTACTTGTATTTGGAAGGATAGTATATTGTGAATTAGTGTGATTTCATATAGGATTCAGAAACTTAATTTTACATGTTTGGCTTGAAGACTATGAAAATGCAAAATCACAAAATAAATCTGCGCTGGAAGGCGGATACCATATATATACTACCTGCCAGAACGTTACACTAAGGCCTTACAGGTATGCTTTTCATTTCATCCATTCAAGAACTTCATAACAGCCCGGCTGGTGCGGCACAGTGGTTTAAGCATCATCCCATGGACAGAGAGGTCCGGGTTCAATTCCCAGTCAGGGCACATGCCTGAGTTGCAGGCTCCATCCCCAGTAGGGGGCGTGCAGGAGGCAGCCGATCAATGTTTCTCTTTCACATCAATGTTTCGTCTCTCTCCCTTCCTCTCTCTCTAAAAAATCAATAAAACATATATATATATATTTTTAAAAAGAACCCCATAACATAGGTGCAACTGCTATTTTACAGATCAGGCAGCAGAAGTTTATGAAGTGATTTGCCCAAGACCAGTCAGTGCCAGAGCTTTGAGTTTTCATAATTTTTCTCAGCTCTAAATCCCATGGGAGAGAACCCAGTGTGACAGGGTAGATGCACTTAATGCCACTGATTGTACACTTACACATGATTAAAATGGTAAATTCCACATTATGTATATTTTACCACAATACACCCTTGAGATGACCCAGTTCCTAGTGAACCAAAGGGGGCTGCTAGCGAGCACACCTTGTTGAGGGTCCTAGAAATGGAATCACGTGCGAGCTGAACGAATGAAAAGAGAACACCAGGAAGACTCCCTGGCATGTGCTTTTCTTCATCTTCTGGGAAAAGGAGAGTAGATTCATCCTCTGCAGGGACAGAGAAGGGCCTTTCTAAACTGTGAAGGGCCTCATTTAATAGGGTCGGGATCTGTGGCCATGCCTTTCTCTGAGACTTTTTTTCTCTGAGACCCCTCTCTTTTTCAGCTTCTGAATAACATTTTTTCACCCCTTCCACGTGATGGTGCTACCCTGTGCTTGTGTTCTGATGAAAATGCAAAAACACAAAATAAATCTGTGCTGGAGGGCGGTCCTTAGAAGGGACCAATTGCCCGCGGGCCAGAACTGCCACTGGTCACGTGGTCGGCGCTCACCCCAGCTGCTCTGCAGCAGCAGCACTCAGAAGTTAATTCATTATCTGTTGCTAAAGAAACTGTGGACAACTTGTTGAATAATAAGAGAATCTTAAAACGGGAAGTGAGACTTTCAGTCACAGCTTAATCCCTTTACTTATAGCTTCTGAAAATGCGAGATTTGAGACAGCTGGTTAGGAAAGAAACAGAGCAAATACATTACTTACTTAAATATCACCTTCTTGGAATAAAGAGTACATCAAGCCAACAGTTATCGGTCCATGTAAAATATCTCTGCTCTTAAGAAACTTTCTATCACATTAAGAAGATAAATATAAATAGATGATAGATAGATGGGTAGATGACTATATAGAGGGGTTAGCAAAAGTAGGTTTACAATGTGAGTAAGCAAGTTTATTCTTGTATTATTATTTATTAATTAATTATCACATTATTTATTATTATTAACCTACTTTTGCCCACCCCTGCAGATGGGGGGAGATGGGGGAGCTATAGAAGGCACTGCATAAGTTTAAAACGAGTCAAATTCTATAGGTTTTCAGAGAGGAAGAAATCACTGTGGGCCAGGGTGGTCAAGGAAGACTTTACAGAGGAGGTCAAAATCTGAACTAGGTCTTAGAGATGTTCAATATTCAGATAGGAAAAAGGAATAAGGAGAGCATTTGAGGCAGGATGAAAAGCATGCACAAAGGCCCATATATAGTTAAATATTGGGTATCTTTGGACCACCAGTGAATAACTGTTCTAGCTAGAGCTGGGGATCAATGCAGTACACCTGACAAAGACCAGAGCACGCTCCTATTCTTCTCTTCCTCCCTGTGTCAGAATAGCCCTCCTGTCTGAGGTCAGGTGACTGAACAGTGCCTCCCCTAGAATGGGTGCTTATTTCCTTGTCCCACATATGCTGGGTTTGGCTCTGTGACTTGTTGGTCAACAGCATGTAGGTGGAGGGTAGTGCACTAGCTGTGAGCAGAGGACCTGAGAGGTGGTGGCGTGTTTCCACTCATTGTCTGCACGCTTGCCATTTACATGAGAAGGCTGTGCCACAAGTAGTTGCTGGGCTGAGGACAAAGGAGGCATGTGTCTGACTCACAACCTGGAGCCTAGGACAGCTGACTTGCAGAGAAGGAAATGTCTGTTGTTGTAAGCCACCGGGATTCTGTGGTTGTTTTTATGCATCAAACACTGACTAATACACCCACTCTGGCTGACGAAAGGATCTATGCACTGAAGCCAAGGGCAGACTCTTCTTTAAAACAGGAGCCCAGCCCTGGCCAGTTGGTTGAGTGTCACCCAATGCACCAAGAGGTTGCTGGTTTAAATCCGGGTCAGGGCACATCCCTGGGTTGCAGGCTCAATCCCAGTAAGGGGTGTACAGGAGGCAGCCAAAAGATGGTTCTCTCTCATCAATGTTTCTCCCTATCCCTCCCTCTCCTTTACTCTTTCTAAAAAATCAATTAAAAAAACATATATTTTTTAAAAAGGTGAAAGATTTATACCATCTGAAGAGAAACCAGAGAATAAACATATTTTTTTAAAAAACAAGAGCCCATCCCGGCCAGTGTGGCTCAACGGTTGAGTGTTGGACCCATGCACCAAGTGGTCGCTGGTTTGATTCCCAGTCAGGGCACATGCCCAGGTTGTGGGCCAGGTCCCCAGTGGGGGGCATGCAGGAGGCGGCCAGTCGATGTTCCCTCTCATCAATGTTTCCATCTCTCTCCCTCTCTCCCTGCCCCTTTCTCTAAAATCAATAAAGAAAAAAATAAATAAATAAAACAGGAGTCCATCTGGGGACTATAAATGCGATTACTCTATGACCTGTCTCCCAGGTGGGTCTGGTCCTGGGTGGGATGATGGCCCTGGGTGGGAGAGGGAGGGTAAAGAACCGAAGGGGAGACGCTGTGAGGTGCCTCTCTCCCAGCAGCTGGCACCGTCCACACCTGAGGGGAAGAATAAAGTTGTGTTTCTCTCTCTGCTCCTCCCTCCAGCAGCCAACAGTAAACCACAGCCACCACCAAATTTCAGTTGAGAAACAGAACAAAGGAATGGAAATTGCCTAAAATATCAACAGTGATTATTGTCCGAGTGTGGGATTATGGATGACTTAAATTTCCTATTTTTCAACTTTTTAAAAACAATAAATCGGCCTTACATTTGAAGTCAGAAAAATAAAAGATGTTATTAAAAGAAGTAAAGAGCAATCCAGTAAGCAAGCAACCTCATACTAGTTGACTTTGCCAATGCTCTGAAGAACAGGTTCTTCGGGCGTCTAGCAGGAAGAACGGCCACGGTGGGCACTGGAGTGCTTCTCAGTCCTGAGGATGCTCTTTTGGTTCCAGCACAACCAAGAAAACAAAACCCTTTAGGTTACAGCTGACTTCGACGGGAACACCTGGCCCTCATTTTAGAAGGAGCAGACCACCTGTGAAGGATCAACTGGGAAGAACTTTCCTGACAACCAGACTGAGAAACAAAGCTGGTGCTTGAATAAAGTTGCTTTTATTAGGATAGTAAGGCTCTCCTACCCCCAAACACTTTACCCAAAAGAGGCAGTACCACTTGGGTAAGAGGGGCCCCTGTCTTGACCCCATGCCTTAGAGCAGGGTGGGGACATCCAGCCTGAGAAATCATTTGGTCTGGCCCTGCAGGTGGGACTCAAAATACAATAAATCTAGGAGCTTTTTTCATAGCAACATACATTTATATTAAGTGAATCATAATACTAACTTAAAATTTGAGGGACAAGCATGGAATGGCCTTTACAGGATAGACAGGACACATACGAGTCATTAAAGGACAGACACATGCTTCTCGTCAGCTGCCCACAGCTCGTCTGCCTGTATGGCGGTGACTCAGAGGACAGTCAGTGCCAGGCAGGCTGGGAGTGGACGTGTTGCAAAAGGGTTGACACACTGCCAGTGACGATGAGATGAGATGTGATGAGATGATTCCTTGAGACGGTGATGACTTTGCCTCTGATCACTGACAATGATGTTGTCTACTTCTTTTTTTTTTTTTTATCCTCACCCGAGGACATTTTTCCATTTTTTGTTCAGATAGAGTGGGAGGGAGAGAGAGAGAGAAACATGGATGTGAAAGGGACACATTGAGTAGCTGCCACCCACACAACCCAACCAGGGCCGGGGACAAACTGCAACCGAGGTACATGCCCTTGGCGGGAACTGAACCCGGGTCTCTCCAGACCACAGGCCGATGCTCTAACCGCTGAGCCAAACGGGTTAGGGCTGATGTTGTCTACTTCTTTGTCGACACAGATTATAACTCCAATCCAACCTTTATCCACATGTCCATGATCCACAAGCCTCGCAAAAACTGAATCTCAGATGAATATTTAGGAAATTACAATGCACAGAAAAGACCTCAAAAGTTGATGATACAAATGTTGGATATGTTTGAAGTCCAAGATGCAGCATTAGAACAGTGATCAAAGTAAAATAATTGTGTCGCCGGCGACACACAAACTGGATAGTTATTAAAATTTAAGTGGTATGCCCGGCCAGTGTGGCTCAGTGGATTGAGCATCATCCCATGGACTGAGAGGTCCCAGTTTGATTCCCCCGTCAGGGCACATGCCTGGGTTTTGGGCTTGATTCCCAATAGAAGGCGTGCAGGAGGCAGCTGGATTGATCTTGCTCTCTCACATCGATGTTTCTCTCTCTCCCTAAAAAAATCAACAAAAACATATTTATTTAAAAAAACCCTTAAGCCCTGGTCGGTTTGGCTCAGTGGTAAGAGCGTCAGCCTGTGGTCCAGAGAGACCCGGGTTTGGTTCCTGCTAAGGGCATGTACCTCGGTTGCAGTTTGTCCCCGGACCTGGTTGGGTTGTGCGGGTGGCAGCCACTTGATGTGTCCCTTTCACGTCGATGTTTCTCTCTCTCTCTCTCTTCCTCTCTCTCTCTCCCACTCTATCTGAACAAAAAAATAGAAAAATGTCCTCAAGTGAGGATAAAAATAAACTTTAGTGGTGTGACATCCTACACATGGCGCCTACATAGAAAAGTTGATGCAGATGTGTCAATCTTTCCAAGAAAAATGGAGAAATGATTTTTTTGTTTGTGTTTTAGTTTGTGGCCATGTGTTAGTAGTAATGAAAAAAGCCAATCTGGAGCGTCATTACAGCTCAAAACATGCTAAACTCAATGACCTGGGAGACATTTGGGAGGCCAAATGTGTCTGGATAAAATCAATGCTCTTCAGCAGAGTTTGGAATCACAACAAGCTGCTTTCACTAGGCCTCCTTGTGACAGAGACAACATTATTCAGACGAGTTACGTAGTAAGTGAACTAATCACAAAGGAGCTGAGCTCAGTGGATTGAGCTTGTGCAGAGGGAGAGTCTGTGAAAGCTCATGGTGGCGGCTGCGGAGCTGTTAGCACCAGACAGAGTACAATTGTTTCAGTGTTAGTTTGTGAGAACCGTCTCAGATCGGATCACTGACTTAGCACAAGCTATTGAGAAAACACTGACGCATTCTGCAGGAGATTTCCAGTTTTTCTCTCTGGTTTGTGACGAGACAACAGACATAACAAACACTGCCCAACTGGCCGTTTTTGTTCATGGGACAACTGCAGAGTTTGACACACGAAAGGAGCTGCTGTCACTGGAAGCCATCATGGCACTGCCGGAGGTGAGGACCTGCTTGAGAGACTTGTTTCATGAGTGAAAAAACTGGAGCTAACATTTGAAAAGTTAAGTGGTCTTACTACAGATGGAGTTCTAGTCATGATTGGCTCCCTAAAAAGATTAATTGCATTTGTCAAGAAAGAACTGAATTGTCTCAGTCTTGATCCAAGTGATTTAACTCTATGCCACTGCATCACACACCGAGGGAGTCTCTGCGCAGTCTCTGCTCAACAATGTGATGTCAACAGTAGTGTCATACGTAAATGTTGTCAAAAGCAGAGGGTTTAATAGCTGCCAGTTTCAGGAGTTTCTGAATGATCTTGACTCTGAGTATGGTGATCTTGTTTCTCACTGTGAAGTGTGATTGCTGAGTGGCGGGAACATGCTCCTGAGGTTTTAACAAACTGCAGGATGAAGTCAAGCAGTTCGTGGAGATGAAGGGAAAACCTGTCAGGGAACTCAATGACAGCAAGTGGCTGTGCGATTTAGCCTTCATGGTGGACATCGCCAAGGAACTCTCAGCTGAACATCAAGGTGCAGGGACTCAACCACCTTTTCAGCTCCCTGCTTTCAAACATGAAATCATTTGAAGCTAAATTAAGGCTATATAAAGTGCAACTCAAAAGGAATAACACAGGGCATGTCCCTACTCTGGCAGGACAAAAGCTCTCTAGGACAGTTGAATATGCTGGTAAATGTGAGAAACTAATCGAGGCATTTAATGACAGATTCAAGGAAGTGAAGAGTCAACAAATGGAATTGAATATCTTTGCCACACTGTGGAGGGCAGCTGAGCCAAGGTCTCTTGTTGCTCCTGTGGTGTTTGCAAAACTCACCCAGGAGCTTTCTGCCCAAGGTTGCTTGTTGATCCTGCCGGCAGGCAAGGCCCATGCAGGAGCCTTCAATTGGCTACATAATAACTTGCTGAGCTAGCTCGGAGTCACTGTTTCTCCATCAGAGAGCAGTGTCCCACCTGGCCCAGCTTTTCTCTCTATTTTGTCTCTGTGTCTTAGTTTCCCATCACCCCTCCTCAGGTCTGGTTCGATTAGCCGCGCAGGTCGCTGCAAAGTGGCGCCCGAACAGGGACCTGAGGGGACCTTGAAGCCCAAGACAAGGAGACGACGCTCCATGACTCTGCACTTTGAGAAGCAAAAGCAAGGTAGGGGAGCGGAATTAACTGATTGATAGCCAGGTGTAAAATATGGGAAATTCTATGTCTCAAGAAAGAAATCTCTGTGTCTATGTTAAGAGCTATGATTAAAGCTCGAGGATGCTCAGTAAAGAAATGGTAATTCCTTGAGTTTTTAGAGTATGTGAATGAAAATTGCCCATGTTTTCCTGTTGAGGGGACAATCAACTTAGAAACCTGGGAAGAGGAAGGGAAGAGCCTGCGAGGCAGAGATACAGCGAAAGGTTCTGGCGTGAACATTTACTCTTTGGGCCCTAGTTAGAGATTCCCTCGATCCTGTGCAGGAGGCGGATAAGGTGGGGAAGCCAGGGGTAGGGAAAGACTTGACGAAAGCCTAGAAAGGCTGTGAGTCCTTACAGACGCCCTTCAACGCCTGCAGGTGAGAACAGATTCCTTAACCACCTTAAATGACTTCCAAAAGCTGTTGGGTGACATCAACTGGATCAGACCAGCTTTAAAATTAACAACTACTGACATGAGGCCTTTGTTCCAAATTTTGCAGGGTGATTTAGGTCCCTTGTCCCCCCCGGCAGTTAACTCTTGAAGCAATAGAGGCCTTGCATAAGGTAGAATCTGCAATTCAAAATGCCCAACTGACAAGAGTAAATCAGCAACTGCCAGTGAAAGTGTTAATATTCCCTCCCAACCATTCATTCCCCCACTGGAGTTCTGTGGCAAGAAGGAGGGGCTATTGAATGGAGCCATCCTGCTCATGCACCTGCTAAGGTGCTTACACGCTTTCATGATTTGGCAGCACAGCTGATTGCCAAGGCAAGACACCAATGAGCTCAATTCACTCACCGGGAACCAGCCGAGAGCGTAGTTCCTCTTACCAATTCTCAACAAAATTGGCTCTGGCAATTCTCAAATAGTTGGCAAATCGCACTAGCAAATTTACCTGGCAAAGTTGATAGCCATTACCCAGGGGACAAGATCTTATAGTTTATATCTACCACTGCGTTCATTTTCCCGAAGGTAATACAATCTCAAGCCATTCCCCAGCTCTAACAGTTTTCACTGATGGGTCTAGCTCCGGGTGGGCTGGCTATTACTGCAACAGGAACTCTAAACCTTAGAGTCTAAGGTATTTTAGACCAAGCACGCGTCAGCCCAAAGAGTGAAAATCCAAGTTTTAACAGCAGCCCTTGAGGCCCTTGAAGAGTGATATATAGTGATAGCAGTTATGTGGTAGGAATGGCTAAGGTCATCGAATCCGCCACAATTGGACATATTGGGAGTGAAGAGTTATATCATCTATTTACTAAACTAAGGGAGGTCATCGGGTCACGAAAACACCCATGCTATATTGGCCATATTCGTGCCCATTCTGGACTCCCAGGACCTTTAGCTGAAGGGAATGATGCTGTTGACCGCTTGCTGGCGCACACTACAATTTCCACTCCGCCAGCCTTAGCCCAGCGTTCTCATTTGCACCATCAGAATGCAGCAGCGCTGAGTAAAGAATTTAAAATCTCTAGAGAGCAGGCCAGGCAAATAGTAAAACAGTGCCCAGCGTGCGCCATTCATCTACCAGGACAGTCTTCTGGAGTTAACCCTCGAGGATGAAAACCAAGTCAGATTTGGCCGATGGATGTGACTCACGGTCCTGAGTTTGGGAAACTGCGCTGGGGGCCTGTATCTGTTGATACTTTCTCCCCTTTCATTTTTGCAGCAGTTCAGACTGGGCAGAGTGTTAAGCAAGTTATTAACCAACGTCTGGCTGCTTTTGCTTGACTGGGGAAACCCCAGGAAATAAAAACTGACAACGGGCCGGGTTACACCAGTTTTGCCTTTCAAAAATTTTGCTTGCAATACAAAATTCGACATAAAACAGGAATTCGTTATAATCCTCAAAAGCAAGCAACAGTAAAAAGAGCAAAACAAAATTTTAAAATTACAATTACAAAAACAAAAAGGGGGAGATATAGGATATGCTCTTATTCCCTAGAATCAACCAAACCATATCTTATATACTTAAAATTTTTAAAATTGTGATGCCAATGGCCTTACTGCTGCTGAGCGCCAGCAGGTGACCCAGCCGCAGGCTTCAGCAGGGCTTGCCCGCTGGAAAGACCCGCAGCCAGGTGAGTATGGTTGGGGCAGACACCTACTGGACTTATTTCCAGACCCTCCTGTGGTAAATCCAGCCACTTGGGATGGAGGGTCTATGCCTGTTTTCACTAACGATTCAGCAATCATGGGTGGAAACTCTGACCAACGTATTACACCCACTTCACACTATAATTGTACTTATCTTGGCTTCAGTGTAGACCCTCCAATCTGCCTGTTCTGCGCAGGCAGGAATGGGTGCCTGCCTGTTAAAGCTGAGAATAAAACATCTTATGGGGGCACTGACATTGCTACTATTATGGGTCCATGGGATATGAAGAAATATATTCAGACTGTGACTAAGCTAGGATTTCCCTATAACACCTGGGTTGTACCTTATCAGCATCTTTTGCTTCCTTATTGCCCTAACAGGACAACCCTTCAATTTAGGTTTTACCCAATGGCAGGATTGTGCAAATCCTATCCCTGTTAGCATTAATATTACGGGAACAGAATTTCAGATGTTAGACTGGTTTCATAGATTAGACCCTAAACACCCTAATCATGATCTCATGGGGCTTTGTAAGTAACACCCTTACCACCCCTAAGGATCACATGCAGGAGGATCTCTGGCGACTAGCTGCTGCAACAGTTATTAATTATTCTGACTCTTCTTGGCGAATATTGCTATGGCCTGTCGCCCCACTGATTTCTGTGATGGGTTGTGGGCTTGTGTACAAGCCCCTTATGTAGTTGGGACAGGCTCTGTAAGTATTACTAAGCTTCCCACACACTATTCTGTCTCATGCCCTGAGTGTACATTGACTGTGTAACAAGAGATAATAAGTATGATGATATTTTAGGTCTATACAAGCCCTCTTTTGTCATGCTCTCTACCAACATATCAGGAGATTGGTATCATGAAACCAGGCTGCAAGCTTTAATAGAAATTAAGAACCAATGGACTCATCATAAAAGAGCTCTAAGATGGATTATTTTTGGCATTGTCACTATTGTGGGTCTTATTGCTTCTACTACAACTGCTTCGTTAGTCCTGACTCAAAGTATTCCTAATGCCCCGTTTATAAATGATTTAGCTCAAAACACCTCTGCTGCTTTACACAATCAAAAAGATAGTGACACCAAATTAGAAACAAAATTAAATGCTTTGGAAGCCGTAGTTATCGGACTAGGAAATCAAACAGAGCATTAAGCTCGACAAAAGTTGCTTTGCCACGCCGCTTACAGTTTTATCTGTTACTTCAGTCTCATAGAATAAAACCCAGTGAAACTGGGACAAAGTTAAGTTGCACCTCCAGGGAATATGGACTCATAATAATATCAGTCTTGATTTGCAGCAACCGCATAGACATACACAGGATAGTCAAAATAGCCATGATGATAGTGTTAATCCAGCACAACTGGCTAAAGACATTTTAGATGAGCTTAAGGGTTTCAACCCTTTCAGTCTTCTTAAACATACTGCATGGTACTTGCTTGGGTTTGTTATTGCTCTGATAATACTGTTTTGTCTCCTGTCAGTCAGCTGCCAGATCTTCTGAGCCCAACTCAGAAGAGACCAAGTAGATGTCCACCACTTGCATTTAAAAAACAAAAAGGGGGAGATGTGGAGGGCGGCTGAGCCAAGGTCTCTTGTTGCTCCTGTGGTGTTTGCAAGGCTCACTCAGCAGCTTTCTGCCCAAGGCCGCTTGTTGATCCTGTCTGCTGGCAAGGCCCAGGCAGGAGCCTTCTGAGCCGGGGGCAAGAATGTATAGACAGTTTTGACCTTGAGCTCCAAGGCCGGTGGAAACATCTAGTGTTTGAAAATAATGAAGCTTTTGAGCCCCCCCACCCTTCGATTGGCTATATAATAAACTTGCTGAGCTAGCTCGGAGTCACTGTTTCTCCATCAGAGAGCAGTGTCCCACCTGGCCCAGCTTTTCTCTCTATTCCGTCTCTGTGTCTTTCTCAGCCCCCCCTCGCCCCTCATGTCTGCTGCGACGAGCCGCATGGGTCGCGGCACCACACTGTGCAGTGTGGAACCAGCTCACGTGCCTAATAACCTACCACACAAATCAGTCACCTGCAAAGCGATGATGAGCTGAAAGCTAGGCACAACCATCTCCTACTGCTTGAGTTCTATACACGTCCATAAACAACGAATCCCCACTTTGAGGAGACAAGCGTTGAAGTTTGCATCCGAGTTTGGAACAACTTACTGCTGCGAGCAGTTCTCTTCCAAAGTTACCATCGCAAAGCGTCGCCGGAACTCCAGACCGATGAAAACCCGGAGAAGCAGCTGCGAGTGGCATCATCATCACCACCAGCTGACAGCACACTCTTCACCACAGAGAAGCAGTTCTGGCCATCACATTAGGGGTGAGTTACTTTGACCAAATGTAGCAGGCTAATTTTTAAGTTGATAATTTTGTATGGCCCTCAAATGATGTTACCAATATCCACATGGCCCTTGGCAGAGAAAAGGTTCCCCACCCCTGACTTAGAGGGTCCCTGTTCTGACCCTCAGCCAGCCACTCCCTTGCTCACTGAGAACCTAAAGCTGCTCTAAAATACAAAACTTATTTAAAAAACAAAACCAAAAAACCCTTAAATGGATGCTGCTGGGAATCAAATTGCCATGGAACTATATAGTTTCCATTGGATAGCTTTTTCAAATGTCAAAATTTATAATATGCCGCCGCCTGCATTATTTGCATTTATCTAAACTTGTGCTGAAAAATTGTGTGTGTCAATGTATAGTGTGTGATGTAGGACACAGTTTCCCAGATTTCTTCTAGCGCTATCAAGCACAGAAGTTGGATGTCCGTTCACAGAGGCGGCCACCATGGGAGGTGTCTGCGAAGAGATGAGTGAGCAGAATGGAGGGTCTGCCACAGGGAGAGGAGGGACAGAGCTTGTCGAGGGACAGATAGAGGGAGACAGAGGCCTAAGGTCACGGAAGGTCAGCCTGCAGAGCGCTGATAGGAGACAGATTTTCAAGCAAACAGAGAAAGTAGAGATACTTGAAAGCAGTCTGCACCCACTTTGATTTTGGTCTTTAAATTTGATTGTAAATTAGGATCATCTACTTACTTAGTTTTAAAGAACATATTATCTGAAAGAGTTCATTAGGAGGCCTTCTGCCCACTCACCCCCGTGACACAGTAGCTTGCAGTTGGACCAGAGCTTCACAAAAACAGCTAGAAAAGCTGGATCAAAAAGTCTGTATGAAGGCTTTGGGGAGCTGCAGAAGCAAGCAGGACACAAAGGGCCAAGATCCAAGGGCTAAAACCAGGAGGAGGTGTCTGGACAGTCCTGGAGCCGCAGTTCCCCTCAGGACATTTGCAGGTCTGAGCCTGAGCTGAGGCTGAGAGTCGGGGCAGAGCACCTGAGCAGACACTTGACAGAAATGGCTATTCAGATGGGTAATAAACACTGGAAAATGTGTTCAAATCACTGGCAATAGGAAAATTCAACTTAAAATTACAGGTGATAACACTACACACCCACAAAGAACAGCTTAAAAAACAAACAAAAACCTGGCAACACCAAAGGCTGACAAGCATTTGGAACAACAGGAGTTCTCATACAATGCTAATGGGAGGGCAAACCATAGAATCCCTCTGGAAAAGCGCTGAGCACTATTTATTAAAGCCAAATATATGCATAAGCTATGATTCAGCAGTGGCACTCGTAGGTCTATATGCAAGAAAAAAGTCTACTTTGTCCAACAAAGTCATGTGCAAGAGTGTTCCCAGCAGTGTTACTTGTTAGAGCCCCAAACTAGAAACAAATCAAATGTCCATCAATAATACAATAAATAAACATTTTGGTATCATCACACAAGGCAATACTAAACTGCAGGGAAAAAGAATAAATTATTGCCACACGCAGCAATACAAATGAAAGCTGGATAAAAAATGCTAAACACAAAAAAAGACTATGATGTGATTCCACTTCATGTAAAGTTTAGAAAGAGGAGAAGGCGATGGAGGTTGGGTTCGTGAATGCCTTTGCCGTGGAGTTAACGGCTGGGAAGGGGCAGAGCGAGGCTGCAGGAACACTTAATGCTCTCACCTGACAGGTGACAACTGTGTATGTTTAGTTTCTCAGAATTCATAGACCATAGTTGTGTTTTGCGCACTAACTCATTAGACACTGTGGCAAAGTGCAGGCATCCACTAGATAGAGTGGGAGGGAGAGAAAGGGAGAGAAATGGAGAAAGAAAGAAACATCCATGTGAGAGAGACACATCGACTGGCTGCCTCCTGCACGACCCGGCCCAGGGCAGGGGACGAACCACAACCCAGGTACGTGCCCTTAACCGGAATCAAACCCGCGACTCATTGGTCCGCGGGCCGATGCTCTGCCACTGAGCCAAACCAGCCAGGGCTCCTCTTGCTGTTCTTATTTAACAATAGTATAGCCAGGTTCACAACTGCTGGGCACAGTTCTTACAGACTCTGTGGAGGAGTGGTGCAGGTGGAGGTCCTGAATGTAACATCCCAATTGTTGCTGTGCGTGTGGTTGTGTTACAGGATAGTGCGAAGCTAGAAACATTCCAAGGCAGGAGGAATAGGGAAACTGAGACAAGAAAATTAAACAAGGCCAAGCGGTTTGGCAGCCTGCAGCCAGATTGTAAACGGCACACCCTTATCTTCCCGCAGTCAAGGATGCTTGAGTGCAAATGGTTAAGGTCTCTCCAAAGACAGCAGAGAGGTGGGAGGAAGGGGAGGGAAGGTGCAGTCTCATCTCATCCACTCCCTAAGCAGAAAAGCCAGCAGTCTCAGGGCTTAGCAAGATAAAATGCCAGGTGCTTCTCACAAATTCGGGGAAAGCCACAACAAAGTAGAAGGGAGACCTTGAAAATGAATCTGTACCAAGATATTTGGCAGAGGAATTAAAAATCGGTAGATAGATTCCCGAAAAATGGCGGCGGAGTGAACGGAGCTACACAGACCGTCTCCCAGAACCAAACTGGAATTACAACTATAACACAGACAAATCGACGGAAAAAACCAACAGAAAAGCAGCTTGGAGGACCATACAACGCAGGACACTGACTCCATCCCGGTAGGATTGCGAAGGCGCGAGACGGGGCTGGGAGCGCACGGTCGGCAGCTCGGCAGCGGCCTCAGCTGTAAGCGGCGCCCTCGGGTTACACTCCCAGGCGGCCCCACAGCGCAGCCGGGACAGAGGCTGAAACAGCCACAGCCACTCACCTTGGGCTCCGGCGGAGGGAGGGCAGACTGGACTGGAACTGTGTCTGGACACTCGGGGTTTGGAGGGCGCTCAGAGCTTTGGCTGAGTGCAGCCACTCCGGACCTCTCCACATTGCTCCTTCCCAGGGCTCTGAGAAAGGCAGCAGCCCCTCCCTCGGAGATCCAACCCCACCCTGTGGGCCATTGTAGTGCTAATTGAGGCTCACTAACAACCAGCATCTGCCCCACCCTCCTGAAAGCCCCTTGGCTGAGCACCAGAGGGAGTTTTTCAATCAACTGACAACCCAAAACTCATCAATTAACCTAGACTGCTAGCCTCCAGGCAAAAAGCTAGAGGATAACAGTACGTTTCCTGGGCTGGCAACTTTAACCAGGAAAGTAAGACTTGACAGTGGTGTTCAACGCGGGTCCTCTCTCGCTCATCTAAACACAGGAGAGGGAGCCACAAACAGCAGAACACCAACACCCACAGGGAGAACTTGACAGGCTCCAAAGCCCACAGTGATAGCTAAAATGGTGAAACACAGAAACAGAAGCCAAATGAAAGAGCAAGACACCTCCACCGAAGATGAGATCAATGTGGAGCAATTAGGCATGTTAACAGAGCTAGAATTCAGAGCCATGATCTTGAGGAAGCTGAACAGCATGAGTAAAGACATAGAGACACTGAAAATAAGCCAAATGGAAATTAAAAACCAACAAGAAGAGATAAAAAATGACATATCCGAAATGAAAAACACATTGGAAGGTTTAAAAAGCAGAGTAGGGGAAGCTGAGGACCGGATCAGTGAATTAGAAGACAGGGTAGAAAAAATCAACCAATCAGAAAAACAAAAGGAAAAAACTATTAAAAAACAGGAAGACAGCTTAAGAGAACTATGGGACAACTGGAAACGTAATAATATTCGTATCATAGGAGTCCCCGAAGAAGAAGAAAAGGAGCAAGGGATAGAGAATATATTCAAAAAAATAGTGAGAGAAAACTTCCCTAATTTGGTGAAGGAAGAAGGCATTCAAGTTCAAGAAGCACAGAGAGTCCCAAGTAAGAAGAACCCAAACAGGCCCACACCAAGACACATAGTAATTAAAATGCCACAAATTAAAGACAAAGAGAGAATCCTAAAAGCAGCAAGAGATAAGCAACAGGTTACCTACAAAGGGAACCCCATAAGGCTTTCAGCTGACTTCTCACAAGAAACACTACAGGCCAGAAGAGAATGGCATGAAGTAATCAAAGTCATGAAAAACAAGAATCTGAATCCAAGACTACTCTACCCAGCAAGGCTATCATTCAAAATAGAAGATCAAATAAAGAGCTTCCCAGACAAAAAAAAGCTAAGGGAATACATTAGCACCAAACCAGCACTGCAAGAAATGTTAAAAGGACTGCTGTAATTAGCAGTAGAAATGGGAAGAAAAAGGGAACCACACTAAACAAAAATGGCAATAAATAAGTACATATCAATAATCACCTTAAACGTAAATGGATTGAATGCTCCCATAAAGAGACACAGAGTAGCTGATTGGATAAGAAAGCATGACTCATCTATATGTTGTTTACAAGAGACCCACCTCTCAACAAAAGACTCACATAGGTTGAAAGTGAAGGGATGGAAAAAAATTTTCCAAGCAAATGGAAAGCAAAAAAAAGCGGGGGTAGCAATTCTCATATCTGATAAAATAGATTTCAAAATGAAGACCATAACTAGAGACAAAGACGGCCACTACATAATATTGAAAGGATCTATCCAACAGGAAGATATAACCTTGATAAACATATATGCACCCAATATAGGAGCACCAAAATATATTAAAAATCTTCTGGAGGACTTCCAAGGAGAAATCGACAACAATACAATTATAGCAGGGGACTTCAACACCCCATTGACAGCACTGGATAGATCCTCTAGGCAAAAAATTAGCAAGGAAACAGAGACTCTAAATGAAGCACTAGACCAAATGGATTTAATAGATATCTACAGAGAATTACACCCCAAAACTACAGAATACACATTCTTCTCAAGTGCACATGGGACATTTTCAAAGATAGACCACATGATAGGACACAAACTAAATCTCTACAAGTTCAAGAAGATTGAAATCATATCAAGCATCTTCTCAGATCACAATGGCATGAAACTAGAAATCAATTGCACAAAGAACATGCAAAGACATTTCAACACATGGAGGCTAAATAGCATGTTATTAAACAATGAATGGGTCACCGAGGAGATCAAGGAAGAAATTAAAAACTTCCTGGAAACCAATGAAAATGAACACACAACAACACAAAATCTATGGGATGCAGCGAAAGCAGTTCTGAGAGGGAAGTTCATAGCACTACAGGCCTACCTCAAAAAACAAGAAAAATTTCTAATTGACTGTCTAACCTCACAACTTAAAGAATTAGAAAGCAAACAAAAAGAAAACCCCAGAGCAAGTAGAAGAAAGGAAATAGTAAAGATCAGAGCAGAAATAAATGACATAGAGACCAAAAAAACAATTCAAAGGATCAATGAAACAAAGAGCTGGTTTTTCGAAAAGATAAACAAGATAGATGGACCCTTAGCTAGACTCACCAAGAAACAAAGAGAGAGAACCCAAATACACAAAATCAGAAATGAAAGAGGAGAAGTAACAACCAACACCACGGAAATACAAAAGATCGTTAACAACTACTATGAACAACTATATGGCAACAAATTCGACAATCTCAGCGAAATGGACAAATTTCTAGAAACACACAGTCTCCCAAAACTATTCCCGGAAGAGATAGAAAACTTGAACAGACCAATAACAACTAAGGAAATTGAAGAGGTAATCAAGACTCTCCCAGCAAACAAAAGCCCAGGCCCAGATGGTTTCACGGGGGAGTTTTACCGAACATTCAAAAAAGAACTAACACCCATTCTCCTCAAACTATTTCAAAAATTCAAGAAGAAGGAAGACTTCCAAACACGTTCTATGAGGCCAGCATAATTCTAATTCCAAAACCAGAAAAAGACACTACGAAGAAAGAAAACTACAGGCCAATATCCCTGATGAACATAGACGCCAAAATCCTGAACAAAATACTAGCAAATCGGATCCAGAAATACATCAAAAAAATTATTCACCATGACCAAGTGGGATTCATTCCAGGGATGCAAGGCTGGTACAATATTCGCAAATCAATAAACGTGATACACCACATAAACAAAATGAAGAATAAAAACCACATGATCATATCAATAGATGCTGAAAAAGCATTCGACAAAATCCAGCATCCATTTCTGATAAAAACGCTCAGCAATGTAGGAATAGAGGGATCATATCTCAACATAATAAAGGCCATATATGAAAGACCTACAGCCAACATCATACTCAATGGACAGAAACTAAAAACATTTCCATTAAGAACAGGAACAAGACAGGGATGTCCACTTTCGCCACTCTTATTTAACATTGTACTGGAAGTCTTAGCCACAGCAATCAGACATGAAGAAAAAATAAAAGGGATCCAAATTGGAAAGGAGGAAGTGAAACTGTCATTATTTGCAGATGACATGATATTGTACATAGAAAACCCTAAAGACTCCATCAAAAATCTATTAGACTTAATAAATGAGTTTGGCAAAGTAGCAGGATACAAAATTAACGTCAAGAAATCGACGGCATTCTTGTACATCAATGATGAACTCACAGAAAGAGAAACTGAAAAAACAATCCCATTTACCATCGCTCCAAAAAAATTACGATACCTAGGAATAAACTTAACCAAAGAAGTAAAAGACCTATTTGCAGAAAACTACAGGTCATTGAAAAAAGAAATAGAGGAAGATATAAAAAAGTGGAAGCACATACCCTGTTCATGGATTGGAAGAATTAACATAATTAAAATGTCCATACTACCCAAAGCAATCTATAGATTCAACGCAATCCCCATCAAAATACCAACGACATATTTCATAGAACTAGAACAAATACTTCAAAAGTTCATATGGAACCAAAAAAGACCCCGAATAGCCACAGCAATCTTGAAAAAGAAGAACAAAGTTGGAGGGATCACAATACCAGATATCAGGTTATACTACAAAGCGACTGTAACCAAAACAGCCTGGTACTGGCACAAGAACAGGCATATAGACCAGTGGAACAGAACTGAAAACCCAGAAATGGACCCAAGGCAATACGCTCAATTAATATTTGACAAAGGTGGCAAGAGCATACAGTGGAGCAAAGACAGCCTCTTTAATAAATGGTGTTGGGAAAATTGGACAGCTACATGCAAAAAAATGAAACTAGACCATCAACTTACACCATACACAAAAATAAATTCGAAATGGATAAAAGACTTAAATGTGACCCGTGAATCCATAAAAATTCTAGAAGAAAATGTAGGCAACAAAATTTTGGACATCATACGGAGCAGAATTTTCACTGATACATCACCTAAGGCAACAGAAATAAAGGAGAAAATGAACACATGGGACTACATCAAACTAAAAAGCTTCTGCACAGCAAAAGAAACAATCATCAAAATGGAAAGGCAACCCACTGTATGGGAGAACATCATTGCCAACGATGTATCAGATAAGGGGTTAATTTCCAGTATATACAGAGTGCTCATACAACTCGACAAAAGGAAGACAAAGAACCCAATTAAAAAATGGGCAGAGGAGCTGAATAGACACCTCTCCAAACAGGACATACAAATGGCCAAGAGACATATGAAGAAATGCTCAACATCACTAATCATCAGAGAGATGCAAATTAAAACAACAATGAGGTATCACCTCACACCTGTCAGAATGGCCGCCATCAACAAATCATCAAACAACAAGTGTTGGCGAGGGTGTGGAGAAAAGGGGACTCTAATACACTGCTGGTGGGAATGCAGACTGGTGCAGCCGCTATGGAAAACAATATGGTGCTACCTCAAAAAATTAAAAATTGAACTTCCATTCGACCCAGTGATCCCACTGCTGGGAATATACCCTAAGAAGCCTGAAACACCAATCAGGAAGAATATATGTACCCCCATGTTCATAGCAGCACTATTTACAATAGCTAAGATCTGGAAACAGCCCAAGTGTCCACCAGTAGACGAATGGATCAAAAAGCTGTGGTACATATACACAATGGAGTACTATGCAGCGGTAAGAAAGAAAGATCTCTTATCCTTTGAGACGACATGGAGGGACCTGGAAAGTATTATCCTAAGTGAAAGAAGCCAAGCAGAAAAAGACAAAT
Organism: Molossus molossus; assembly: GCF_014108415.1. NCBI lineage: Eukaryota > Metazoa > Chordata > Mammalia > Chiroptera > Molossidae > Molossus > Molossus molossus. The sequence continues at coordinate 101,171,644 of NW_023425344.1, read as the reverse complement.
ACCACATGATCTCACTTATATACGGAATATAATGAACATAACAGTCTGAGGAATACAGTAGACCCAGACACATGGAAGTAGGGCACAGACTGACATCCCTCAGAAGAGGGGATGGGGGGTGGGGGGGTGGGAAGAGATAAACCACAGAACTTATATGCATGTATGCATGACCAATGGACATGGACAACTAAGCCGGGGACAGGGGGGAGGGGGGGTGGGGTGGGGGGTGCCAATGGGGTAAAAAGGTAAAATATCTGTAACAAAAAAATAAATAAATAAAATTAAAAAAAAAAAAAAAAAAAAAAAAAAAAAAAATCGGTAGATAGCCCTGGCTGGTTTGGCTCAGGGGTTAGAGTGTCGGCCCGTGGACCAATGAGTCATGGGTTCGATTCCGGTCAAGGGCATTTACCTCAGTTCTGGTTCGTTCCGGCCCTGGTCGGGTCGTGTGGGAGGCAACCAGTCAATGTGTCTCTCTCACATCGATGTGTCTCTCTCTCTTTCCCTCTCTCCCTTCCTCCCACTCTATTTGAAGATAAATGGGAAAATATCCTCAGGTGAGGATTAAAAAAAAAAAAATCTATAGACAGAAAAGTATATAAAGCAGAAACCCTCCACCCCACTCGCCTTTCTGATTAGTTGAGAGAGCCCATCTGCCTATGTCAGATGATAGATCTACTTGTTTTGCTCCTTTAATAAATTTGCATGTTTTACTTTCTTAATAAATTTGCTTTAACACCACACAATGATCTGGAGTCACTCATTTGAACTCATTCATACGAGAAGGTAAGAATTGAGGAGGGGATGGCAATTCTTATTCTTATTTCAAGGTCGCCCCTCCAACTCGGGGCTGTCTCATCCTCCCTGGTGCCTGGAGAGGGGCTGTAGCAGGTGCTCAGACAGAGACGGCACCGCTCAGCTTCCTTGTAGCTCAGTATCACCAGGTAACCAAGTCCTGGTCAATGGGATATAAGCAAAGTAAAAGGGCCATTTCCAGGTCTTTCCAGTAAGAAGTCTGGTGCACTCCCCTGGCTCCCTCCCCCCCCCCCCAGGCTGGAACCTGGCTGGCCGGGTGGAAAGCTGCCTTGAGCCCAGAGTGAAAGACCTGTGGAGGATGGCAGAGCCATTCTACCAGATCCTCCAACCTACGTCTGGGCGGGTATGTGAGAAAGAAATAAGCTTCTAGCTCAGATGGCACCCTAACTAATGCATTAAAGTATGGGATTGAAGGCAGTATGGTTTGAAAACTTTGACCTTTTATTGTTTGCTATTTGTCACAAACAACAGTATTTGATTGCTTTGTTGTTAGTCTTCCACCACATGACCTAGGGAAGACCCTAGAGAAAGGCACAGTACAGGGGAAAGAGCATTTTCCCATGAGGAAGCTGCTCAAGAGTATCCTTTAGCCCTGGCCGGTTTGGCTCAGCAGTTAGAGTGTCGGCCCGCAGACCAATAGTCTCAGGTTCGATTCCAGCCAAGGGCATGTACCTCAGTTATGGTTTGTCCCTGGCCCTGGCCCAGGTCGGGGTCATGCAGGAGGTAACCAGTAGATGTATTTCACATCGATGTTTTTCTCTCTCTCCCCCTTCCTCCCACTCTATCTGAGATAGATGGAAAAATATCCTCGGGTGAGGATTAAAAACAAAAAAGAACACCCTTTAATAAATGAGACTTGCTTTTTTTAACTGTAAAATGTAAAGGTGCCTGGGTGTCTCCAAGTCTTCCATCTGTGTTTTACACTCTTTGACTCTCCTGAAAAGACTTCATGATCGTCATGCAATTACAGCTGGCTGGAGGCCACAGTGGGCAAGGCCTAGACTTCTGTGACATCCTCGTACACATGACTTGAAGGAACCTTTTCAAATGTGGAGAACAATACTTTTTTATTATGTAGACTGTAGAACGAAAGCACAAGAAATTGTACATCTTTCAGGGGTGATCCTAGCATCAATAAGCACCAAATATGAGCAACAAAGTAAAAAGTATCTTCAAATTATGAAGCATTAGTGACCCAGAGTGCATCAAAGTGTATTGGATTAATGTAGCCAAAGAGAAATAAGGACACAGAAGAAGGATTAGTCAATGGATTGATGTGTTTTAGGTTGTGAATCAAAAGAAACAGATTGGATTCTTTTCTTTCTGGATCTTCCAAGGGGCAATTAGTTTACAGATGGCCTAAGAGTTGACTTTGTGTTTCTTTGAAAGGAATACTTTTGTGATACTTTGGGAGATAATGAATGGTGTGATTAGTTCTTCAGGTGACATTAAAAAATCCTCCAGTTTTACATGGCTCAACAATTTACAAGTTATCTTACCTGGGGGTTTTTAAATACAGCATATTTTTCTTCTTTCTTCAAAAATACCACTTTATTTTCTGTGTCTCTTGTCCAGTCTGATAAGATTTCAACAACATTTTCATGGTCTTCAAAAAGCCTTTCTGATGAAATAAGAAAAACAAACTAATATTGAGTTAAGCACAATGCCTCATCCTTCACGTAGTTTTCTAGAAACTCCCATTTCTTACATGATGTCAGATTGTAACATTCCTGTTATATTTATTCTTCAGTAACAGGTTTTCAACTTATTTTCCATAAAAAACATGGCAGATGAACCTACACTATATTAACAATGGTCAGCCATTGCATTTTTTTCATATTAGCATTTTTGACTGTAAATAGTTCCAGGTGGAGGTAAGCATCCTATCTGTAAGGAGGACAATTAGGCAATAAGTGGATTAAACTATGCGTGAAACTGTGGAAATGCGCTAAACAATACACGAATATCGGAACCAAACCTACACATAAAGGAAGGCTTTCATTTTTGTGTTTGTGGTTCTTTCGGAGTAGGCCATTTCCTCCAAAATAATTTTCACCCAAAGCTTCTAAAACAGGCAATTCTGTATTCCACTAAACTCTCCTAGGAGACAATTGTTCTGGGAATGGTATTAAGCATAGGAAGTAACCGTATTTTTTTAATTGCTTTTTTCTTCTTTCTTTTTACTAGATCAATTTCTATCAACAGTACTTTGCTCTTTGGGACAGAGCCTCTGCAGCCAAAGTATCAGATATTAGGTGAGTGGGAGGGCGAAAGGGGACAGGGACAGTGATGTGAGGCAGAGTCATACTGTAGTTAAAAAAGTGAACCCAGGCCCTCCCACAGTCCGCTCAGTTTACTAAACATGCAGTAAGAATGATCACCCTGTCACGTTCTTTCCCTTAGGAACCACTAGAGAAGTGACAGTAATAAAGCTTACATTCCCCAAGGTCTGGCCACCTGCCATAAGCCGAGTCTCTTCCCGACAAAGAAATGAAGAGGCAGGAACTGAGTCTGACAGAGGGAAGTGATGTCTGGGAAGTCTTGATGGCCTTGAATCAAACTCTTCTGAATAGACCAAAACCCATATTAAAGCAAATCCACAAGTTTTTGGAGTACAGCCTACAGCTGGGGATGGGACTTACCAATTTGTAGTTCTGGGTATATTTCATAAAGACACCAGTCTACACTGCAGTCACAGTGGGTTTTCTCAAAAAGGTTGTCTAGAACGTCTCGGGCCAGCTGCCGCTCATCCACCATCAGCGACTTTGTGCTGTTATCATTCATGTGCACCTTGACAACCAGCTGAGGATAAAGCCACAGAGCAGTCACCAAATGTCAGCAACTGAAGAAGGCCACCAAGATTTAAGGTTTCAAAGCTGCTATTGCTTCTGCTAATTTAAGTAAGAATGTGTCCCATGAATGAACTCAGTATGAACTCACTCCCACTCTGAACACTTGTTTAAGGTGCTAGGAACCAATTCACAAAAATAGAAAAACGTACGCTAAACAAAGTCCTGGCCCAGCCTTCAGAGACTGCAGTCTGTGAGGGAGGCAGAAGACAAACGAAACCCCAGTGCTGACTTCCTGTTTTCCTCACATCTGTCTGTTACTTATTCAGGCTCATCAGGTTTTTCTTGATTGAAAAATCACACCTGAATCTTTGTAATGAATTCTTCTCTTTTGCTTAGCTGGATTTGGGTCCTTTTTATGCAACCCAGGAGTTCTAAGACCCAGGTGGGACTCGGGTGGTTAGCCTGCAGTGCTTTGAAGGCAGGGAGTGCGCAGCACCATGGCATCACTGAGGACCTTACTGAGGGCCGGGTGGTATCCCAGCAGATTAGAGGTGGATTCAGTGAAATGAAGTAGACTGAGAAACACGCTGTTATGGAGGCATGCAGGCAAATTATTGCTCTAACTGATGTTTCATTCTGTTTGTAAAATCCTACTGCACTGAATTCAGAGTCAAATAGGTAGTCATCTCATTTCAAACCTGGAGGGTTTGGTGGGAACAGCATTTACTCATCTCCAATAAGGACATAGGATTTTGCTAGCGTTTCCCAGACAACTCATAAAAGTTATTAAGTTTCTGATCCTCGAGAGAGACCATGATTCTGATGCACTACAACAAAGTTAATTCATAAAGTAATGCAGCTAGGGTTTGTGTTTTCTTTGACGTGTATATTTGTAGCATATTTTCAATTACAGTAGTTTGTTATCTGAGTGTTAAAGGTTATAATGGTGGTATATATCCAGACTTCAAAAGGAACAGTGGAAATTTGCCTACTAAACTGATTTTACCCAATGAATTAGTCTAGTTAGGGTCTATCTTTGAGTGCAGTGGGGGGGAGGAGGTGCTACCTTTCTCCTTCCAGACAGTCACTGCCTGACCAGCTATTCCTCTCACAACCAGGAGAGAAATGGTGGAGATTTCATCAACCGGAGCCGTCTGATACTCTTGCTTAAATTTCTATTCTGTCTTGAAAAAGGAAGTGTGAGATAGCTAACGACAACTTCCGCCTATTCTGTCTGCCTAGGGTTGGTCGTGGCAATTCACAAATGAAACTTAGCATTCGAGAGACACTGTACAGTTGGTAATATTTCTCCCTCCCCAAAACTTTGGGTTAGATTTTGAACAAGCTGGGAAACTACCCCTCCGTCCCACTTCCACCCAATCTGATCTTCAGAACATTCCTGTGTCAGCAGAGGGAAGGTGCAGTTCCCTGGTCTGTTAGCAGAGTCACTGATAGGATGTGGGCGGTGATGAAAGTCTGGGTTAGCAGCAGGCAAGGACGAGTGGAAGCTTCATGTAGTGCCTTGTCTTCCCAAGAGTCAAAATGGAGAAATCAGGGCAGGAAACATGCATTTTCTGTTTCTGAGACCTTGTTAATTTAGGCTTGTCTAAGAACACCTTTTTCCCCATTGGAAACCTGTAGTCCAGAAACCTCTAGTTGGATAGTTGCTTTTTTCCATATTTGTCTTTTGATATATTTAAAATGATAGGTCCAGGACCAAAGATACATTCACCTGACTGGAGAAATAAGGCCGAGAGGGTTGCATGGAAAAACAGATACTGCCCAGATGGTGTGGCTCAGTGGTTGAGCATCGACCCATGCACCAAGAGGTTGCTGGTTCAATTTCCAGTCAGGGCACATGCCCAGGTTGTGGGCCCGATCACCAGTGGAGGGGTATGAAGGAGGCTGCCAATCGATGTTCTCTTTCATCGATGTTTCTCTCTCTTGATGTTTCTCTCTCTCTCTCAAATCAATAAAGAAAGAAAGATACTTCTCAAATAGTGGTCTTTACTATAATTTATTTTCTATGGAAGGTATACCCACTGCTCTCTGCTGAGAATTATTGTTATAAAGCAGCGATTTTCAACTTTTTTCATCTCATACACACATAAACGAGTTACTAAAATTCTGTGGCACACCAAAAATTATATTTTTGCTGATCTGTCAAAGAAAAAGGTATGAGTTTGATTCATTCACGCTGAATGGCTATTGCTGTGTTGGCTGTTGCCATTTTTAAATTGGACAATCTAAGTGAAAAGAGGTCAGTGTCCCTGACTAGTCAGGTATTGCATGTTTTAAAAATTCCTGTGGCACACGGGTTGAAAATCACTGCTATAAAGTGGCTACATATCCTAGGAAGCACTGCCAATGTTAGGATTTAGAAGACTTAATCTTCCTGATGGGAAAAAATTATTGATGTTTGACCACATCTCATTCTTACGTAGGAAATCTTGAGAAAATAAAACATGTTGGTGTTTTCTTTTGTTTGTTTTATAGAGAGGAAAAAATATAAGCCAATATTTGACAATGATGAAAGGTATTTATTTATTTATTTATTTTGCAGAAATTGCAAAATAAATTTAATCCACATGTAGTTATGCATGTCCACAATTATAAAACTTAGAAATAAAAAACCAAGAGAAGGGTGGTGATTCTTAGCAAGAAAGAATCACATTTATTATTTGTCACAGCTTCCATCACATTTGCAGACTGAAGAGAACCGCGCCAACACATCACACCGCTAAATCGCAGTTATGTGGTTTAGCAAATCCAGTGCTTTTCATACCTACACCATGTGACATAGGGTAAAATGATTCAAGAATAAAGCTTCCTTTGCTAATCCATTATAGAAACGTTTTTCAACTGGTGTGCCACAGAATTTTTATAATGTGCAATACCTGACTATTCAGTCAGGGGCACTGGCCTCTTTTTCCTCAGATTGTCAAATAAAAAAAATTACAACAGCCAACACAACAACAGGAGCCATCCGGTGTGAATGAATCAATATTATATCTAATTTTTTGTCAGATTGGCAAAATATATATTTTTGGGTATGCCGCAGAATTTTAGAAATTCATTTAGGTGTGCCATGAGAGGAAAAAGGTTGAATTGCTGTATTACAGTAAAGATTTTATAGTTTTTATAATGTCATCTTGTTCCCTTGCAAGCTGTTAAATGCAAGAATATCCTAGCTCTGAATCATTTGCAATATATTTTTCTTCTAAAATAAAATTTACAAATGGAATTGTTCTGAGTTACAGAGCTTTACAACAAACAAAGTTAATGAGTGAGTCTGATTGTGTTTCCAGTTCCCAAAGCTCTGTCCTATAAGATGTATCCATCATTCTAATCTCAAATGATGATGTCAACACCCACAGAACATGGGAGGGCAAAGGACTTTAGATAACTCATTTTCCATCCTTTAAAAGCACAGTGTGGCCCTGGCCGGTTTGGCTCAGCGATTAGAGCGTCGGCTCGCGGACCAGAGTCCGGAGTTTGGTTCCTGCTAAGGGCACGTAGTTGCAGTTTGTCCCTGGCCCCGGTTGGGGTTGTATGGGTGGCAACCAGTCGATGTGTCTCTCTCACATCAATGTTTCTCTCTCTCTCTCATCCCCCCTCTCTCTCTTCCGCTCTATCTGAAGAGAAATGCAAAAATGTCCTCAGGTGAGGATAAAAAAAAAGCACAGTGTGGATTATGTATGAGTGCATTAGTCACTTTATTAAGGTATGAGTCTGTAAGTTATTTTTCTAGTGTTCTGTGCCACACACAGACTTTTGTTTTAAGGCAGACATTTGGAGTGTCTGAAAGCACAAATATACAACTTCGCCTTTCAGTTTTCCTTTCCCACTGCTCAGAGAGACTTTTCTGATTCACATCTTTTTTGTGGAATCAGGCAGGTTGTGATTTGTTTGCTGTTACATCTCACCTCCACTATATGATGGCTCTCCCTTTCTGATGCACAGCAGGTTTGCTTGGGCCTATACTGCTTTATTTCCTTTTGGGCACTTATCTCTCCTGCTAGAATTTACCTCTCCACCAGCAGGGACCTCACTTGACTTGCTCACCTCTCTGTCTTCCGAGCCCCTGCTCTACAAGACGGGGATGTGTCAGTGAGGGAAACACAAAATCTCTGGAGAGCTCTGTGGGGTAGGAAGGAGATGTACCAGTACACACGATAAACGAGTGCAGTGGAGAGTGTGCTGGAAGGTGACGAGCACTGAGAAAAAGGATGCTGGGGAGGGCAGGGAGTCACTGGGGTGTGTACGATGTCTGATAGGAAAAGCCTCACTGGGCCTGTGGCCAGCCCTAGAAGAGGGACAGAGAGGACCCCTGGAATCTGGGGGAGAGCTTTCCAGGCAGCGAGGCCAGGGTGTGCCTGGAACATCTAAGGAGCAGCTGCGAGACCAGGTACTACGAACGGGGTGAGGGAGGGAGAGGTGGGAGACACAGGGCAGCCAGATCAGACGGGGCTTTAGGCTGCTGTGAGTGTATTTACTGTGCGAGACGAGTGCCGCTGGAGGCCCTTGAGCAGAGGGACAAGAAGAAAGGGTGGGAACCGGAGCACACGAGGAGAGGCTGGTCTCAGAACCATGCCAGTGCAGTCAACGCAACAGGAGGACTATGGACTCTGTCGCAGACGCCGGCAGGCAGGCAGGTGCACCGGGCAGCAACCCCATCAGGAGAGTGGATGTGGACCAGGAGAGGGCTGCTGGAGGTTTTACGAGTAGAAATAGTTTTCTAGGTTAGTGGGAGAGTGACTGGGCTGGCACAGCTCAGGCAACACTGAGGGCCAGGCTGAGAGGGAGGAGAGCGGGATTGAACCAGGTGTCACAGAATGAATGGAACCAGGAGGATCTGGAGACTCACAGAGGAAACTTGAAAGTCTGTATCCAGTCCTGGCTGGGTAGCTCAGTTGGTTAGAGCATTGCCCCGATATGTCATAGTTGCGGGTTCAATTTCCGGTCAGGGCACATACAAGAATCAACCAATGAATGCATAAATAAGCAGAACAACAAATTGATGTTTCTCTCTCTCTCTCTAGAAAGCAATACATTAAAAAAAAAGATCTAGCCCTGGCCGATTTGGCTTAGCGGTTAGAGCATTGGCCTGTGGTCCAGAGAGACCCGGGTTCGGTTCCCACTAAGGGCATGTACCTTGGTTGCAGTTTGTCCCTGGCCCTGGTTGGGTTGTGTGGGTGGCAGCCACTTGATGTGTCCCTTTCACGTCGATGTTTCTCTCTTTCTCTCTCCCTCCCTCTTACTCTATCTGAACAAAATATGGAAAAAAATGTCCTCAGGTGAGGATAAAAAAAAAATCTAGATCCAGGGACAGTCATGGAATATTTATTTAATATTAGTCAACATGTATTGAATACCTGTATTCAGAGGACTGTGAACATAAAGTCCAATATGAAAAGAATGAGTCACCCAACTATATATGAAAACCTCTTATGGAGTCTCAGAGAAGGTATATGCTTCAGAAGTTGAAATAAGACAAAGACTATTTCATCTTTCTTTTAATCAATTAACTATTATTAACTTTTATTAGGTGTATGCTTCTACTAAAGTTAAATACAGGTGTTCTGTTGTAATACGGTGTATGTACTCCTGAAAAACCTATGCTGTACAAAAATTGCACAATAAAGTTACAGGCTTATTGGGAAAATAGGTTGGGGCAGGTCGCTCAAAGCTATGCAACTTGGAAACCAGAGCACTAGCAAGTGAACATTCGGCACACGGGGAGGTAAGTCGGACATCCCGGCAGGCAGGCGGAGAGGCTGGGGGGCTGCCTCAGGGAAACGACAGACGCACACAAGCAATCCCGGAAATGCCGTGATGGAGGCCAGGCCAACCGAAGATGAGCTCGGACCCAATTAAGGTGGGCCCAGAAGGGGGCGCCACCTGCTATTAGCTGATGGCTGAGCAGAACCAGAAAGGGCTTCTTGGGGGTGAGGCAACCCTGGCTATAGAGACTTGGAAACTTCCATGCGTATGCTAACATAAGTCTCCTGTGTCTCAATTACAAATCAGCCAACTGATATCACAGAAAGAATACCTATATAATTCATCTTTGTCCTTAAGTTTAAAAAATTACAATTATTTAGAAAGTACCACTTGACATTTTATTTTTTTTATGATTAACTATAATAAAATGTCATTAATTTAATTCTTCCGTGTAAAAGGGATTCATAGTTTACCTTCTTGACCTTGGCCTCTTTCAGTTTTTCCAATGCCAGCTTAATTTTATCAGCTTTCACCTGGGCTTCTTCTTCCTCCTGGAAAATGGTGAGACATTCAACACCGTCCGGGAAAGAACACCACAAGTAAATACCTGTGCCATTGCTGGTGTCTGAGTTACTTCATGTTAGCAAAAGGCTGTATTATAAGGCACCAAATTTCGCATGATTGATTTTCAGAATTAAGTGACCATAAGAGAAATCTCCAGCCCAGAAATAGAGAAGGCAATCACCCTCTATATCTAGAAAGAGTAACTTAAAAGGAGAAATGATGACAGTAACAAAACTTCACATATTTGATCCACAAAAATCTCTGCTTAGCTCAAAACTGGGGTCCCCTGAGGAGTCTATATAGGTGGATCTCAAGGGATATGAGCACTTCAGAAGTTTTATATATATATACCATTTCAACCATTTTAAGTGTACAATTTCAGTGGCATTAAATACATTCACACTGTTATGCACCCATCACACTATCCACCTCCAGGACTCTTTTCATATGAGGTCCTTAGAGTAGTTAAATTCACACAGAGAGAAAGTAGAATAGTAGTTGTCAGGGGCTTCAGCAAAGGGGGAATGGGGAGTTATCATTTAATAGGTATAGAGTTTCAGCTCCGGCTGGGGTGGGAGGCGCTCAATTGGTTGGAGCATCATCCAGTACACCAAAAGGCTGCATGTTCGATTCCCAGTCAGGGAACATACCTAGACTGTGTGTTTGATCCCTGGTCAGCATGGGAGGCAACCAATCCATGTTTCTCTCTCTCTCTCTCCCCTTTCCTCTCTCTCTCAGATCAATACAAAACATATTCTGGGGTGAGGATTAAAAAAAAAGTATAGAGTTTCAGTTTTGCAAATTGAAATTATATGCATTCTTTTGGGTCAATATGCACTTTTCTGGGATTCCTACTTTTCATTAGATCCCTAAGAGTCCTTAATTCTCCCAAAGTTAAGACTTAGGCTCAAATTTAAATGTACAATTCACCAATAAAACACTGACAACCACACATGAGCAGGCAGAAGAGAGAATGAAATATTTTATGAGCCCCAAACTTTGATTTTTGCAAGTTAATATTCTGATAATAGGATTATTAAGGATCTTCTACCTCTATTTATAATGATGAGGAAATGAGCTGTTCTGGTCATGCTCCAGTTACTCGAAAGTAGGTATATATTCTCACACCAGTAGTTTTAAAAATTTTTTTGAGCCCCAAGCCCCTTTTAGGAATTTATTAAATTTATTAAAGCTTCACACATGCATTCAACTTTGCACACACTTTCAGGAATAATGGCCTTCTTGACATCTTCATGAACCCTATATTAAGAGCCTCTGCTTGTTAGAATGGTTATTTAAAAAAAAACAAACAAAAAAAACTAGAGATAACAAGTGCTGGTGAGGATGGAGAGAAAAAGGAGACCCTTGTGCACTGTTGGTGGGAATGCAAATTAGTGCAGCCACTATGGAACACAATACGAAGGTTCCTCAAAAAATTAAAAATAGATCTACCATATAACCCAGCAATTTCACTTCTGTGTATATATCCTAAGAAAATAAAATCACGGTTTTGAAGAGATCTGTGCTCCCATGTTCACAGCAGCATTGTTAACAATAGCCAAAACTTGGAGAAAACCTAAGTGTTCACTGATGGATGAATAAATAAAAAAAGTATATATTTATTTATAAATGCATATATAGCCCAGCCAGTGTAGCTCAGTGCATTAAGCATCGTCCCATGGATTGAGAGGTCCTGGTTTGATTCCTGGTCAGGGCATATGCCCGGGTTGCAGGCTCTATCCCCAGTGTGGAGCATGCAGGAGGCAGCCAATTGATGTATTTCTCTCACATCAATGTTTCTATCTCTCTCAAAATCAATAAAGACATATTTAAAAATGTGTATATATATACACACACAATAGAATATTATTCAGCCACAAGAAAGGAGAAAATCCTATTTATGACAATATGGATGGACTTTGAGGGCAGTATGTTAAGTGAGATAAGTCAGACAGAGAAAGACAAATACTGTATGATCTCACTTAAGTGTGGAATCTAAAAAAGCTGAACTCGTAGAAACAGGGAGTAGAGCAGTGGTTCCTAGGGTGTGGGGGATGAGGGAAATAGGGAGATGTTGGTTAAATGGTACAAACGTCCAGTTATAAGGCAAATTAGTTCAGGGGATCTAATGTATAGCACGGTGAATATAGTAAAAAATACTGTGTATATACTTGAAAGTTGGTAAGACAGTAGATCTAAATGTTCTCATCATAAGTACACAAAAAAGGTAACTATGTAGAGTGATGGAGGTGTTAACTAACCTTATCATGGAAATCATTTACAATCTGTGTATCAAATCATGATGTTGTACACCTGAAACTCACTGAATATTATGTCAATTACAGCTCAATAAAAATGAAAAAAAGAGCCTCTGCTCTATATGGATCACCAATTTAAAAATAATTTTTCTAGCCCTGGCCAGTTTGGCTCAGCGGTTGGAGCATTGGCCTGCGGTCCAGAAAGACCTGGGTTCGGTTCCCACTAAGGGCATGTACCTCGGTTGCAGTTTGTCCCTTGGTTGGTCGTGCGGGTGGCAACCACTCAACATGTCCCTTTGACGTTGATTTTCCTCTCTCTCTCTCTTCCTCTCTCTTCCTCCCACTCTATCTGAACAAAAAATGAAAAAATGTCCTCGGGTGAGGATAAAAAACAAAAACAACAAAATAATTTTTCTACCATAAATATATAATATAGCAATGAATATGATTTACTACTTGATTTATATTCAATATTTGTTCATTCCAAAGGCACTGAAGAAACCTTCAGGGTTACTAGGCTCATATATATGGACACCAACCATAATCATATAGTTCAGCAAATATGGAAGCCATAAGAGATGGATATTCTTACTCTAAAATATTGTTAACATGATGTACTCTAAGAAAAAAATCTTAAAAGTTCTTTTTTTACTTTTGTGAGACATGTTATAAGTTAACGTCCCAAATAATGACCATATCAACTTTCTAGTTGTTTTCCCAGTATTCACAAATGTATTACTATCAAGCACTCATCGCCTGCCTGCCCCACAACACCCTTCCCTAACGACAACATTACACGCTGACCGTCAGCAAACTTCCATTTGGTTCCATCAGATACAGGCAGGGATGCCTTCTGCTCCCCATGTGCTGGGCTGGCAGCAGGGGCCCAGAACTGCATAAACCAATTCCACATTCATACCAAGTTGACAAGACATTACCCCCCAAAGTTGACTATTATCAGAAAGTGCTGTATATAAATACAGATTTTAGCCCAACTATAATAATTCCTGATTATGGCCTTAATATGTTCCGCATATACACCTATGTATCTTGTTTTTGGAGGACTCTGCCTTTGCAGTGAACATACTCAGTATCCTTGTTTCTTACTATCTCAGAGCTTTCAGGGTACAAACTTATGAATGTAACTTTCACTTGGAAAAAAATAAAAACGATGGGTAGCCGAGGTCCTGCCATCTGTGGCCTGGCGCACTTACCTGAGAGAGAGGTGCAGGAGGGGGTGGTGGCGGAGGAAGGTCTAACATGGGATCTTCTGGTGGAGGTGGTAAATCATCCTCATATTGGCTCATACTAGTTGCAGTGACATTTGTTCCATAACCAGAAGAGGCTGCGCCACTGAAATGAGATACTTCCTGAGGGGCCGGATGACACTGACTCCGAGAAGATTCCTTCTGTGCCTGGATTGTCCTCTGTTCAGCCTCACTTATATCTGCTACCAGATCCGCCATGAGCGCATCCAAGTCTTGGTCTTCCAGTGCATTTAGGGATTCTGATAGGGAAAATCACATTAATAATAAAAACAAAGATTTGTGCCTGGAAAAACAGAATAAAGGTTATTTTAAGAGTAATATTTGAGCACTGGTTGTGAGAGGCTGAGGGTGGGTGCGGGCCAACAGGGAGAGGCTGGTAAAAGGGCACAAACTTTCAGCTATAAGGTGAATAATAAGGTTGAGGATCTAATGGTGACCGTAACTGGTAACGCTGCATTGTGTAACTGAAATGTGCGGGGAGAATTTAACCTAAATGTCATTATGAAAAAAGAGAAAAGGATACCTATATGAGTGTGCAGAGGCAAATCTCCACTGCTCACATGTTCAGGTATATGTTGTCTATCAATATCAGAATTTTATAAAAGGGTGTTATTGCTTTTCTGAAACTTCATGACTGTTACCCATGCAGAGTGATTCATAGTTTACCTTCTTTAATTCAGTGTTATAATGGACATGACATAAATAATACATTTATATGGCAAGTAGTAGAGAAGAGGATGGGGAAAAAGAAAAGAGGTGTATTATAATCGATCAAGATATAGACATTGGTACCTAAGTGTTTATCAAAAAATTACTGAAAATGACAGAACTAAATGACAGTGAGTGTTAGAAATTAAACTTGGAACTTCAGATTTCTGTATTATTTTGCTTTTTATTCTTTTGGTAGGCACTACCAGTCTTTGGAAAATCTTTTTCTTTCTTTTTTTCTTTTAAAATCCTCACCTGAGGATATCTTTCCATTTATCATCAGAGAGAATGGAAGGGAAAAAGGGTGGGAGGGAGCAAAGGAGAGAGGGAGAGAGAGAGAGAGAGAGACATCAATGTGAGAGAGACACATTGACTGTTGCCTCCCACACTACCCAACCAGGGCTGGGGATGATGAACTGCAACCGAGGTACATGCCCTTGACCGGAATCGAACCTGCAACTCATTGGTCTGCAGGCCAACACTCTAACCACTGAACAAAACCGGCCAGGGTAGGAAACTCTTTTTCAAGAGTTGCAATAAATTCTCATTCATTTGGAAGTGATTACTTAAAAATTCATTGGAATCTGAATAATATGTGGACTAAAGATTGTCTCTACACTAAGCAAGAAGAGAGATTTTTGTTAATAATATAATGTGATGATCTCAGGGAGAATAAAAATGTCAAATAGAGAAATATATCATTTATATTAATTATATATAGAAATTAAAATATATTTTATTTGGAAGCATCCATTCATATAATATCAATCATTATTTAACAAACGGTTCAACACTATCCTTGAAGAAACATTTACTTATTAATATTTTTATACTACTGTACCTTATTAGTCTAAAGGCTTGGATAAAAGAAATTCTCTTTAGTTCTTAAAAAAAAAATAAGGTAGTTTTGAGACTTGACGCTCAAGTAGGAAAGTGTCCCCTTTCATTACAAGCAAACGTGTCTTCTTGCTCTTTCAACTCAATCCAGACACACAAAAAAGGCAATCTGAAAGCCAGGGCTATAAAAATTATACTTATCAAGATGTCCAGGTTCCTTGAATGTTGTTATCAAATTGCGGTTCCACACAAATTTTAGTCATTATTATGATTTCAAATTACTTAAGGAAAGAAATTATCATGCTTACCATTTAAATCCTTAAAACCCACACTGTAGTTAAATTCAGCTCTGGGAGGTTTAGGATCCGAAGGAGGAAGAGTGTCGACTCCTAAACTCTGTGGAAACAGATCCGTACCCCCCCAAAGTTACTCAGGATGCTAACATTTTTGTAGCACATTTAATCATTAAGTCAAAAGTCATTTATTGTTTACACATTTTTTTTCTCTAAATATGTCCTTTCTTTTTTTTTTATATCCTCACCCGAGGATATTTTTTCATTGATTTTCAGATAGAGTGGGAGGGAGGGGGAGAGAGAGATAGAGAGAGAAACATCGATGTAAGAGGGACACATCAACTGATTGCCTTCTGAACAACCTCAACCAGGGCTGGGGACCAAACCGCGATGGAGGTACTTGCCCTTGACCAGAATTGAACCTGCAACTTTTTGGTCCACAAGCTGATGTTCTATCCACTGAGCCAAACTGGCCAGGGCTCTAAATATGTTCTTTACAAATGGTATTCCTATTTGAAAATGTTTTATGTGATTTTTTTCCCCCTCTGCATAAGATTTCAGCTTAAAAATTATTCTAGCCTGGCTGGTGTGGCTCAGTGATTGAGCATAGACCCATGCACCAGAGGTTGCTGGTTCCATTCCCAGTCATGCCCAGGTTGTGGGCCCAATTCCCAGTGCGGGGCATGCAGGAGGCAGCCAATCGATGTTCTCTGTCATTGATGTTTCTCTCTCTCTCTCTTTCTTTCTAAAACCATTAAAAAAGAAAACATATTTTAAAAAATTATTCTAGAAAGTACATCTTGAAGAAAAATAGGAAAACTGAGAATGATGAGAAAGTTAATTTTTACAAACAACAGAAAAATTTTTTGTAATGATGCATTAGTGATCTATACTCTATACAGTATTCTTTAAAAACATACACCATTCTTCATTTATTTTGTAGAAAAGTCCCAACCTTATTTAGGAATATTAGGTTATTTTTATTTCAATATTTTATGCAGGAAATGATGAAGCAGCCAACCATGCTCTGAATCGATGAGAACACACACGACACACCAGCTCACACGACTCTGTACCCTGGGTCAGTGGTTCTCAGGTCAGCAGCATTTGGGCTCCAGTCAGTAGTGACTGACCCTGAGTTCATCTGGTCTTTCTTCGACCGGAGCCTATGGCTTCGTGGCTTTCATGCTACTTTGAGGGGATAAAGTTCCTACAGTGTAGCGGCCACAGTAACCTCCTCTAGTCCTTTAAAATGTAGCATTTCCTCAAAATCCAAAAGATTTATTAAAGGATAATGTAATTTTCTTACCTCTCTGTGAAAGGTAAGTGCAGGGGAGATTGTTCAGTGGTGGTGGTTGTGGGAGGGATTCACTTGGGGAAAATTCCTCTGTTGGCTAAATGTTTGACCATGATGAGCATGAGAACTGCTGTACAGGATGTAGGTGTGACCAATGTATTCGACAAACTGAACTCGGGTATAATTAGGAAAAAGGCTTTATTTCCCCGACCAGTGTCACAGTTACATCAGTAATGTATGATATTGTCAACCTCCAATTTTTAAAAACATCTCTCTTTTCATATTAAAATTACACTCTGTAACCCCATTTTTTTTTTCTAATTTGATAGTTAAAAAGGAAGACTTACCTGGGTCAAAAGATCCATTTCTCCCAGCAAATTGCTGAACATTTGGTCTATATCATCATTTGATTCATCCATCTGAAAAAGAAAGCAACCCAGATATAAACAGTCTAATAAAAGCCTGGTGTCTGGAATTGTCCCAGCGTTGTTTTCTGTCTCCAAGTGCCCCATCCATGGTTGAGTCGGGAAGAGAAGGCCATATGGAAAGGAAGGTTAATTTCAGTCTGAAATTCCATGATGGATCCCTTTCCAGTTTGGTCCGTCCAAGATTGAACCAAACCCTGGGCAACTGCCTCAGAGCTACAATCAGACTTTGTTTCTCCAGACTAAACTAGTCTCTCTGGGGCCAAATAGACAAAGTAGACATTGTTCAGGAATTCACCTCATCCCAGGGCACCCTTCTTAGAAGAGGAGAAAGCCTTATGCCACAGGTGACTATGAAGAACACAGATGCAGAACTTCTTCTCCACTTAAAAATTTACACAGAGCCCAGCTGGTGTGGCTCAGTGGTTGAGCATTGACCCATGTACCAAGAGGTCGCCGGTTCGATTCCTGGTCAGAGCGCATGCCCAAGTTGTGGGCCAGATCCCCAGTAGGGGGACATGCAGGAGGTGGTTAATCGATGTTCTCTCTCATCGATGTTTCTATCTCTCTCCTTTGCCCGTCCTCTCTCTCTAAAATCAATAGAGAGAAAAAATTTTTTAAAAATTTACACAGAAGTTCTGGCCAGTTTGGCTCAATGGTTAGAGTGTCGGCCTGTGGACCAATGAGTCACGGGTTTGATTCCGGTCAAGGGCACGTATCTCAGTTGTGGTTTGTTCCTGGTCCTGGTGGTCGTGCAAGAGGCAACCAGTCGATGTGGTTCTCTCACATTGATGTTCCTCTCTGTCTCTTTCTCCCTCCCTCCCTCTCACGCTATCTGATAATAAGTGGAAAAATATCCTCAGGTGAGGAATTAAAAAAAAAAATGAAAAAAATTTACACAGAAATATGTCAGGAGTGGGTAAACATCTCTACCAAATGATTCCCTGCTTTACAAAACTCTCTGAAGCAGCAGCTTTGGTATATTTATTTGGAAGTATTGGGATGATAAATAGAACTAAAATGATCTCACCATCAAGTGATAAGAGACGGAAATAAATCATGTGGTATCTTACAGCAGAACCTTTCTTTGTCTAATATAAATAAAGCAATTGCCTAAGAGTGGAAAAGTGTGCCCACACAGTGGGGTGGGAACACCCGTGAGGTGACACCAGCCACTCTCTCCTGACACTTTTCGCAAGGCTGGGTTAGGAAGGTAGGAGACATGATTACGAGGCCTCCTTCAGCTACTAATTAGTAGTATGCTGTTTGGCAAAGGGAATGAACTACTTCACCTGTAGAATGAGGAGTTGTCTGGAGATCATTTCTAAGGATCCTAAATGCTCTAAAACATGAGATTAATGCTAATTACAGCTCTAGCTAAGAAGTCTGGTGAGAGTAGAAGATCAGCATGTATTATTATATCAAACAATATTTGTGTGTGTGTGTATGGGTGTGATCGTGTTTTAATCATTATATATGTTAACTTAAACATACACAAAAACAGAAAATGATATGATTTTCATTAACCTAATGTCCAGCTTTAACAATTGTCAATTCACCACTGATCTTTTAATTTTAAATATTACATCTATATTTTCTCCATCATTATTTTGAAGCAAATATTATTTTTTCATAAATATTTCAGTATGTAGAGCTAAAAGATCTTCTTTTACCATAACCATATCACCACCATCTCTGATGATTACTGACTTTCCGGAACACCCTCTCTGGGCTCCAGTGGAGGAGGTGTCCTGCAGGACCACGGTCAGCTACAAAAGCAGGCTGGCCGGGAAAGGGCCAGAAAGGGGACTTCAGTTAAAACTCGAGAGGTCCATGACACCATGGGACAAGCACATTCCTAAAGAGCAGACCCACACGAGAGAATCAGGTGTGCGCACCCACAGGACAGGGAGTCATTCGGGTGGGTAGGTGAGCCCTCGGGTACGAAAGTGACAGGCAAGGCAGACACTGCAAGTGTGAGTCTGTGTGTGAGTCGGCAGGACTCCAGCAGAGCGTCAGTGAAGAAGCTGGGAAGATGGCCATCCTCTTCCTTGTGGGTCGTTGGACACAGGGTTTATTGCACTCAGGAGAGGGAAAGAGAGCTGGACCCATTCCCATGTAGTTTTATCCCCTCCCAGTTGCTTACAAAGTATCTGAATCATACCCTTCCTTCTTCAAATTACCTATAAAATGGAGGAAAGGAGGTCCAAAAAGTACCCATGGTTTCACAAACTGTCCCTTCAAAAAGTTAATCTGGTATTCAAAATCATATAGTGGGTGATTCATTCATTATTTAATAAAAGGAAATTAACAGAATAAACAATAAAATTTCAGAACTGCCCATTTATTTCCATCAGAATATTATGTAGTACAATAATGTAACAAAATAGAAGTATCTTTCAGGTGAATTATTACTAACAGGAAAAGTGGACAGTATTAGTGTTAACATATTTCAAATTTCTCATAAGAGAAAAGTAATCCATTCAAAGTGCAAAAACAGATGTATGATCTGACCTCAAAACTTCCAGCCAGTATTACAATATACTCACAGGATCCAAAGATAATGTTTATAGGAAGAAACTTGCTATTGAAGTGCTCTCTTAAATCATTAAATTTGGAAAAGCACTACAATGATGAAGAATGAAGTCTTGAAAGGAAACATGGCATCCATGAGTCAGAAAAACCACTGGGCCCAAAGACCTTGGTTTCTCAGCCTGTGCACACCACCCCTCCACAGCGGCTTAAGAACATGCCAGAGTGAATCTTTCACTTAAGATGGAAATAACTCAAATGTTATAGGGTAATAAGAAGCTAGGAAAATTCCAGAGCAGAAAAAATAGGGAAACTGCAACAGGAACATTAAAACAAGGCCAAACAGTCTGGCCAGTGTGGCTCAGTGGTTGTCAACCCAGGCACCAAGAGGTCACCAGTTTGATTCCCGGTCAGGGCACATGCCCAAGTTGTCAGCCCGATCCCCAGTGGGGGGCATGCAGGAGGGGGTCAGTCGATGTTCTTTCTCCTTGATGTTTCTACCTCTCTCTCCCTCTCTCTCTAAAATCAATAAAGGAAACAAACAAACAAAAAACCAAGGCCAAACAATGTGGGCAATTTGCAACTGGCCTGCAAATAACAAGCCATATCTTCCTCAGCCAAGAACCCTTGAGAACAAATGGTTAAAAGCCTCCCTAAGGAGAGAATGCAGGTAAGGGGGAGAGTAGGGGAGAGTCTTTTTCACCCACTAAACAAAGAAATCAGCCATTTTAGTGACGGGGAAAGGAAAATAGGGCAGTTTTCTCTTTTTACTCCCTAAGCAGAGAAGCCAGCAGTCTCAAGGTTTGGCAACATAAAATTGCCTGGTGCTTCTCATGAATTCTGGGAAGGACAAAACAAAGTAGAAAGGGACTTAAGAATTAATCTGTACCAGAATATTCAGCAGAGGACTTTGAAACCTATAGACAGGAGGGTATAGAACGCCTGGGACCCCCATCCAACTTGCTCTTCAGATTACCCCCATCCGTCTGCACTTCATACGCCAGGTGTACAGATTTGCTTGCTTCTTTAATAAATTTGCTTGCCTTAATAAATTGTTTTTTTCACAATGCAATCCTCTACAGTTTTCTCATTTAAAGTCATATATATGAGAAGACAAGGATCGAGGAGGGGACAGCTCTCTCTCTCTGACGCGGGGCTGTCCTGTAACACCTCTCGGGCGCCTGTGAGAGGGGCCTGTTTCAAAAACAGCATTCTCAGGACTTCCGCTGAAACTCTTGCTAGGCTCATCTGGGAAAAATCTTTCCCCCTGCCCTTTCATTCCTTCCTTTCCCCCAGAGTCTGTTGATATGGAATTATTAAAAGCAGTCAGAATAAAAAATATGCTGTAAATCTAGTAGTAAGCAAATCTGCTACTGAATGAACCACAGTTTATTTATTTATTTATTTTATCCTCACCCGAGGACATTTTTTCCATTTTTTTTTGTTCAAATAGAGTGGGAGGGAGAGAGAGAGAGAGAGAGAGAAACATCAGTGTGAAAGGGACACATCGAGTGGCTGCCACCCCACGACCCAACCAGGGCCGGGGACAAACTGCAACTGAGGTACTTGCCCTTAGTGAGAACCCAGGTCTCTCTGGACCGCAGGCTGACGCTCTAACTGCTGAGCCAAACTGGCCAGGGCACCCAGAGTCTAAAAGACTTGCATCCTTGGTAAATATTATAATTTTATATACTTATCCATCTTGTCCCACAAGAAAACCTTATTTCTGGAATGCATAGAACAAGTCACACAAATATATACAATGTACACACACACACACAAGTATGAGAAAATAGGGGTGTGCCTATTTGTATATGTGGTATTTTCTAAAGGTCAAAATCAAGATGAGAGAGAGAGAGAAACACCCTCCCAAGAGCAGAGCTGAGTGTTATTCAGGTTAACGGCAGGGCGGGGCAGCCTTAGTGAAGTAACGGATTGCAAAACAAGCAATGTGCACATCATGTTGGGTGGAATTAACATCTTTTTGTGAGTATGTCATTTCTGAGTTTCTTTTGTGATCTGGGAAGAATTTCAAACTGTTGAGTAAAAGAAAACTAGAATAGTACTTTATCAGACAGATTTTGTTGAGTTTTGGGGGGGTGAGGGGTGGGGGTGGGGAGTGGATAGGAGAGAGGCTGAAATCCTTCCTTAGATTTCCTGAATGTCCAAGGAAATTCTCCCCAGTGCTCAATATCTCCCTAAGGCTCAAATGTATAAGCCTCAGTGTTCATCCTTAATAGGTTCTCTTCTCCACATATATAAATTTCATATATACATATTTAAAAAATCTATCCCCACCAAAAAGTGGTAACTAGCCCTAGGCTGGTTTGGCTCAGTGGTTGGAGCATCGGCCTGCGGACCAGAGAGTCCCGGGTTTGGTTCCCGCTAGGGGCACATTCCAAAAAAAAAAAAAAAAGGTAATGGGTGTGTGAGCTGAACTTATTGTGGTAATCATTTTGCAATATTTAAATATATCACATCATTATGTTGTACACAAACTTATACAGTATTATGTCAATTATATCTCAATAAATCTGGGGAAAAATCTATCTTAAGTACTCTGTGCAACAGGATATGTATTTGTATCTATGGCAAAGTCAGCTTCATATATTCAATTCAGTTTGGATGCAGGTGTCATTGCTCTTTGGAGCAGTAATTTCAGCCATGATCTGGGACCTAGATCAGGATGGACCTTACTTATCTGTCAGGGTAGCTTGCCTAAAATGAGTCCATTCATTATGTAACAGGCATTTTTATTATTATTCTCCCTCTAGTACATTCTCCTTCCATGTGCCCTACTTTGGCTAATGGTCATTATTCATTTATTCGTTCAGTTTAGAAATCTTAGTGTAATCCTTGACTCCTCCCATTTTCCATCCAATCAGTCAAAAATCCTGCTGGTTTGTCCTGTGGAGTGCTCTCCTTTATGTCCCCACTGTGAACCATAGATTAGACCTCTTCCCTCAGTCAGCCTCCAGCTCCAGCCTCCCAGATCCCCAGCAAGCCTCACCGCCATCAATGGGAATTTGAAATACAAATTTGCACGTTTCAACCTTCTGTTTAAAACTTCATAGCTGTTGAAGATGAGGTGGAGACAGTTCAGGTCTTAGCATGTCTTTCGAGTCCTTCCTAATTTCTCGAACCTAATTTTTAGGGTTCAACTCTTGCCATTCAGGGCCCTTGAGGTTGTCCGACAGGCTTTAAAAATTCTCTTTGTCTTTACATATGCTATTTCCTTTAAATAATATCCTCTTTTGTCCACATCTCCTTCATAAAATCCTATTTATCATTCAAAACCCAGCTCTTGTGTCAATACTTCAATGGTGTCTTCATAATCAGTAGAGAGATTTGCCGGCCATTGCATCTGGGAACCACATCAGTAAATCCTGGTCCCAACAACAACCTTGATAATGTATCTAATCTCCCTGGGCTTGATTCCTTCCTTCCTTTTTTTTTTTTTTTTTTAGTGGCTGAGTAGTACTCCATTTTGTGCAAATGTACCACAGCTTTTTTATCCACTCATCTACTGATGGACACTTGGGCTGCTTCCAAATCTTGGCTATTGTAAATAGTGCTGCAGTGAACACAGGGGTGCATATAATCTTTCAAATGAGTGTTTCAGATTTCTTCAGATATAGTTGCAGAAGTGGGTCATAAGGCAGTTCTATTTTTAATTTTTTTAGAAAACTACATAATGTTTTCCATAGTAGCTACACCAGTCTGCATTCCCACCAACAGTACACAAGGATTTTCCCTTTTCTCCACATCCTCGCCAACACTTATTTGTTGATTTATTGATGATAGCCATTCTCACAGGTGTGAGGTGATATCTCATTTGGTTTTAATTTGCATTTCTCTGATGATTAGTGACGTTGAACATCTTTTTATATGTCTCTTGACTATTTGTTATATCCTCTTTGCAGAAGTGTCTGTTCAGGTCCTTTGCCCATTTTTAAACTGGATTGTTGTTTTTTTGGTGTAGAGTTGTTTGAGTTCCTTATAAATTTTGGATTTTAACCCCTCATCAGATGCGTCATTGGCGAATATGATCTCCCATTCAGTGAGTTGTCTTTTCATTTTGTTGATTGTTTCCTTTCCTGTGTAAACCCTTTTTAGTTTGATGTAGTCCCATTTGTTTATTTTTTCTTTTGTTTCCATTGCCTGAGGAGATATATCAGAAAAAATAATTGCTACAAGAAATGTCCGAGACTTTACTGCTTATGTTTTCTTCTGGGATTTTTATGGTTTCAAGTTTAACATTTAAGTCTTTAATCTACTTTGAGTTTCTTATTTCATATGCTGTAAGAAGGTGGTCTAGTTTCATTTTTTGCATGTATCTCTCTACTTTTCCCAACACCATTTATTGAATCATGTGTTTATATTTAAATTTGCTAATTTGTAAAAACAAAATTGAACACTCACATGAACATGTTAAAATACTGCTCTTTTATATGTTATACTTCCTTACTATGAACTAAATTATAAATATAATAGTATTTGATTAAGGAATTATTTCATGCATTTAAAATTAAAAGCTTTATTAATGAAAACACAGATTTGGCCCTGGCTGGTTTTCTCAGTGGTTAGAGCATCAGTTTGTGGACCAAAGAGTTGAGGGTTTGATTCTGGTCAAGGGTACGTACCTCACTTGTGGTTCAGTCCCTGGCCCTGGTTGGGGTTGTGCAGGAGGCAACCAGTGGAGGCAACCAATGTCTCTCTCACATCAAAGTTTCTCTCTCTCTCTCTCTCTCCCTCCCACTCCAACTCTGTCTGAAGATAAATGAAAAAATATTCTTGGGTGAGGATTAAAAAAAACATACAAATTTGTATATTAAATAAAATAGGTAATAATAAACATAAAAATTTTTCATAAAACAATTGAAAAGACTAGTTTTTTTAGTTAATCTTCACCTGAGGATATTTTTCCCACTGATTTTTAGAGAGAGTGGAAGGGAAGGGGTGGAGAGAGAGAGAGAGAAACATCTATGTGAGAGAGACATTGATTGATTGCCTTCCGCATGAGTCCTGGGGATTAAACCTGCAACCCATGTACCTGCTTTTGACAGAGAATCAAACCCATGACCTTTCGGTCTGAGGGCAGATGTGCTAACCATTAAGCAACCTGCCAAGGCAAAAAATAATAATTTTCATACAGATTTTATAAAGAGCATCTAACAACTTCCATAAAATCAAAAGGTTAAAATGTTTCTCTTGTGATTATCAATTCTTGGCTTTACAGAAATGACACATTCAGTGGCAGCATCAATGCAATAAAGTCATGTTATTTCAATTTTTATAAGGAGTTCATTTGCCAAAAGTCTGCTTTCTTGTTGCACCCGATTAGGATATTATGAACTCAAGGCTGATCTCATCTGAATGGTTGCAAAGCTCATCTTTTCAGCTGTGCTCTGAGTTATGCATAATCTTTACTCAGACTGAGGTACTGATGCCAATAATGGAATAAAAGTTTTAGAGCAGTAAGAATGAAAGGAAAGTGCTCAGTTCGGCAGCACATATACTAAAGTTGGAACGATACAGAGAAGATTAGCATGACCCCTGCGCAAGGATGATACGCAAATTCATGAAGCGTTCCATATTAAAACTAAAAAAGAATTAAAGGAAAAAACAGAATACTTGTTAGTAAAAAATGAAACAACAAGGAATATATAAAAATGACTTTCTGGTCAATAAAATGATCAGTCAATTAAGTTCAGAGATGTTAGAATCGATCTTCAAAATTCTAGCAGAACAGTTGCTACCTATCTACCAAGGAGAAAACAGCCCTCTCTGTTGCTTTTGAGCATGGCTGTGGGTTGAGAGAGAGGAACTCTCCCATCCTCTATCTGCCTGATAATGAAAGTAATAACTAAGAACTATTAGGTGTTCTCACTCTGTGCCAGGCCCTGTCCTTGTGCTTTCCATGTATTGCTGATTAAATCCATCCTTACAACCACCCTAGATAGATAGGTCAGATCTATTTCCATCTTACAGATGAGGAAACGAAGGCACCCGGAGATTAAGTAACTTGCCTCAAGTTACACAATTTAAGTCGGTCAATAAATATTTATTGATCTAGATACTGTTCTAGGCCTAAACAAACCTCTGGAAGATTTGTCTCTGTGGGTTTTCCACAGCTGTATTTCTCTTCATCAGTGTGCTAAGGATGAACTATTTAAGAGACTATCTACATACCACACACCTTTCCATTTTAAAGATGATTAAATAAAAATGTTTGCATCCTTGCATTGAGACAGTTAATTTTATTTTTTTAAATCCTCACTGAGGATATTTTTCTATTTATCTTCAGATAGAGTGGGAGGGAGAGAAAAGGAGAGAGAGAGAGAGAGAGAGAGAGAGAGAGAGAGAGAGAGAGAGAGAAACATTAACATGAAAGGGACACATTGATTGTAAGGGTTGGGGATGAACCACAACCGAGGTCTGTGCCCTTGGCTGGAATTGAACCCAAGACTCATTGGTACGCAGGCCAATGCTCTACTGCTGAGCCAAACCAGAGACTGTTAATTTTAAAATTCTACATCTTATTGTGTATTTTCAGTTCAGCTGAACAGTGGTTTGAGTCTCTAGCTAGATTGCCCAAGCGAAAATATAACCAGATGAGAAAAAAGGTTGAAAAATCTGAGGCTCTGTCGGTATCAATTTGCTTTGGTATTTAAAAAAAACAAAAACCCCAAAACCAACCACTTTATTTACTTATTTTTTAAATTATTTTTTTCTTTATTGATTTTAGAGAGAGAGAGAGAGAAAAAAACCATCAACGAGAGAGAACATCAACTGGCCGCCTCCTGCATGCCCCCTACTGGGGATTGGGCCCACAACCTGGGCATGTGCCCTGACCAGGAATCAACTGGTGACCTCTTGGTGCATGGGTTGACGTTCAACCATTGACCCACACCGGCCAGACTTGCTTTGGTATTTTTAAATTTAAAAAATAGTCACGTTTTTTGAAGGAAAAAAGTCAGCCCACACCTTAAAACTACAGATACAAAAGATGAGAAAAATTTAAAAATCTGTTTCTGATCAGGATCACACATAGTATGGAATGTGTTGTGCAGCATCCAGATGATCGCAAATATTGGTGGAAACTATGAAGTAGCTCGAGTCCAGTGTGACTGGAAAATAAATGACAATATTGAATTTTACCTGATTCCTTCAGTGTCGTTTTTTTTTTTCTTTCTTCAAAATGCACTGAAGGCACTTATCAAGAGGAAGTGGTTCACACAACAACACAGCACATGGTTAAAGGTTCTTGCAATATTTGGGGGAAAGGGAGGAAGCTAAAGCTTCTGTGTAACATAAAACAGGAAACAGAAGCACCTCTGAAATTACACATAATATCAAATAATACTCAACGAAGAAGTAAGATGAAGAAATCTCTTGGGTCAACTTAACTGCCTTTGTTCAGTACATCAGAGACCAGTGAAAATTTTAAGAAATAGACTAACAAACAGTTAGTGGACGCTACGGATATTATGTGTATGGTCACCCAAAAGGATTGGCCAAAACAACTGGGTTCTTTGTTAAGCAATACTGTGATAGCTCCCAGGCCAGTTTGGCTCAGTGGTTGAGCGTTGGTCTGTGGACCAGAGAGTCCCGGGTTCAGTTCCCGCTAGGGGCAAGTACCACAAAAAAAAAAAAAAAAAAATACTGTGATAGCAAAAGTTAGAGGAAAAACATTTTAAAATAAAAAATTAATCATAAAATGACATAATTAATTTCAATAATTTAAAAACCATTAAGGGAGAGCTTTGAAAAGCTTTAGAATTTGTTACAGTGTAGAAACTGACACACACACACACACATAAAACATGGAATGGGCTACCATATTTTTTAAAAGTCTGATTTGATTATCAAATTCACTTATTTCCGAATTGCTTTGCTTTGGAATGAATGCAGGGTGGAGTGGGGCAGACTAACAAACTCTCCTAAGTCAAGCTCCAGACCATGGGAGAAGTGACATGGCTGTAAAAGACCCAAAAAATGTTCAGCAGGACACGAGTAAATAGCATGTGACACAGGGAAAAAAGGTCAGCTCATATGAACACAATATTCTCACTTCCATTTGTCCAGATGGCTTTTCTGTATCTCTGGGAGACAAATGGTAGACTAGTTTCACTTGGATATACATGGGCTGAAAAGAAATGAGATTTTAAGTTCCCTTTTTACTCTGTTTTGAGCATCTATGTAAGAAATGGGGAACTGCTTTTGTATTTAGGATCTACTGTGACATGAAACCGAAGTGCCAATGTAATTTAGGGTTTTTTGAAGAGTTGAAAATAGAAAAATATTATTCACTTGTTTGTAAATAAAAACTGTGGGCATTCATTTTCATACTGTTTTCTACTCAATTCTCTTTTCTCTTGAATGTACACTGCTGTGGCGGGATGTCTGGGTGTCCCTCACCCCAAATTCATATGTTGAAAGCCCAATTTGATAGTATTTGTAGATGGAGTGTTTGGGAGCTAATTAGGTCATGAGGGTGGAGCCTTCATGCTGGGATTAATGCCCTTAAGAGAAGAGACACGAGAGCACCTGCTTCTTCTCTCTTCCTGCCCATCATGTGAGACACAAGAAGACAGCCTGCCGACCAGGAAACAGGTCCTCCCCAGACAGGATCTGCCTGCACCTTGATCTTGGACTTCACAGATTCCGGAACCGTGAGAAATACATGTCTGTTGTTTAAGGCACCCCATTTATGGTATTTTTGTAACAGCAACCCTAACTGACTAGGATATACCCCATTGGACTTTTGTTCCCACCATGTCACCAGACTGTGTCAAGATTACCAATGACCTTCATTTTGCTAACTCAATGGTTGATTCTTAGAATCATAAACAGAATTTAACACCACTCATGGATCACTCTCTGTTGGAAATCCTTGTTCACCTGGCTTTCACGAAAGCCTTCTTTCCTGCTTTTCCTCCTAACAGAGGCCAATTGACCTTGAAGCTTCAGGGCTCCTCACCTGCAGGCCTCTTCCAAGACTGCATTTCTCTTCTGGCACCAGCAGTGGCATGGAACACTGTCCTCCTGCCGGGAGCCTTCCTGGCAGGGTTCCTAGGGACGGGAGGGAGGCCAGTGGGCTGCCAGCACGACCTCCACTGCACCTGGACTCCAGCAAGAGCTGGATCCATGGTAGATCTCAAGGACTGTGGACTCCATCTCTTATTCCAGGGAGACATCTGGAGGAGATACTGTTGTGCTCTGCTCCTTGCATGAGGTCACCTCAACCCAGGCTTCTTTCTGGCCACCTTACATCACCCCCATGACTAGCCAGCAATTGGGAGAGGGCAGAAACTGAAGAAGGTGTGGTCCTGGCTGAGCTGACAGCTACTTTTGGGCCCTGGGGAGCCGTAGGGTGTCATGCCATATCTAGTGAGAAAAAAACGCTTAAGTTCTCTGAGGTCTTGCTCCTGAGCAAGAAACACCGCCAGAGTAAGAAACCACAGAGGAAGTCACAGATGAGGCCTTACCATAGAGAGCTGTGAGATTGAACTCAACTTTTTCTGAACTATCAATAATCAAATTATTTTTGAACAACCACATCTACTTCCTCTACAGAAAACTGTATATTTCAAATTCATCCTCAAACGGAGAGTGGATCCAAGGAAATGCAGCCGAAAATGTGCAAAAGAGCATATCAGGCATTTAATTAGCAATAATAAAAATGTGTTACTTTTTGGATTTTGTGATGTTTGTAGTATGCATTTTAAAGAATTAGTAATTTGTTGTCATTGTCTTTCTCACTGTAAATAAATATTATTTTAGTTCTTTATTTTTTATTCATAAATTCATATATTTTAAAAAGAAAGTCTCCCCCCAAATGTAGAAGACCTAGGCCCCAGGCATCCAGCTCCATCCCTGCCTCCCTCACTGGCCTCTCCTTGCAGCTACCTCGGCTACCCTGTTGTTCCTCTCATCTCCCCAATCCCCTACGTTTCCCCCTGGACTCCACCTACACCACTGCCTAGGTGATCTCAAGCTTTAAATACCATCTACATGCTGCCAACTCCCAAAGTGTATCTCTAACCCAATCTTCTCTCTTATATCGCATACTCAACTGCTACTTAGCACCACCCTGCCCGGCCTCTCTGCTTTATCGCCTTTGATTTTGCTCACATGGGCTCCCCAGCAGTTCCTAGGTCAGCGTGCACTTGCACCTGCTCTTCTCTTTGTCTGGAACACCTGTTTCCCACTTCCCTAAGCGGCTTGCTCTCACACTGCCTTCAGGTCTTTGCTTAAATGTTACCTTGCTACTGAGGCCTACCCTGACCTATTTCAAAATCTGCTCTTTCCAACACCCTGGTTTTCCCTGTTTATATTCTCTCCTCACTTACCAACTAGAATGTAAGCCCCATAGAACAGGGGTTTGACTGTTCTGTTCAGTGCTGCAATCCCAGAAAGTGGAGCAATGCAGATACATGATAGACACTGAGTGAATAGATGAATAATAATAAAATAAAATAAAATAAAATAAAATAAAATAAAATAAAATAAAATAAAATATATTCACCTAAGCTTCACAAGGGCAGGGGACACCTTTGTATTCCTAGTGCTGAGCATGGTGCCTGCCTTGGTCATGGAAGACCTTCAAAAGTATTGAATACTTTTCATTTTGAATAAATGAATGCCTTATGGTATAGCAATGGAGGAGAAATGAAGAGATGAGGAGATAGATTAAAAAATACACAAATTATTCTACAACCACCACAGGGGTAGCAAGAATAAACAATAGATATTGACACCAATGGGTGAAAGACAGTTGGGGGGTGATATTTACTTAGTCTCATCCCTCCACCTCTGCTAAGTCAAGCTCCGGGGTAAATGAGAGGTGAGATGGTTGAATATGATCCAAAATGCTCAACAAAATTCAGAAGTGAAACAGTATGTGACACAAAGAAACATTGCTTAATACTTTCAAAGGGAATATTTTAAATAGAAAAACCTGGTGGACACACTTGAATCAAACGATCAAACTTAGAATCATCATTGAGGAGATATTCTGACATCATGTGCCCCTGATGTGGTAAACTGAGGACATGGCTTCACCTCCGTAACGCCACTGCCAAAATGCGTTAAATTCATTCTATTTCCTGAGTGTGAAAATTGTACTGTGGTTGTATAAAAGAATGTTTGTTCTTAACAGATAAGTGGTGAAAAAAGAGAGCAAATGTGATAAAATGTAAACAATTAGTAAATCTGGAGGAAGGCAATAAGGGTGTCCATTGCACTCTTCTGACTTTTGTTGTTGAAGTTCGGAAACTTCAAAATAAAAAGTTGAGGAAAAAAGAACCAATCTTTTTTTTTTTTTTTGTCCTCACCTTAGGATAGTTTTGCATTTATCTTCAGATAGAGCAGGAGGGAGAGAGAGGGGGAAGAGAGAGAGAGAGAGAGAAACAATTGATGTGAGAGAGACACATCGACTGGCTGCCACCCACACGACCCCAACCAGGCCAGGGACAAACTGCAACTGAGGTACATGCCCCCAACAGGACCCGAACCCGGGACTCTATGGTCCACAGGCTGACGCTCTAACCACTGAGCAAAACCAGCCAGGGCAAGAACCAATCTTTTAAGTCAATAGACCTGAGTTTTAAAAAGCACAACACAGCAAAACAAAATGAAAAAGAAAGAGGAAGAGGGGAGAATGAAAAGTAAAGGCAGGCAAAAACAATGTAAACAAACTCTCTCTCTCTCTCTCTCTATATATATATATATATAGATATGCTATATGATATATATACGATATGAGATATATATATGTATATATATATATGATATCTCCTGTGCACTGCTGATATATTATCTCATCTAATTTTCATGAAAACGATGTAAGGTCCATATCTGGCCATGACTTTGAGATCCACCCCTTGTCAAAGTGGAAAAGAAGAGGAAAGTCTATGCCTGGGTCTAGATGTCTTGCTTAATGAAGAGGTTGAAATGGAAATTGTCTGGTAATCATAAGACTTTGAAAGCTCATTTAAAAATATTAACGTGGCTGATGTGGCTCACTGATTGGAGCGTCGGCCCACAGACCAAAGAGTTGCTGGTTCAATTCTGGTCAAATGCACATACCTCGGTTGCAGTTGGTCCCCGGCTCTGGTTGGGGTCGTCGGGAGGCAACCAGTCGATGTGTCTCTCTCATGTTGATGTTTCTTTCCCTTCCTCTTTCTCCCTCCCTCCCACTCTATCTGAAGATAAATGGAAAAATATCCTCAGGTGAAGATTTAAAAAAAAGAAAGAAAATAAAAATATTAGTCTTGTCCTGGCCAGTGTGGCTCAGCAGTTAGAGGGCAGGCCCGCGGACTGAAGCGTCGCAGGTTCGATTTGATCAGGGGCGTGTATTTCAGTTGTGGTTTTATCCCCTGGTTCCAGTCAGTGCATCTCTCTCACATTGATGTTTCTCTTTCTCTCTCGTTCCCTGTCCCTCTCACTCTATCTGAAAATCAATGGAAAAGTATCCTCAGGTGAGGATTAAAAAAATAAAAATAAAAATAAAAATAAAAATATTAGTCTTTTCCTCTCCCAAACTCCAAGTTGAAAGTGGAAAAGGATAAAGGGGAGGAGGCTAAGACACTTTGGCTTCAATTTTTCTTTTTGTTTTGGTAGTGAAGACCAGACCAATGTGCTGTGGTGTTAAGGAAGATTTCCCTCTGTGATTGCAAAAATTCTAAAATATCCAAGCATGAGAATATTATATCAAATGGCTTTTTAACTTCCAAGAGTGCAGTGGGGATATCTACCAAAGATTCCGAAGAATTAAGAATCATGACCTTGGCCACCACTGGGGTAACAAGAACCAGGCATGTCCATTGAGGCGCGGGAATCGGCAGTAGGTACAGCACTGGTTCCAGGCCTTGCGTAGAAAGCACAGCTCCCAGGAGCTGAAACTACCGTGACATGCAGGCCCTGAAGTGCTAAGTCTACTTTAATGCTGCTCTAGGCCCGATGGTCCATTTTAAATGGTTTCTAATTGCAAAATAAATCTATAGTTAGCTGAAGAACGTAAAAAACCCCACTGAAACTAAAAGGAAAAACAAAGGCAACTTATTTCTTTGATTCAAAAACACATTTTTACATTTTAATGCTTTTGAAATCATGGTTCATCCAGCAGAACATGAAATTTGGCTACCACCAACTGTGACGTAGTTTTTATTTTTAATTTTTTTTCTTTATTGATTTTAGAGAGAGAGGAAGGGAGAAGGGATGAAAGATAGAAACATCAATGAGAGAGAATATCAACTGGCCACCTCCTACATGTCCCCCATTGGGGATTTGGCCCATAGCCTGGGCATGTGCCCTGACCAGAAATAGAACCGGCGACCCCTTGGTGCATGGGTCGAGACCCAACCACTGAACCACACCGGCTGGGCTATGATGCAGTTTTTATGTACAAGCTCAGTAGAGCAGAAAAGGTGTCTATTCATGTAATTGTCAGTTAAGTTGAGCTATCTGTATTGGTAGTAGAATACGTAGTTCAATTTAATTTATTATTATTATTGTTATTTTTTTATCCTCACCTGAGGACATTTTTGCATTTATCTTAGATATTGTGGGAGGAAGAGAGAGAGAAACATTGATGTGAGAGAGACACATCGACTGGTTGCCGCCCACACGACCCCAACCAGGGCCGGGGA
The DNA here is from genome assembly GCF_014108415.1 of Molossus molossus. Classification (NCBI taxonomy): domain Eukaryota; kingdom Metazoa; phylum Chordata; class Mammalia; order Chiroptera; family Molossidae; genus Molossus; species Molossus molossus. Next base: position 101,138,478 of record NW_023425344.1, on the reverse strand, counting down.
CAAACTGCAGCTGAGGTACATGCCATTAGCGGAAACTGAACCTGGGAATGTCTGGTCTGCGGGCTGATGCTCTAATCGCTGAGCCAAACCAGCCAGGGCGTAGTTCAATTTAATTTAAATTTGGATCCCAAATCATCATTTAAAAAGCTTTTAAAAAGATATAAATTTATTATCTGAAGAAGACTGCCATTCACAGACCAGAACATGTAGTTAATAACATCAGACATTGCTAAAACTCTGATTGTAATTTTCAAAGTAGAAAGAAAATGATATGGCAGATTTATGCATCATGAAGAATTATCTTTTAGGGACCAGATGCCTACCTATAAAATGCTTTTAACTGAAATTCAAGAGAAGCTGTTTAACTTCCATCAATACTTAAGACAATAAAGAAAAATAAGACTTCAAAACAAACAAGAAATATAAAGAGTTCATGACTTTCTTTGATGAGTCAAAAAGGTATATTGCAAACTCTAAGCTAAGGAACAAGACTCTGTATGGGCTTGGGTAGTGGACAGTCAACTGTCCTGGAATTCTCTGCACATCTTAGATTCTTAATCTTTAGATTCTCAACTTGAAGAAGTGAAGACTCACATTGTATTTGTAATATAACCATGACGTAATATATAATTGCATGAACAACTGCATGTTATGTCCAAAAATGTTTCTGAACATTTAAAGCAGCATCCCCCACTCCAAAGAGAAAATGTTAATGAATTAATCAATAAAATATGATAACAGTGTTGAATGTTCTCAACGTGAGAACTGAAAAATGACCGTTGTCTTTAACCAAACAGAAGTCACTTTATCTCTGGAGGAACACGGAGTGGAAGCCAAACAGAGCACCTTCAGAAGTGAGTGGGAAATAGAGATAAGAACACAGACAACGTTCCTGAGAAGGTGGTGTCCATGGATATTGTAAGATGCTTTTCTCTCTATTATATGGAATCCCTCCTAGGTCATTTTTGTGGCTCCAAGCATCTTTCATATGGATATTTTGCACCATCATTTAATCAGTTCTCTATTATTGGCAATTTATAGTTAGCTTTTCCTTTCAAAACATGATGATATGACCTAGATGCTTTCATTTACAGAAAAATTATATGCAGCATGGCTTAAGGATAAACCTGAAAATATCAACCAAGTCTTGCCTTTCTGTGGGGTGAAGCATTTTCTGTTTTGTATCTTGGTGAATGTTCTGCATGTGGCACCTAAAACCCCCAAGGATTGTGGCTATTGGTAAAGATAACAGTCAAGTGTGATAAAGACTGCATTAATGATCTCGAGCAGTGTATGTCCCACTGTGTCATTAATTTATCAGTATTTGGAAGTATTTACAGCCATATCTGTGACTATTCATGTGTCCAAAATTTGTAAGAGTGAAGCATGCCATGCAAAACATTTTTACATCAGAAAAATTTGAGGTACATTTAAAAATTTTCAATGGCAACCTAGTTTTAATTCTTTCCCTAGGTCTTTTAGTAAATTTTCTCTCTTCCTCTTCCAAGATGCTACTGACAATGCTTTTCACACTTTTATTTTATTTTTAATTTTTATCCCCACCCAAAGACACTTTTTTGCATTCATCTTCAGATAGAGAGGAATAGAGGGAGGAAGAGAGAGAGAGAGAAACATCGATGTGAGAGACACACATCAAATGGTTACCACCCACATAACCCTAACCTGGGCCAGGGACAAACTGCAACCGAGGTATGTGCCCTTAGCGTGAATCAAACCCGGCTCTCTGTACCGCAGGCTGACGCTCTAAGCACTTAACAAAACCAGCCAGGGCTTTATTTTATTTTTAAAATGTTTTTATTGATTTCAGATAGAGAGGGAGAGAGAAACACTGATGTGAGAGAGAAACATGAATTGGCTGCCTCCTGCATCCTACTCGGGATGGAACCTGCAACCTGGGCATGTGCCCTGACTAGAATCTAAACAGCGACCTCTTGGTATATGGGATGACGCTCAACCAACTGAGCCACTCCACTTTCAAGATGATGCATTCCTTAAAATAAAACAAAAAATCTAGTAATTTTATTCCCAAATCACCTTCTATAAGTAGCTGAGATGCAATGTGTGTGGGCTTCTATTTTGTGTGCATTTCCCTCATGACATGTGGCCCCATCAAGGTGGGCCTCAGGCTGGGGGACCACTGAGCCACACAGGTCAGACAAGACCCTCCCAAAGACACACAGAGCCTAGAACAGAGTGCAGTGCCACTCGTTGTCTGTGTGACCTTGGGAAAGTTACTTAACCTCTCTGCTTTCCTCCTCTTATCTTTGTAAAAAGTGTGATGATAAGCTACCTCATGGGGTCAAAGTGAGAACTCTAGAAATTAATATATGTAAAGTGCATAGAACAGGGTCTGCTTAGATCTGAGAGCTTAGTAAGTGTAGGTACTAATACCATGTAGCAATTGCAGATGTAGCTATTTTTCTAGCCCCTGGGAAGCCTGGAATTCCCATATGCAAGGACCCAGGCTGAGGGCAGACACTCTCCTCATTTTTGGAGACAAAAATGTTGGTGACTACAACATGCCATATTATCAGAGTCAACAGTCTCCTGACTTGGATCCTCCTTCTTGCCTCATCCCTTCACTACCAGAAAAACCACCTGGCGGCAGGGATGTTCTTGGTTGCAGATGGTGGGGTGGTGAGGTTATAAATTGAAAGAAAAGAAAGAGAGTTAAAAAAGAAAAAGAACTGGGAGAAAAAGATGGCAGTAGATTGAATGAAATTGCCATTTCTCCAGGACAAAATTGCATTTGCAATTAAAATATAAAAAAATCAGCCAGAATAACCAACTGAAGACCAGCTGGAGAGAACCCTTATAACCAAGGATGTAAAGAGGAGCCCATATTGAGTCTGGTAGGAAGTGCAGAGGCACAAGTGTTCTGGCTGGGCTCACACAGGCAGCAGCTGAAGTTCCAGAGGAATATCTGAACTGCAGGAGGTCCCCCCTGAGAAGTCTGAGGTCTAAACCCCAAGCTGGGTGCCCCAGCCCAGAGTGGTAGAACTGGGAAAGGCACCCACATAACACCTAACTGTGAAAAACATCAGAGGTTCTGTCTGGCAGGAGTAGATGGCTGGAAACACCAGCACCCTTTTGAAGGATCAGTACACTAAATTCATCCACAGCCACTCACCTTGGGCTCTGGCAGAGGGAGGCCTGAGTGGACTAGAGCTATGTGAGGAGAGTCTGGGATTTGGGGCTCTGGGTAACAGGCTGGGAAGGCAGACACCAGGAGCCCTGTGCTGAGTCATTTCTCCAAGATGAAGAAGCTGTCTTTCACAAGCAGAATTTTCCTATCAAAGCAACAGTAGCCTGGGGGGAAGCAATTGCCCCTCCCATTGGAATTGCTCTCACTCCAGCCAGCCTGCCAGGTGGAGTTTAAGTCTAGCAGAGGACTAGGACCTGAGGCTCATTAAGTGATTGAGTCTAACAGATAGCCTGCAGGCAGAAACAGATCTCTGGGTGCTTTGAATCTTTGTCTGGCCTGTGACCCTTCCCTGGGAGAGTAAAACCAGACCTTGGAGTTCATCTCGGTCTGGTCCATACATATCCAGCCTCAGCAGAGTGAGCCACAAACTGTGGATTGTTGATATTCACAGGGACATTTTGGCAGGCTCCAAACATTGATGAGGTGAACTGCACTTCAAAGCAACTACACAGCAGCCTGCTTTCTGTGTTGAAGGGTAAGCATCACTGTTAGCCAAACTGAGAGTTGAGTCCATGCAAAAGTGAGCCAATAGCAATCAAGACTCCATTACAAGAATAGGGCCTACACATGTACCAGAAACATTATTAGAGTACCCAGGTCTGGTGGTCAGAGAGACTGTGCTGCTGGGTCTCACAGGTCACCTACAACAAAATATCACCTTATTTAGACTGGGAGTCATAGAAGATCTACCTAATACATTGAAACAAACCCAAATAGGCAGCAAAAACGGTGACACAAAGAAACAAACTCCAAATGAAAGAACAAGAGAATTGTCCAGAAGAAGGGCTAAATGAAATGGAGATTAGCAAGCTATCAGATATACAGTTCAGAGTAATGATTATAAGAATGCTCAACAGCATTAGAAAAGATATAGAAACAATGAAAAAACAACCAATAGCAATCAAGAATGACAAAGCAGAAATAAAGAATACACTGGAAGGAATAAACAGCAGATTAGAAGAAGCTGAGGACTGGATCAATGAATTGGAAGACAGGGTAGAAAGCATCACTCAGAGAACTAAAAAGAAAAAAGACAAAAAAAATGGGAAGACAGTTTAAGAGAGCTGTGAGACAACATGAAACAACAACATCCACATCAAAGGAGTACCAAAAGAAAAAGAAAGTAGGCAAGGGTTAAAGAACCTGTTTGAAGAAATAGTGACAGAAAACTTCCCTAACATGTTGAAGAAAAAAGTCACAAAAGTTCAGGAAGTACAGAGTCCCAAGCAAGAAGAACCCAAAGAGGCTCACACCAAGACACATCAACAAATCTTCAAACAACAAGTGATGGCCAAAATGTGGAGAAAAGTGTACTCTAGTACACTGCTGGTGGGAATGCAGACTGGTGCAGCCACTCTGGAAAACAAAACAATATGATGTTTTCTCAAAAAATTAAAAATGGAATTGCCATTTGACTCAGTGATTCCACTTCTAGGAATATATCCTAAGAAGCCTGAAACACCAATCAAGAAAAATATATGCACCCCTATGTTCAAAGCAGCACTATTTACAATAGCTAAGATCTGGAAACAACCCAAGTGTCCATCAGTAGATGAATAGATTAAAAAAAAGCTGTGGTACATTTACACAATGGAATACTGGGCAGCTGTAAGAATGAAAGATCTTTTACCCTTTGAGACTATATGGAGAGTATTATGTTGAGCAAAATAAGCCAATCAAAGACAAGTACCACATTATCTCACTTATTTATGGAATATCATGAACAAAATAAACCGTGGATCAAAATAGATCCAGAGACATGGGAGTAGGGAACAGACTGACAGATCTCAGAGGAAAACGGGATGAGGGGTTGGGAAGAGATAAACCAAACAACTTATATGCATATATGTACAACCAATGGACATAGACAATAGTTTGGAGAAGCAGGAGGCGGGTGAGAGTGGGGAGGAGGGGGTCAATTGGAGGAAAGTGTGGGGGGGGACATTTGTAATACTTTCAACAAGAAAGATTTTTAAAAATCCTCAACAAAATATTAGCAAATTGATTCAGCAATATATCAGAAAAGTTATTCATCGTGTCCAAGTGGGATTTATCCCCAGGATTCATGGATGGTACAATATTCACAAATTAATAAATGTTATGTGCCACACAAAAAAAAAAGAAAGATAAAAATCATATGACCATATCAATAGATGCTGAAAATGCATTTGACAAAATCCAGCACCCGTTTCTGATAAAAACTCTCAGCAAGGTGGGAATAGAAGGATCATACCTCAACATAATAAAGGCCACATATGACAAACCTACAGCCAGTATCACACTCAATGGGCAAAGACTACAAGCATTTCCCTTGAGAACAGGAACAGGACAGGATGTCTGCTTTCACCACTCTCATTCAAATAGTACTGGAAGTCTTAGCCACATCGATCAGACAAAAAGAAACAATAAAAGGCATCCAAACGGGAAAAGAGGAAGTGAAATGGTCATTATTCACCAATGACACGATATTGTACATTGAAAAACCCTAAGGACCACAAAAAAATCTACTAGATTTAATAAATGAATTTGGCAAAGTAACCAGATACAAAATTAACATCAAGAAATAGATGGCATTTTTATCTACCAATAATGAACATTCTGAAAGAGAAACTAAAATACAATCCCATTTACCACTGTGACAAAAAAAAAAATTAAGATACCTACGAATAAACTTAACCAAGGAGGTAAAAGACTGGTTCTCAGAAAACTACAGGACATTGCAAAAAGAAAAAGAGGAAGATATAAAAAAGTGGAAGAATATACCATGTACATGGATTGGAAGAATCAACATCATTAAAATTTCCATACTACCCAAAGCAATCTATAGATTCAATGCAGTCCCCATTAAAATACCAACTGCATATTTTACAGATCTAGATCAAATACTCCAAAAGTTTATATGGAACAAAAACGACCCCAAGTAGCCACAGCAATCTTGAAATAGAGGAACAAAGTTGGAGGGATCACAATGCTGATATCAGGTTATACTACAAATCCATTGTAATCAAAACAGCCTGGTACTAGCACACAGACAGGCATATAGAGCAATGGAACAGAACAGAGAACCCAGAAATCAACCCAAGACAATATGGTCGATTAATATTTGACAGTGGCAAGAATATACAATGGAATAAAGACAGTTTAGTCAATAAATGATGTTGGGAAAACTGGACAGGTACATGCAAAAAAATGAAACTAGATCACCAACTTACACCATACAAAAGAATAAACTCAAAATGGATAAAAGAGTTAAATGTAAGTTATGAACCCATAAAAATCCTAGAAGAAAACATATGCAGCAAAATCTCAGAAATCTCATGCAGCAAAATTTTCACCAATACATCGCCTAGGGCAAGAGGAACAAAGGAAAAAATAAACAAATGGGACTACATCAAAGTAAAAATGCTTCTGCACAGCAAAAGAGACCATTATCAAAATGAAAAGGAACCCACTGAATAGGAGAACATATTTGCCAAGAACACATGTGATAAGGGGTTAATTTCCAAAATACATAAAAAACTTCTAGAGGTCAACAAAAGAAAGACAAATAACCCAATTAAAAAATGGGCATAGCCCTGGCTGGCGTGGTTCAGTGGACAGAGTGTTGGCCTGTGCACCGAAGGGTCGTGGGTTTGATTCCCAGCCAGGGTCACATATCTGTGTTGCAGGTTTAATCCCTAGCTCTGGTGGGGGTGTGTGCAGGATGCAACCAATTGACATGTCTCTCACATAAATGTTTTTCTCTTCTCTCTTCTCTTTCTCTTTCTTACCCCCTCCCTTCCACTCTCTCTTAATAAGCAATGAAAAAAATATCCTCAGGTGAGAATTAACAATAATAAAAGAAAATATGGGCATGGGACCTGAATAGGCACTTCTCCAAAGAGGACATACAGATGGCCAAGAGACGTATGAAAAAATCATCACTAATCATCAGAGAGATGCAAATTAAAACTGCAAGGAGATATCACCTCACACATGTCAGAATGACTATCATCAATAAATCAACTATGGAAAATTAAAAATGGGCCCTGGCCCTGGCCAGTTTGGCTCAGTGGTAGAGTGTCGGTCCACAGACCCTGAGTTTTGGGTTTGATTCCAGCCAAGGGCACTTACCTTGGTTGCGGTTTGTCCCTGGCCCTGGTCAGGATCGTGCAAGAGGCAACCAGTCGATGTGTCCCTCTCACATCAACGTTTCTCTCTCTCTCCCTTTCTCTTTCTCTCTTTCCCTCTCACTCTATCTGAAGATAAATAGAAAAATATCCTCGGATGAGGAGTAAAAAAAAAAAAAGGGCCCTTCTCAATGGTTAGAGCACCAGCCCAAGGACAGAAGGGTCATGGGTTTGATTCCCAGTCAAGGGCATGTACCTGAGTTGCAAGTTGTATCCCCGGCCCTGATCAGGTTTGTGTAGGAAGCAACCAGTTGATATGTTTCTCTCACATTGTTTCTCTCTCTTTCTCTCTCCCTTCCTCCCTTCCACTCTCTCTTAAAAAAAAAAAAAAAAAAAAAAAAAAAAAATCAATGGAAAAATATCCTCAGGTAAGGATTAATGACAACAACAAAAAAAAATTAAAAATGGAACTACCGTTTGACCTAGTGATCCCTTCTTAGGCATATATTCTAAGAAGCCCAAAACACCAGTTAGAAAGACTATATGCATCCCTATTTTCATAGTTGTTTACTAGCTAAGACTTGGAAACAGCCCAAGTGTCCATCAGTAGATGAGTGGTTAAAAAAGCTGTAGTATGTTTACAAAATGGAATAGTATGCAGCTATACAAAAAGACAGATTTCTTACCCTTTGGGACAGCAGGGACAGACCTGGAGAGTATTATGATGAGTGAAATAAGTCAGTCAGATAAAGATAAATATCACATGATCTCACTTATAAGTGGAATCTAATGAACATAATAAACTGATGAACAAAATAGGTTCAAAATGTGTGGGAGCATGGAACTGACTGTAAGATCCCAGAGGGGATGGGGGGAGTGGACATGAGAAGAGAGTAACTAAAGAACTCATATACGTATATGCACAACCAATGGACACAGATAATAGTGTGGTGAAGGCCTGAGGTGGACCAGGGGCTGGGAGGAGGGGAGTAAAGGAGGGAAAATTGGGGGACATCTGAAATACCGTGAACAATAACAAAAAAAAGTTGGATGTTGAAAACCCGAATTGTAAACAAGAATAATTTAATATTGAACATAGTTTTCTTGTGCTCTATGTAATTAATAAAAGCTGAATCTGAAAAAAACCCTTAAATATTAATGACACAATTATACTGTTTTTTTTTTTTTAAATCCTCACCTGAGGATATTTTTCCATTCATATTAGGATAGAGTGGGAGGGAGGGAGGGAGGGAGAGAGAGACAGAGAGAGAGACAGACAGAGAGAGAGACAGAGAGAGAAACATTGATGTGAGAGAGACACATCAATTGGTTGCCTACAGACCAATGAGTCATGGGTTCAGTTCTGGTCAAGGGCACATACCTCAGTTGTGGCTTGTCCCTGGCCCTGGTTGGGTTGTGCGGGAGGCAACCAGTTGATGTGTCTCTCTCACATCAATGTTTCTCTCTCTCCCTCTCTCTCTCTCCTCTCCTCCCTCCTACTCTATCTGATGATAAATAGAAAAAAATGTACTCAGGTAAGGATTAAATTTCTTACAGCCATACGAAAGCACAAGTATAAAATGGAAATAATGTACTTGAAAACACAGAATGCTCCAGAGTTCACTGTCAGTTATATTTAGACTCCTAAGCCAATTCTCTGTCTAATTCATGTATCAAGAAAATAAAAACAGTGAGTAACACACTTGGAATTACCCCTTCATCGTCATTCAAATGGTACTTGCTGGGGCCCTCCTCTTTCATCAGAAAACGTATTAGGTGTGAATGGGATGATGGATGAGTCAAATCTGAGTGCAGTGCTAGCTACTGCATGGCCTTGAGCAACTTACTCAACCTAGCTGAGCTTCAGTTTTTTCATCTGTAAAACGGGGATAAGAAAACCTTATTCATGAAATTGTTGTGAGAACTAAATGAGCAGAGTCAGGCCCTGGCACATGACTGGCACATAGTGATGCTTGCAGGTAGGGAGATATGTTTAAAATGAACTGAAAACCTCTGGTTCCCAAGAGTGGGTGGTGAATATACACTTACTCTTAAAATCCCAGTGAAATGACTCTATAACAGTCTGGAAAGCAAAGAAGGATGGCATTACTAGACCAAAATTTTGAGGAATTTCTGGAAGATATTACAGGAGAAGGGACTCTGTGGACTGAATATTGCTACAGAAGTAGTCCAATAGGGGTCTATAGGGGGTGCTGCTAAAGATTTAACCAAGAAAAACACCCAAGGTCAGGGTCAGCAAGGATGGGAATGCAGAGATACCCAAATGGAGGAGGAATTATTTCAAAGCTTGACTGCTACGGGCCATTTGACTTCTCTGTTACAAGCAGCAATAAGATGCCACACTTGACCCATCTAAAATCAGCAAGAATGCTTGCCCTAAATAACATGGGCAGTATCTCACTGGTTCCTAAGGTGACTCTTGAACCCTCCAACACAAGTAGAGCAGTGACTAGACAGTTTGGGGCCCCATAACAGACAGGCACACTCCAATCCAACCAGCCCACTATTTAATCAATCACTCAGCTAATCAGAGGGATGGGAACCCTCACACTAAGAATTCTCCAGAGCAAAGTTTTCCTGGTCTGGGCAAATAGCACTCAAGCAGGGCTGAAACTTACATGTCTGATGTTACCCAAACCAAAGGGTAAAGTTGCCTATCAAGCCCCACATACAACCCTACAGTTAGCCTCCTAGTCAAAAAAGAGGCTTGTTGCAGCTGCCGAGTAAATACATACTACATTCCTATATTATTCTAGTCATTCAATTAAAATTATGAATCAGTTGCCAAGGGTCATGAAATATTTGAGGAAAAACAATAGCATGGGATCATCAAGATTAAGAACCAGAATATGGACACCCGAGGAATACAGAACTGATGAAACAAATAGAAAAAAGGTTTTAAAATAATTTCAACTGATGTCTTCGGAGATTTAAATTGATATAATAAGAATACGTTTCTATTAAAAAGCAATCAGCCCTGGCCGGTTTGGCTCAGCAGTAGAGTGTCAGCCTGTGGTCCGGAGAGACCCAGGTTTGGTTCCCGCTAAGGGCATGTACCTCGGTTGCAGTTTGTCCCCAGCCCTGGTTGGGTCAGGGCCGTGTGGGAGGCAGCCACTCAATGTGTCCCTTTCACATCGACGTTTCTCTCTCTTTCTCTCCTTCTCTCTCCCTCCCATTCTATCTGAACAAAAAATGGAAAAGTGTCCTCGAGTGAGGATAAAAGAAAAAAAAAAAAAGCAATCAGAAAATAAGAAAACAAATTAATATCACTTACAAATACAGATGCAAAAATCCCAAATACGATTTTAGAAAATTAATTCCAGAAGTTTATTAAAATAATAATATATAAGTAGGAATACAAGAATAGCTCACTAGTAGGAAACAGAATAAATCACTACATTAATTATCGTATGATCATCTCAAGATATGATAAATAGGCAGCTGGTAAAATCCAATATCCATTTCTGATAAAAACCTCTCCGTAAGGTTGAAATGGTTGTACTTTCCTTAGCTTGATAAAAGGTATCTACCAGAAGTCAATGGCAACAGTTATTCTAATTGTAAAACACAGAACATGTTCCTATTAAATTTGGACACAAGCCAGTCTCATCATTATTGCTATTATTTATGTTTGGTCAGGTCTTAGAAAATAAAAGTCTAGAAAAAAGATCTCAGATTTATAGATAGTCCATGGCAGGATTTGGCAAATACTTTCTACAAAGGGCCAGACTAAATATTTTAGGTTTAGCAAGTGGATCTTTAGGTCAAGTGGATCTCTGTCACACTATTCCAGCCTGCTGTTGCAGGCAGAACTGCTGGAGATAATATGTGAACAAGCATGACTAGTATCAATAAAACTTTATTTACAAAAGCACCACAGTGGATTTGGCACATCAGCAATAGAGAAAAGACAAAATTAGCATAATATGTAGGTGATATAATTGTTTACATAGAAAACTTAAGAGAATGAAGTGAAAAGTATAATGAGTAAGATAGTTGATGTAAAGTAAATATGTATATTCAAAACAATAACATTCCTATACATCCAGCAATAAATGTTAGAAAATGATATGGCAAAAAGATCAAATTTACAACTGAAACAAAAGATGTAAAAAATATAGAAATAATAATGAGCAATTTGTCAATTCTAGATAGAGAAAACTATATGGCATAGAAGTAGACTTGAACAAATGAAGAGATTACCATGTTCCTAGAAGGAAACGTTCGATATGGCAAAGATTTCACTTCCTAAATGAAGATAAAACTTCTTGTAATTCCAATTAAACTTCCAAATGGATAAAACAACCAAAGAAAAGCTGACAAACTGATTCTAAACTTCATTTGAGAAATAAATGTTATTCTTAAATAATAACGTAAAACATGTATTTTAAAGATAAAAATTCGGTATTTTACCATTTGCACAAATAAACCAGTGGTTGCAGAAGAGAGATTGCAGAATTCAGATTTAATATATGAACAATTTTTTTTTTCCTCACCCGAGGACATTTTTCCATTTTTTTGTTCAGATAGAGTGGGAGAGAGAGAGAGGACATCGACGTGAAAGGGACACATTGAGTGGCTGCCACCCGCATGACCAACCAGGGCCGGGGACAAACTGCAACTGAGGTGCGTGCCCTTAGCGGGAACCGAACCCGGGTCTCTCCGGACCACAGGCTGACGCTCTAACTGCTAAGTCAAACCGGTCAGGGCAATATATAAAAAATTTTTGTCAGTTAATCAGTAGAAAAATAATAGATTATTTAATAAATGTAATTGAGACTACTGGCTATCCATTTGGCAAAAATGAAACCTGATCCCCATCATACACAAAATAAAGTCAAGTTGGATTAAGAATCTAAGTGTAACAGTAAAACTATAAGAATGATAGAAAAAAGTTTTTCTTTCTTCCCCATCCTCCCTTTTCTTCCTTATAATTTTGTGGCAGATATTACTAACTGGTTTTTGAACACTCTAAGTACATTTTATGATGTGTTCCCATAATACTGAAGTGGAAATCTAGAAATGACGTTTCCCACACTCTCTTGCAGTTAGTGTTCCATCTGTAATCCAGTCAGGGAGACACTGATGTGAGACCTATGAGCATTGAAGTGAACGCCACACGTGAAGAAAACAGGATCTGCTGGGGGCGGTTGTCCTGTCCCTGTCATTTTAGACTGAGTAGTGAGAATTGACAGCACTGAGGTTTTCCCAGAACAGTTCTGAATGTATGGTGGGCATTTCTTCTGGCTGTTTTATTCCTGACTGTTAACATTAGACATAACTCCCCGATCCACCCAGTTTAGTATGCAGCCATATATACCTGGTAATAAACTCCTTTCTTGTTGAATTTAGATGGTTTTGTTTTTATTTTTTTTAATTGAGGTATAATTGACATACACTATATTAATTTCACGTGTTCAACATATGATACAATATTTGTATGTATTGCAAAATGATCACTGCCATATGTCTATTTAACATTCTTCACAATACATAGTTAATAATTTTTTTTTCTTGTGATGAGAACTTTTGAGATCTGATTCTGTTTTCTGATCATTATAAGTAGTGAGGTATTGTCCAAGCATGATCTAAGATCCATCTTTAGCCCTGGGTGGGTAGCTCAGTTGGTTGCAGCATTGTCCTAATATGCCAAGGATGTGGGTTCAATCTCTGGTCAGGGCAATGCGGGAATCAACCAGTGAGTGCATGAATGAGTGCAACAAGTCAATCTCTCTCTCTCTCTGGAAAAAAAAATCAATAAAAAAGTAAAAAAAAAAAAAAGGCACTTAATATTCATTTGTTCGTCAACAAATATTTATTAAATATCTAAATATCATGGAGATGTTCTTTCTCTTTGGTTCACTAATTCAATTTTTGGTAATTTAATTCAAGGACATTTATAACTTATGGAAAAACTCCATAAGCCTGAGGCTGAAACTGCAGCATTACTGGGAATTAAAAACAATCTAAGTATCTAACAAATATGGGAAGAGTTAAATACAGAATGCACTTAATGGCTTTCTTGGTACCATTAAAAGTGATTGGTATGAAGACTGTAATAATATATTTAAGTAAAATAATAGGATGCAAAATAATTTATATTGTAATATTATAATAATACAAGAAAGCCAAGGGCATAGAAAAAATATTAGAAGATAACAACTTCAACATGTGAAACAGTGCTTGTATTAGGGTGCTGGTCTGTATTTCACAAATATTCTATGATGTATTGACTTTACAATTTAAAATAGAGTTAAAAGTCACAATTAGTTTCAAGTCCATAGAAATGACTTAAAGGGCATGTTAGCAAAACCAGAGTGAGATACACACACACACACACACACACACACACACACACACACACACATATATATAATCATACAAAATATATATTTAAAGTTGAGATAATCGACATCTAACATTGTGTAAGTTTAAGTTGTACAATGTGTTGATTTGATACATTTATATATTGCAATATGATTACCACCATAGTGCTAGCTAACACCTCTATCATGTCACATAACTGTCATTTCCTTCTTTTTTAGTGGCGAGCACAATTAAGATGTTGTCTCTTAGCAACTTTGAAGTTTATAATTCAGAAATGTTAACTATGCACAGTCACTATGCTGTGGATTAGAGCTCTCAGATTTATTTATCTATTAGTTGCAAGTTTGTACCATTAAATAACATCTCCCCAATTTCCCTACCCTCCAGCCCTGGTAATCACTACTCTACTCTCTGTTTTAATTAGTTCCTTTTTTTTTTCTTAAAAAAATTTATTTTTCCCTTATTGATTTTGGAGAGAGAGGAAAGGAGAGAGAGAGATAGAAACATCTATGAGAGAGAACATTGACTGGCCACCTCCTGCATGCCCCCCACTGGGGATTTGGCTCACAACCTGGGCATAAGCCCTGACTGGGAAGCTAACCGGTGACCTCTTGGTGCATGGGTTGATGCTCAACCACTGAACCACACTGGCTAAGCTCTTTTTAAAGATTCTAAATATAAGTGATATTATATAGTATTGGTCTTTCTCTGTTTAACTTATCTCACTTAGCATAATGCTCGCAAGGTCCATCGATGTTGTTGTAAATGGCAAGATTTCCTTCTTTCTCATGATTGTATAATATTTCACTGTACATATACACCACATCTTTTGTTTGTTACAGTGTAAATTTTTTATATTTAGAATTAGCCAGCTGGACTTAGTTCAGATCATCTCTATTGTGTTGGCAACATCCAAAGCATCACAGTTGGGAGCCAGTGAAACATATGCCTTCTTCTCTCCATCAGGCCTGATCAGGGTGCTGACCTTGGCCACGTCAGTGTCATAGAGCTTCTCACAGCCTGTTTGATCTGGTGTTTGTTGGCACTGACATCCACAATGAACACAAGTATATTGTTGACTTCTATCGTTTTTATAGCTGACTTAATAGTCAGGAGGAACTTGATGATGGCATAGTGACCAAGCTTGTTTCTCCTGGGGGTGCTCTTCCAAGGATATTTAGGCTGCCTTTGGAGCCACAGTGTCTTGGGTTGTCAGAAGGTGGGTGAGGTGGGGATATTTTTTGTGTGGCTGTGGATGTCTTTCAACACTGCTTTCTTTGTCTTCAAAGCCTTTGTTTTGGCTTTGGCTTTGGGAGGGGCAGGGGCTTTCTTCGTTTTCAGCACAGTCTTAGTGAAAAACCACATCTTTTTTTTTTTTTAATATGTTTTTATTGATTTTTAGAGAGAGAGGAAGAGAGAGGGAGAGAGATAGAAACATCAATGTGAGAACCACCGATCGGCTGCCTCCTGCACACCCCCAATGGGGATTGAGCCTGCAACCTGGGCACGTGCCCTGAGCAGGAATCAAACCAGTGATCTCTTAGTGTATTAGACGAATCTCAATCCACGGAGCCACACCAGCAAGCCACATCTTCTTTATCCATTCATCCATTAATGGACTTTTAGGTTGTTTCCATATCTTGGCTATTGTGAATAATGCTGCAATGAACATGGGAATGTGGATAGCTCTTTGAGATCTTTTCATTTCCTTTGAACACATACCCAGAATTGGAATTGCCAGATTATTTGGGAGTTCTATTTTTAATATTCTGAGGAACCCCCATACTGTTTCCCACTTGTCAACACTTATCTCTTGTCTTATTATTATTTTTTTTGGTACATGCCCCTAGCGGGAACCGATCCTGGGACTCTCTGGTCCACAGGCAGACGCTCCAAACGCTGAGCCAAACTGGTCAGGGCAATCTCTTGTCTTATTGAAGACAGGTTTCTAATAGGCATGAGGTGAGATCTCATCGTGGTTTTGATTTGCATTTCCCTCATGATTAGTGATGTTGAGCAGCTTGTCATGTACCTGCTGGCCATTTGGATGTCTACTTTGAAAAAATGTTTATTCATATTCTCTGTGCATTCTTTAATGAAAATATTTTTGTTATCAGGTTGAATGAGTTCTTTATATGTTTTGGATATTAACTCTTTATTAAATATATGATTTGCAAATATTTTCTCCCATTCCATAGGTTGCTTTTTAAAAAATTATTATTATTAAATTCTGCTGTGAGGGCTGCTCACCAAAGGGGAAAAAAGACTCTTCTTCACTTCACTCAATTGTGACCTTACTCTCCAAAACATTGTTGGGGATCAAATTGAAATGGAGGACAATTTGAAGTAGAAATTGCATTGTATTCCTTATCTTTCTTACCTAGACTAAACTAAAATGTATCCTTCATGTGTTGTTTCTGATTGGCAAATTTTATGGTGACTATTTTATTTGTAAAATAAATTATGTATTTATTTTTTCTTTTTCTGTTAGTATGCTGAGTAACATTCCTTTATTATAAGCTAATTATTTTCTAGAGGAAATAACTGCAATTAAGAATTTAGCATCATTTGTCTTGGTTCAGAACTGATTCATCATGAAACTTTACAGCCAAGAATATATTTTTTATTTCTGCAAATTATTTTTAAAACTCAATGTTTTAGAGATAATAATACTGAAAATTTGGCTTACAAATTTATGACCGTAGCAATGGTAGTATACTCCTCTCTGTAGTTTACTGACTAATGAGGAAAAATCAATAAAACTATTTTACAAGATTTGAGTAAAAATTAAGCTTATCTCATAAGGTATTTATTAAAAACTAGCTATATACAAAAAAATCTCAATAAATTCCCTACAAAAGAAATTGTATAGGCTACATCTTCTAACCAAAATATAATAAAAATAAAAATAAATAAATTTAAAAATATAGGAAAAGCATTTTCCTATCAATTTAGGGGTCAGAGAAGAAAATATTAAAAGAAGAATTTCAAACTATCTAGAAAATAACCATAAAAATGAAAGCTACAGATACACATACATAATTTAACCAAAGTCAAATTCAGAAGAAATTTTGGAGGAACAAAAATAATGAGAGACTTTCACAATGACAATAATTAAAGCAGTAATAGTGTAGGAATAAAGTAGATAATATCTCATAGAATGCTAAAATATATTTAAAAACATTAAAGAATTTGCTCTTTAATAATATATATATTTTTTTAATCCTCACCGAAGGACATTTTTCTGTTTATCATCAGATGGAAGGAGAGAGAGGGAAAGGCAGAGAGAGAGAGAGAGAGAGAGAGGGGGAGAGAGAGAGAGAGAGAGAAAGAAACATTGATATGAGAGAGACACATCAATTGGTTGCCTCCCACACCAGGCAGGGCTGGGGACGAACCACAACCCACGTACCTGCCCTTCACCGAATGGAACCCGTGACTCATTGATCCTCAGGCATCACTGTAACCACTAAGGCAAACTGGACAGGGTGTGATCTTTAATAATCTTAACAGAATCTAACACATAAAATAAAATATGGTCTTAATTTTTTTTGGTTAGCATATTATATCTTTGTTTTGTACCTAGTTTACCACTTATTTCTAAACATTGCAACTGTCCAGTGATGCCCTAATATAAAAGGCAGATAATGTATTAAGGTACAACTTTGCTTTGTTTTGATATGAATACTAGGAGAAAAATATGATACTGTGCTTGGTTAATTTATTCAGACAGTTGTCCATGGACTTTGCAGATCACATCTCAGTAAAACTCCAAGAAACCATCCATTAAATTCCCACACCTTCCATTCCATTCATCTTCCTCTTGTCCAAGGGGGATGTCTTGACAAAGGTATTAGATTAGTACAAACATTCAGATTTTTTTTTTTTTTTATCCTCGCCAGAGGACAATTTTACATTTTTTTGTTCAGACAGAGCGGGAGGGAGAGAGAGGAAGAGAGAGAGAGAGAGAAACATCGATGTGAAGGGACACATTGAGTGGTTGCCACCTGCACGACCAACCAGGGCCGGGGACAAACTGCAACCGAGGTACATGCCCTTAGCGGGAACCGAACCCGGGTCTCTCTGTACCGCAGGCCAACGCTCTAACCGCTGAGCCAAACTGGCCAGGGCCAAACATTCAGATTTTATAAATATGAATCAAGATGCAGTTTTAAATACTTCCTAAAGTAAAGATGGCAGTAAATTTGCCATTTCATAAAAATGACTTAATCATTTCAGCTGTGATCCATATTATCTTTGAGGTAGATCCTCCCTGATCTTTGTTTTCTATTGTCCTTATTCCTTTATCTAGTCTCTGAAGATTCTCAAGGAAGTGAAAACGTCTTACTTATCTCTATCTCCACCTTTCTCATAGCTCTAAGCCCTGCATTCATACTTCCCATCGTCTGCAGGGCATTTCCACAAGGCAGTCCCACCAGAGGATTCAACTGCCACATGGCCCTAGTTCAGCTTTCGCTGCTCCACCCTATCCGCAGCTCCCCTGCTTGCCTACACAGGCTGTGGTCCAGCGTGATCCACGCCAGAGGTTACCGAGGGAACTGGGGAGCAAGCACAGAAAGCTCTGGGTGGAAATCAGATCCTAGAAGGAGGGAAGTGAGGCTGAGACTGGGTGACTGGGCAGAAGACACCAAAGTCAAATGAAAGAGCTACCAGAATTGTGAAATTGAAACAGAAATCCCACATTAAGAAGTGGGAAAGCAGCCCTGGCCGGTTTGGCTCAGCTGTTAGAGCGGAGGCCCATGGACCGGAGAGTCCCGTGTTCGGCTCCCGCTAAGGTCACGAGCCTCGGTTGCGGTGCATCCCTGGCCCCAGTTGGGGTTGTGCAGGTGGCAGCCAGTCGATATGCCTCTCTCACATCCATGTTTCTCTCTCTTTCTCTTCCTCCCTCCTTCCCTCCTGCTCAATCTGAAGGTAAATGCAGAAATGTCCTCAGGTGAGTAATAAAAAAAAAAAGAAGTGGGAAAGCAGATGAGACAAAGGCAAGAACAGTCTGGGAGAAGAAACACCATTAGGGTGGGTTAACTCAACAGCTGTGGATATTTGTGATGACCAGGCTCAGCCTTGCTTCTAAAAGGAGCCACCTACACACAACTAACCTTTTCCCCAGACAGCAACTCCCTCCTCTCCAAATCAGCCTACATTCATCTTGACCTACAGCCAGGGCATCTTGTTAGCTTCTGGTTCCTGAGGTCCCCAATCTGATCAGTCAGTGTGTCATGTCAATTCAGCCTTCCTAAGGCCCTTGAACTAGTACCATTATTTCCATAACTACCACTCTAGTCCAGCTCTTCCACAGGTGTCCCCAGGACTCTGCCGCATGCTTACTATTTATCTCCACATCTCTAGTCTTCCCCTCTTAGATCCAGTGTCAACAATGCCACTAATTTTCTTCCTAAAACCCAGTTCTGTTCTTATCTTTTCAATTAGCAAAACATTTCAGTGGCTCTCTACTGTCGATAGAATATAACCTAAACCTTTTAATGTATGTGGCTTTTAAATTCTTCCACAGTCCAACCCCATCATCCTCTCCAAGTTTATCTTTTAGACATCACCGCGGTCTCCCCATAAATCCTACTCTGCTGCTATAACCGCAGTTTTCTTTATAACCCCCTGGCGCACTGAGCGCGTTCACTCAGTGGGCTGAAGCCAGAGCACAGATTGCTTCTAATGCATCTTTTCATCTCCCCAGGGGTTGGAGCAGCGCTTTGAACACAGGCCCTGTGCTCCATATTAAAAAATATATATAGCTTTATTAAGATAAGATTCACATACAAAGCACTCGTTGAAAGCATATAATTCAATGGCTTTTGGTATATTCACAGGGTTGTGCAACCATCAGCACAATCTAAATTTAGAATATTTTCTTCTCCCCTAAAAGAAACCCCATACACTTTTGCAGCCACTTAGCATTCACTCTAACACTCCCCAGGACTAAGAAACTATCATTCTACTTTCTCTGGACATTTTGTATACATGGAATGATAAAATATGTGTTCTTTGTGGCTAGCTTCTTTCCCTGAGCATAATGTCAAAGTTCGTCCACACTATAACATGCATCAGCATGTTATTTCTTTTTATTGCTGAATACTTTATTGTATTGAAACATTACATTTTGATTATCCATTCATCAGTTGATGGATATTGGGGTTGTTTGCACTTTTCAGCTAGTATGCATGAGGCTGCTATGAACATTTGTGTATAAGATTTTGCATGGATATGTTTTCATTTTTCTCGGGATTCCTAGGAGTGGAACAACTGGGCTATATGGTAACTTTATCTTTAACTTGTGAAGAACTGCTAGACTTTTCCCAAAGGTATGGAATGATTTTACATTCTACCAACAGTATATGAAGGTTCACATTTCCCCACAGCCTCACCCACTACTGGGCTATATGGTAACTTTATCTTTAACTTGTGAAGAACTACTAGACTTTTCCCAAAGGTATGGAATGATTTTACATTCTACCAACAGTATATGAAGGTTCACATTTCCCCACAGCCTCACCCACACCTGTGTCTGTCATTTTGATGAGAGCCATCCTAGTGAATGTGATGTTCTCACTGTGGTTTTGATTTGCGTTTCTCAAATGTCTAATGATGTGGAGCATATTTCCATGTGCTTGGTCATTTCTCTATCTTCTTCAGAGAAAAGTCTACTTAGATCCTTTCCCTGGTTTTAAAAGAGATTATATATTATATCTTATTACATATTATATATAATTATATATTATTATATCTTTGAAATATATTATTATGTTGCTATTGTTACAATAGAGTTCTTTCAATATTCTGATATGCAGTCGGCCCTTGTTTATTGCGGTTAATCAGTTCCAGACTCTACCATGGTAAATGAATTTCCATGAAGTAGGATTCTCTGTTTATACAGTCGTCCCTCACCACTTTGTGCTTCAATGTTCCGCCTTCACCCTACCACGGTTTTTTCACGTATAGTATAGCATTTGAAATAGTATTTGAAAAAACCCCAATAGAGTGAAGCCGTGACCCTCGAAGAGCAAGGTGGCAAGGGACGATTGTATGCTTTGCAAATCAAGTATTTTCTCCCATTCTGTGCATTCTCTGTAGTCTTTATCTCTTCTTTCTTCTTTCTTTATTGCTTTTAGAAAGAGAGGAAGGAAGAGGGAGAGAAAGATAGAAACATCGATGAGAGAGAACATCGACTGGCTGCCTCCCGCATGTCCCCACTGGGGATCGGGACCACAACCTGGGCATGTGCCCTGACCAGGAACCATACTGGTGACCTTTTGGTCAATGCTCAACCACTGAGCCACACTGGCCTGGTGTCTATCCTTTCTTGATGGCATTGCTTCCAGCACACAGTTTTAAAGCTGAATGTCATCCAATGTATCTGTTTTTTTTTTTTTTTTTTATTATGCTTTAGGTATTATATCTAAGAAAATATTGCTTCATTCAAGAAAGATCTACTCCTATCCTTTCTTTTAAGACTTTTATAATTTTAGCTCTTACATTTAAGTCTATGATCCATTTTGAGTTAGTTTTGTGTAGTGTGAGTCATTATTTTTTAATAGATGCTATTGAGAGCAGAGAGTTTTATATACCTAAAGGACCTCCCCGCCCCCACAAAATAATGCACATTTAATAAAAATATACTCACTGAATCATTTGTGCAAAAGTACGTAGTAGTAAACCAGGCATTACAATAAAAATAAAAAGGAAACCATAGTAGCAAGTACTATACTATTATAATCCAGGAGCAAGCCAAAAGGATTTTGGGTAAACTTATGATTGTTCCTGCAAAGAGCTGACTTCACCAAAAACTAGATTAGATCCATAGAAAGATTATTAATTAACTTGTCATGGAAATTAGTCCTGACTTAAAACACACAGACACGCAAAAAATAAATAAAACCAAATACCACCCCCCAAACCTCAAGAGCCCCAAAGAGCAGAATCACCAGATACAGAGCGAAATTCATCTTCCGGAAGCGTGTGTTTTGTTTTGTGTTTTTACATTTCACATAACTGTTACCATGTAACTTCACTAAGTTGAACTGAAAATTCCAAAACACCTTTTTTTTTATGGTGATACATTCACAGTACTTAATTCATGGCCCGCATTTATATTTTAATTAACTAAGCAGTGTACTGTTTTTCTCAGCACCTCTACCGGTGTTTGACTCTTGGTAAAGAATCTGAACTCCCCTGCACCACTGGCTTGCTGTCCTCGCAGGTTCCTGAGCGACACGAATGAAGTTCTGCTGCAGCGACAACCAGCCAAAAACAAAATTATTCTCTCGTCCCTTCATAATGTGGTGACGAATTGTGGAGGGTCATTCAAGGCCTTTCTCTGTCACTATCCACCAGAGGCCTTTTCCAAGAGTAATCAGGGTCTGCATTGTAGCCCAGAGGAACCTAAGCAGTTTCCAGGGCCAGGTCGGTAGGCTGTCCAAGCACCTTGGGCCTAAAGTGTTTAAACACTAATTATGGAAAGTCCGTGTCAATGAGAAAAAGCCAGGCAGAGGTGAAGGAGTGGGTGACAGGAGGCCAGCACTTCTGGTCTAGGAGCAGGGCCAGGTGACTGATCCGTGCCCTCGTCGTCGTGGTGCGTACCAGCCATTCTGGCGTCCAGCGGGCTAGAAGAGCCGCTGGACTGAGCTCATCCACTCCCCAAAATTCATGAACATCTTTCTCTCATTAAACCTTTGCTTACACTGAAAGTAGTTTATTTTTCTTCCCCTATACACACCATTTGTATAACCTTTGTTGTTTCTCCCATTTTCATCCACTCACATTAGTCTGACCCGCTACTCAAGGCCAGCTCAAGGCTTACTTCTGGTCCTGGACAGCTACCCTTGTCTGAAATCTGGTAGCAGCAGTGTTAGGGTCACTAATTTGACATTTCCCAAGCTGCCTTATGTTTTATGTGTCCTTTATATGTATCGTTTATCTTCTCAACTCTGTTAAGAGGGGCAAAATGTACACCTGAACTCTATTGGTACTCAGCATAGTGTCGTGGTTGGCTCTAGAACGCAACATATGCTAGCTCATGTTAATATGTATTAGAATAAGATTAGAAATAGTAGGAGTTCTAAATATGGAATACTTAGTTCTAAATATTATTCTAAATATGGAACAATTACTACAGGTCAGACATCTATAGTATCTCATTTAATTCTCAAAACAATTCTATAATGTGGTGACATTATTCTAATTTTATAAAACTCAGGCCCAGAAAAGTTAATAATTTGTGTGAGCTCATGTGAAGGGTGGACTGGACTGTGCCCAGGTCTAACTTAAAAGCCAAGCTTAGTCACCAGGACGCTGCCTTCTGAAAACCTGGACTGAGATTACGAGGAGGTGTAAAGTGGCAGCTACTTTGCTCATACTGCTGTTCCAGTGTCTATGTGTCCACATCTAATATAAATGGTGTCTTTCACATCATACTGTGAGGTCAGGCACGGAATCTTGTATTTTCACCCAACTGTGTGACACATACGATGTATTCAGCAAACAGACTTAGCTGCTGAGTGATCCAGGGCAAACTATTCAACCTCTCTGTTGGCTTCATTTCCTCACTTGTAAAATGATGATGAAAATAGTTCTGGACTTCCGGTCAAGATGGTGGTGTAGGTAAATGCAGTATCACCTCCTCCCACAACCACATCAAAATTACCACTAAACTACAGAACAACCATCCTTCAGAACCGCCTGACACTGTGCTGAATGGAAGTCCTACAACTACAAAATTAAAGAAGCAGCCACACCAGAACTGGTAGAAAGGGTGAAGGTGCGGACAGGCTGGTCCCACACCCCCGTGTGGTGGATAAAAATCAGGAGGGACAACTCATCTGGGAAGGTCCTCCCTGAGGAGTGAGAGGTCCCCATCCCACACCAGGCCCCCAGCTCAGGGTTCCAGTGCCAGGAAGAGAAGTCCCCATAACTTTTGCCTGGAAAAACTGGTGGGAACTAAGGCTGAGGGAGGCTGAGGCTTCTGGAGCTCCAGGCAGCTCCTCTTAAAGGGCCCACACACAGACTTACTCAGACCTACTCCCTCTGAGTTCCAGTGTGGAGGGGAGGCAGCTTGAAAGGCACCAGAGACATACGGGGAAAACTGAGTTGTTTGGCATTGGGGTGAGGGCCGGAGAGGCAGCTTTCTCCTGAACAGACGTGCTGGCAGAGGCTGTTGTTCCTTTGGTGAACCCTTCCCCCACAGGGTAGCAGATGGCCACCATATCTGGGACTCCAGCAACCCAGCTCATAGAGTTTGCCCCACCCTGGTGAATCCCTGAGGCCCTGACACACCCAAATGTCTGGCCCACCCAAGCTGTTTCCAGTGGCTTTACCATGGGATTGGCCTGTTTTGGCTCCTACTTCATATTTTCCTAAAATCTCTCAAACAAGCAGCATCTGGCCACAGCAAGCCCCATACCTCTTGCTAAGTGGCCCCAGGCCTGGCACTAGAAGCAGCCAGCCTTGGTTCATAGTTTGGTTTCGCCTGGGCACCTCCAAGCCCAGCACAAGAAGCAGCCATTTGCAGATTGCTTTATAGCTTATGCCTTATGGCCCTGGGTAGAACATAGGCAGTGTCTGACCTTGCCCCAGAGCCAGGACACCCAGTGGACAGCTTCAGACCACATCGAAGCACCACCACCCAACCACCTCCACAAGTGACACATTCAAGGAATGGACTCAGGAGGTACCAGAGCCCTGCTGAAGTAAGTCTTGCTCTGGGTGGTGGGCCCCTGCACAGCTGATCCTTCAAGGCAGTCAGAGGTAGGTTGTTAGTAGGTACAGCCAGTCCTTACAGCTGACCAGCCTGAGTAAACCCTCCCACTGATGTGCCAACAGCAATCAAGACGCAATTACTACAGAAGGGTATAAAGTCCACAAGAGGTGTGCATCTCCAGGGCCCAGCTGGGTGATCAGGGAAGCTGTGCTGCTAGACCTTACAGGACACCTACTATAACAGGCCATCCTAGGAAGCCTAGGAGACATAGGAACTCT
Source organism: Molossus molossus (assembly GCF_014108415.1). Lineage (NCBI taxonomy): Eukaryota > Metazoa > Chordata > Mammalia > Chiroptera > Molossidae > Molossus > Molossus molossus. The sequence continues at coordinate 101,113,791 of NW_023425344.1, read as the reverse complement.
ACCTAATACTTAGAAACAAACACAGGGAGGCAACCAAAATGAAGAGACAAAGAAACATGTCCTAAATGAAAGAACAGAACAAAACTCCAGGAAAAGAACTAAATGAAATGGAGATAAGCAATCTAACAGATGCAGAGTTCAAAACATTGCTTATAAGGACACTCAGTGAACTTAGTGAGGGCCTCAAGAGCATAATAAAGGACCAATCATCAATTAAGGAGGCACTAACTGAAATAAAGAATAATTTACAGGGAATCAATAGTAGAGTAGGTGAAGCCAAGAAGCAAACGATCGATTTGGAATATAAGGAAGCAAAAACACCCAATCAGAACAGCAGAAAGAAAAAAGAATCCACAAAAATGAGGATAGTATAAGGAGCCTGTGTGAAAACTTCAAGTGTGCCAACACTCACATCATAGGGGTGCCAGAAGGAGAATAGAGAAGACAAGAAATTGAAAACCTATTTGAAAAAATAATGACAGAAACCTTCCCTAACTTGGTGAAGGAAACAGGCATACAAGTCTGGGAAGCACAGAGGGTCCCAAACAAGATGAACCCAAAGAGATCCACACTAACACACATCATCATCAAAATGCAGAAGTTTAAAGACAAACAGAGAATCTTAAAAGCAGCAAGAGAAAAGCAATTAGTTACCTACAACAGAACTTCCATAAGGCTGTCAGCCATTTCTCAAAAGAAACTTTGTAGGTCAGGAGGGAGTGGCAAGAAATATTTAAAATGATGAAAAGCAAGGACCTAAAACCATGATTACTTTATCCTACAAAACTATCATTTAGAATCGATGGCCATATAAATAGTTTCCCAGACAAGAAAAAGCAAAAGGAGTTTATCACCACCAAACCAGTAGTAAATGAAATGTTGATGGGTCATCTTGAAGAAGAAGATAGAAAACTGTGAACAATAAAATGACAATAAATACATATCTATCAACAATTGAATCTACAAACAAAATGAGCAAGCAGAACAGAAACAGACTCATAGATATAGAGAACTTTTTGTTGGTTGCCAGATGGGAGGGGAGTTGGGTTAAAAAGATGAAGGGATTAAGAAGTACAAATTGGTTGTTAGACTGATGAACCTCAAAGGGAAGGGGGGAGGTGGGATGGGAAGAGAGAAAGCAAAGAACTTATATGCATATATACATGACCAATAGACACAGATAATAGTGTGGGGAAAGCGGGGGGGGGGTGAGATTGAGGAGGAGGGGACTAAGGTGGGGGGAAGAGGGACATCTGTAATACATTCAACAATAAAGATAAGTTTAAAATAAAAAAAGAAATAAAAACATCATTATCATTCTTATTACCATATTACTCCTCTAAAATCACCAGTGGAGACAAATGTCAGTCACTTATTCACACACACACACACACACACACACACACACACACACATTCCCAAATCCACACTGGTTAGTTACTCCTGCCTGTTGCATTTCTGTGTACGTGGACAGTGAGTTGACTTCCATTTTTTTTGTAGGCCAGGCACATTTTTTTTAAAGACTAAGCCAGTGAGAAGGACATCTGTAAGTACTGTATCTAGAACGGAGATTCTTAATCATTTGAATAAGTGAGGAATGGCATCCGAATATCCCTGAGAGTTTTCAGACCATACCAATGGTATCCCCAACATTCCAAACCTTATCACAACCCCCTCCCCTGAAGGGAAAGTGTATTTCTGGAGTTGAGAACCAGTGCAAAAAGAGTTGCTGTTGATGACAGTATGTTATTTTTCTGAACCAGCAGGTGGAACCAAAAAAAAAAAGAAAAAGACAACAATTGACAACAGCTGTTGCCTAGGGCAAAAGATCACATGTTGCCAGAGGTGGGTTTGTGATAGCTCCATCATTTATTTCCCTTATTTCTCAGTCCCTGTGATCATTGGTGGAATCCAACAATTAGTGCATGGGGAGAAAGAATTAAAAGTAAGCAACGACAACTCCAGGTTGTTTCGGTTGCTAGAAGGTTAATAAAGCATTCTGGGTGTAAGTTTCAATATAGGCCTCATACTAATAGAAAATGCTGTTCTCTTCAGCTTACTTGATAATTCTTCTAATATCCTCCATCCAGCTGAATAGTCAACATATAGTTAGGACAGAACAAAAGAGGTCATCAATAGTTTTAATATTACTTAAATTGAATGTAATTTACTATAATTAACATTAACTAAATGATCATTTTGGATATATATTAAAAAGTTTATTACTAAAATTAATGTCACTTGATACACCACATAAACAAAATGAAGAATAAAAACCACATGATCATATCAATAGATGCTGAAAAAGCATTCGACAAAATCCAGCATCCATTTCTGATAAAAACGCTCAGCAATGTAGGAGTAGAGGGACCATATCTCGACATAATAAAGGCCATATACGAAAGACCTACAGCCAACATCATACTCAAAACTAAAAACATTTCCCTTAAGAACAGGAACAAGACAGGGATGTCCACTTTAGCCACTCTTATTTAACATTGTACTGGAAGTCTTAGCCACAGCACTCAGACATGAAGAAAAAATAAAAGGGATCCAAATTGGAAAGGAGGAAGTGAAACTGTCATTATTTGCAGATGACATGATATTATACATAGAAAACCCTAAAGACTCCATCAAAAATCTATTAGACTTAATAAATGAATTTGGCAAAGTAGCAGGATACAAAATTAACGTCAAGAAATCGACGGCATTCTTGTACACCAATGATGAACTCACAGAAAGAGAAACTGAAAAAACAATCCCGTTTACCATCGCGCCAAAAAAATTACGATACCTAGGAATAAACTTAACCAAAGAAGTAAAGGACCTATTTGCAGAAAACTACAGGTCATTGAAAAAAGAAATAGATGAAGATATAAAAAAGTGGAAGCACATACCCTGTTCATGGATTGGGAGAATTAACATCATTAAAATGTCCATACTACCCAAAGCAATCTATAGATTCAATGCAATCCCCATCAAAATACCAACGACATATTTCATAGAACTAGAACAAATACTTCAAAAGTTCATATGGAACCAAAAAAGACCCCGAATAGCCACAGCAATCTTGAAAAAGAAGAACAAAGTAAGTGGGATCACAATACCAGATATCAGGTTATACTACAAAGCGACTGTAACCAAAACAGCCTGGTACTGGCACAAGAACAGGCATATAGACCAGTGGAACAGAACTGAAAACCCAGAAATGGACCCAAGGCAATACGCTCAATTAATATTTGACAAAGGTGGCAAGAGCATACAGTGGAGTAAAGACAGCCTCTTTAATAAATGGTGTTGGGAAAATTGGACAGCTACATGCAAAAAAATGAAACTAGACCATCAACTTACACCATACACAAACATAAACTCAAAATGGATAAAAGACTTAAATGTGACCCGTGAATCCGTAAAAATTCTAGAAGAAAATGTAGGCAACCAAATTTCGGACATCATATGGAGCAGAATTTTCACTGATGCATCACCTAAGGCAACAGAAATAAAGGAGAAAATGAACACATGGGAGTACATCAAACTAAAAAGCTTCTGCACAGCAAAAGAAACAATCATCAAAATGGAAAGGCAACCCACTGTATGGGAGAACATCATTGCCAATGATGTATCAGATAAGGGGTTAATTTCCAATATATAGAGAGTGCTCATACAACTCAACAAAAGGAAGACAAAGAACCCAATTAAAAAATGAGCAGAGGTGCTAAATAGACACCTCTCCAAACAGGGCATACAAATGGCCAAAAGACATATGAAGAAATGCTCAACATCACTAATCATCAGAGAGATGCAAATTAAAACAACAATGAGGTATCACCTCACACCTGTCAGAATGGCCGCCATCAACAAATCATCAAACAACAAGTGTTGGCGAGGGTGTGGAGAAAAGGGGACTCTAGTACACTGCTGGTGGGAATGCAGACTGGTGCAGCCGTTATGGAAAACAATATGGTGCTACCTCAAAAAATTAAAATTGAACTTCCATTTGACCCAGTGATCCCACTGCTGGGAATATACCCTAAGAAGCCTGAAACACCAATCAGGAAGAATATATGTACCCCCATGTTCATAGCAGCACTATTTACAATAGCTAAGATCTGGAAACAGCCCAAGTGTCCACCAGTAGACGAATGGATAAAAAAGCTGTGGTACATATACACAATGGAGTACTATGCAGCGGTAAGAAAGAAAGATCTCTTATCCTTTTGAGACGACATGGAGGGACCTGGAAAGTATTATCCTAAGTGAAAGAAGCCAAGCAGAAAAAGACAAATACCACATGATCTCACTTATATATGGAATATAATGAACATAACAGTCTGAGGAATACAGTAGACCCAGACACATGGAAGTAGGGCACAGACTGACATCCCTCAGAAGAGGGGGTGGGGGGTGGGGGGTGGGAAGAGATAAACCACAGAACTTATATTCATGTATGCATGACCAATGGACATGGACAACTAAGCCGGGGACAAGGCGGGGGTGGGGTGGGGAGGGGGTGCCAATGGGGTAAAAAGGTAAAATATCTGTAACAAAAAAATAAATAAAAATTTCATAAAAAAAAAATAAATAAAATTAATGTCACTTATTTCTTTTTAACTGTTTCTAATGTGGCTTCCTGAACATGTGAAGTTATCTATGTGGTGTGCATTATGTCCCCATTGGAGAGTGCTGCTCCAGGGTGTGGCAGTCCTGACATTACAAGTGCCTAGGCATTTGACTCAAAGATGACAGATTGTGGTGACTGTACCATATGAATGTAATCTGAATATTACTAACCAAGTGTTAAATCAGAACTTCCCCATTTCCTTTCCCACTGTATCTGTGTTCCAGGACAGTACTGCTAAACTGTTTCACATGCGCTGCCTAGGGGGGCCCTCTTCCACTGGGCCACCTGGAAATACCTTTATCTTTCAAAGTGCCGCTTGGTCACTCCCAGGTAATGCCTTCTCTAGAACTGCTCTCTTCATCATATCATTTCTGTACCTATCACTGCATATAACCCACTGCAATGTGTTCATTTATAGGCTTGTCTCTCCCACTAGACTAGAAGTTTCTTGAGATTAGGGGCCATGTGCCCCCCAATGCTGGTACATGGTTGGCCCTCAACAGATATGCGCTGAGCTGGAAAAAAAATGGCTCCGACTATGGTATGTTGAGCAGAGTTTCATTCAACTGAAGTGTGTAAGTACCTATGCCCCTCTGTAAGCGTCTGCAAAAGCAGAAAGGCTTTGCTCTGACAGCCAGTGTAGTGAGCTACCTGGGTGTTTCAGCTTTTCTATTCATGAAGGATATAGATGTCTAATCACTAGGTTGTACACCTGAAACTAATATAATATTGTATGTCAACTGTATTTGAAAAAGAAAAGTTGGGGGTTTGATCTCTGGTCAGGGAACATACAAGAAGTAACCAATGAGTGCATAAATAAGTGGAAGCAAGTCATTGTCTCTCGCTCTCCATTCATCTCTGTCTCTAAAGTCAATAAATAAACTTAAAAAATCTGTCTTGATTTGTTGAGTCACATTATTTATGGAATTTAATCAGAAGGCAGTCATTCTAAAAAAACTAGAACCAACCAATCCTATATCCCAAACATAACAAGTTCATTGAACTATCAGTTGTGAATTTGATATCAGCAGAGATGAAAGTTTGTTAATACTACAAATATAGTGACCTTCCATAAATTTACTTAATCAATAATTTAATTGAGATAATACACTGTAAACCACTTGAAACATATTTTGTAATATTTTTTCTGTCATATAACTAATTTTTTCCTTTTTTTTTTTAAAGCTTACACATTTTATTAATTTATTTTGTTAATTCTCACCCGAGGATATTTTTCCATTGATGCTTAGATAGAAAGGGAGGGGTGAGGGAGAGAGAGAGAGAGAGAGAAACATCAATATGAGAGAGACACATCGCCTCTTGCATGACCCCAACTGGGGCCAGGGATCTAACCTGTAACTCAGGTATGTGGCCTTGACTGGGAATCAAACCCAAGGGCCCTTTCGTCCACAGATGGACATTCTAACCACCGAGCCACACCAGCCAGGACAATTCTTTCCTTTTTGAGATGAAATTCTAATAATGAACCTAATTGAAAACTGGACTTTTGCCCTATGAAAAACATAGACTTTTAAACAGTAGTCAATAACTTAAGCAGCATTCTGCTAAGTACGACTAATTCATAATTACACTGCTTTGATATCTGTCAGAACTAAAACAAATGAAGTATCAGTTTTCTTGATCTCGGTAGCTACTTTCTAATAACCACTTTCATTTTCCAAATATGATAACAGTGTCATCTAACATTCTTCAGGGGCTACCAGTGAAGTGTTAGCCCAGCTCTAACACTTGCATCCTTCTGAAATCCAGCTGTGTAGGGAAGAAGCTCCCCATCTTTCAAATCTGGTCTTAGATTTTGAAAGTATAAATATCTTAAACTCGAGGCACAAAAACTCCTTTGAGGAAAAGTCCTTTGTCCTCCATCCCTTAGAATCTGCTGTTAAACCCATGATCATAGAAACCTTGTCTTGCATAAAGCCCATGTCATTGGTTATAAATTTATGTATAAATATGGGGCTTCTTACTATTCATTTCTTGTTCTTTCATTTATTAAAAATAATTTTTATTGTCTTGAGTCTGGAGGTGGGATATTACTGATTAGCTGACTATATTCTTTTTTATTTTTTTTATCCTCACCCAAGGACATTTTTTTTGCATTTATTTTTGCATTTATCTTGAGGGAGAGAGGGAAGGAGAGGGGGGGAAGAAAGAGAAAGAGAGAGACATCATCTAGGTATTTAGGCCAAAGCTTTGACTCTTCATTCCCTCACACCTCACATCCACTCTGTTAGGAAATCCTGTTGGTTCTACCTTCAAAATGTATGCCAATTCCCAAAGCTCCCAATGGTGTGTTCCTTACATATACGAGGCATACCCCTGCCTTACTTACAGCCTTGGCTGTTCCCTCTGCTTGGGACTCAGATAGCCTCTTCTCTCCTTCAGACCTTGGCTCAAATCTTATCTTCTCAATGAGGCCAAGCCTTACTAACTTCTGTAACACCATAACTTTACTTCCCCAACTTTGTCTTTTATGTAAAACTTTTCAGTTACTAATATCTATACTATTTACTTTTTTATTATGGTTACTGAGTGTTGTCTGTGTCTCCTCACTAGACTATAAGGCCCACAAATGCAGAGATCTTTGTCTCTTCTGTTCACCAACATGTCCCATGCACCTAGAATAGTACTTGGTAAATATCTTTGGAAAGATCAAATTGTATCTATGTCTTATGGAAAAAAGTAGAAATCCAAGTATTATGGAAAATTAGCAGTTCCTAAATTCCATATTCTTTATTATACTTAAAAGTTATAGTTATCCACTGATGAATCTTGGTCACTTCATTAATCACTTATATACTACTAAGTATTTCCATAGTACTTACTTTAACCATATATAATCCACTTGTTTTTATGCTATTTAAGTTAAAATAAGTTGTCTTCATGTAACAGGACACTCTATGATCAGCCTAGAGTAGGTAGAGATTATAATTTTCAGTTTGACATCTTTGCAAATGCACATACATGCTTTCTAAACAACCAGCATGTCAGAATAATGATCATGTCTAGAGAAAAAAAGGTAATGCTATTATTGAGAGGAAGTCAGAAGATGTATTGGTAATACTTTACTTCTTAAGCTGGGTGATAGATACACAGATGTTGGATGTTGACTTTATTATTTGTTATAATTTACATATATCATACATCATATTTTATATGTATGAACTATTTCATAATAAAAAAGCAAGGAAAAATAAATCTAGTCTAGTGTTTACTTGTCCTACCTACCAGTCTTTATTTTCTCTTTAGTTTGATATAACTCTCTGGACATAAATCTTCTAGTCAGTTTGTGGAAACACAATTGCTATGTGACTGAGCATTTATCCCCCCTCCATTCCCACAACCGTGTCACTGATGAGTCTGTGATATGAAATCAAATCAGAAAGATTCCCAGTAGAATTAGAAAAAAATTGTCTATATAACTCATTGCTTTGTTAATTTAATCAAACTTACAAACTATCAAGAGGGATTAGAATACAATAAAGATGAAAATGCAAACACGATTGCTGCCAAAGAAGACTTTTTTCTAAAGACAAATAGAAAAATAACAACTTCACAACTAATTATACTATCTTGTCTTCCCACTGAGAAGAACCTAACTAAACTGAGGAACTAACAAGGAGCACTGGTCAGTGTGGCTTAGTTAGTTGGAGTGTTGTCCTGGGCAACAAAAATTCCGGGGTTCAATTCCTGGTCAGGGCACACACCCAAGTTGTGGGTTCAATCCTCAGTCAGGGTGTGTACAGGAGGAAACCAACTGATGTTTCTCTTTTTCTCCCTTTCTCTAAACTTGATGAAAACATATCCTTGGGTGAGGATTAAAAAAAAAAAAAAAAAAAGGCTAGTTCTTCACTTGGTTACCTTTCTTTAATCTTCCCTTTCCTGACCCATGGAAAGGTCCCCTATATTTTCACCATTTCAGCCCCTGTGCCTGGGATAGCACCTCGAGAGCTGGTATCAGACTGGCTCAGTTCAAAGGTCATCTGTTCTTCTGACTGAGTAATCTTCTTCATCTCTCTGTGCTTTCATTTCCTCAACGATGAAAGGAAGATGATAACAGTATAAGCCCAGTATGTGAGGATTAATGAAATGACACACCTAAATTAGTTAGCACAGGGTCTGGTACAGAATATAAGCTATAATTATGATTTACTATTACCATTTGGTGATAAAAAGGAACCGAGTTGACAAAGAAGAAAGAAAACAGCTCTTATGAGTCTTAATGATTCAAGTGCATAGTTAATGTTCATGAAATGTTTGGAAACTGAGTCATGAATTGAAGCTTTAGAATATGTACTGAGAAGATGTGGTGCTTTGGCATGGTGTGACATCTCTGCCTGCGCATGCCTCAGGATTGGTACCAACAGGGCCAGCTGCACTGGCTGAACTTGTGACATTTTGGATGGTACAAACCAGAGGTGGAACTGACACACAGTATCTGTACAATTAGCAAACACTTTTGGAGTCTTAACTGTGGTGCCAGGCTAGGCAATAGGGATGCAGTCGTAGTTGGTCACATCCTCTAGTCCCTAGAAGCTGTCCTCAGGCCCTGACTCGTCACATCTCATGTATAGTCTAACTCCTTAAACTGTGTATAGGTCATTAAATGCCATACCTTAGTGCTGCTATTCTCTCTTCTCAAGAGAAATCTAATTGTTGCTATTCTAAATATATAGCATTTTCTTCTAAAAGTCATGTTTTTCATAATAATTATAACTCTAATACATATAAACAGTAGTATAAAAACAGTGTACCGATGCCTTAAATCCTGGCATTTATTATGTTCTCAAATGTATAGTAAATGCTTAAACTAAATGTCTATTTTATATGACAGAACTAATATAAAATATGTACATATTTCACAATAAAATATTCTTTGTTCATAAAAAATGTTCTATTTTGAGGTGAGAGTTACTAAGATCATTCTATTGCCTATAAAATAAACTTATGAGGTTCTATAAAATTGATTTTGGTGAGATAGACTATAAAATGCAAACGTAATTTATTATAAGATTTGCAGAATCACTAAAAGGTGTTAGGTATACAAATAATTAAAGTAAGTTTGAGGAGGATTAGAAGTGAAAATAATGTTTTTTGAAAATAGGATGATTTAAAAAATTCAAAGTGACATATTAAACATGATCATTTAGAGCAATGAATTTTATAAAAAGCTCATTGGAAGAATAATATAAAAATGCCTAGAAAATTTTAATTATAAGTGACAAAAAGGCAAAAAAATATGAGAGTGGGTAATTAATATACATTCTTAGGATATAAAAATATAAAAAACTTAGTGGATACTTTTTCACTAGTTTTTTTTTTCTTTATTGATTTTAGAGAGAGAAGGAAAAGGGAGAGAGAGATAGAAATATCAATGAGAGAAAACATTGATTGGCCACCTCCTGCATGCCCCCCACTGGGGATTTTGCCCACAACCTGGGCATGCGCCCTGAGTGGGAATCGAACTGGCAACCTCTTGGTGCATGGGTCGACACTCAACCACTGAGCCACACTGGCCAGGCTTACTTATTAAGTATTGTGTTTAAGATTTAAACTTACTAAATCACAAAGTAATCCATATTACAAAGATTTCTTTCTTGAGAAATAAGAATTGAAGAATTCTGAAATATAATATTGACCTGACCAAACTTGGGCACATCAACTCAGTTTTTCAACAGAATGGAAATTTGCCACCTACAGGCCAGAAATTGACTGTAGTTAGAGAAACAAAAGGCTCTAAAGTGTTGATATTTCAGAATCTAACAAAATCTGTTATCACTGTTATTTTCTCCATTGTTTTTGGTTAGTGATCAGCAATTCTAACTTTGTCAGCATTCCAAACAGGACACATTCAAAGAATTATAGCAATTCCTTAATTGCTATTTTAATGACAGACACAATGTAGTCCAATAATCTCACTTTACCGGTAAATTATCTCAGGTCCAGAGAAGTTAAAGCAACTTAATCAAAGTCATCCTTGTTCTAGTTTAAGGCAGACATAAACTCAAGTCTCCCAAATACCCAGAAAAGACACAACTATTAATAATATTGTGAAAATTAAGTACTGATCATCTGAAGATGACGCTAAATTTCTTAGATCACACTGTAAGCAGACAGGAAATACCATCTGGAAAACATGACGGACTTAGTAGAGCCTTTGTTAATTTTGCCAGCCAGCATCACTGTCAGACTGCCCCTGGGCCCCAGGATTTCAGTGGGGCCAGGAGGAAATTGCCACTGGGGGTTTATGCAAAGACGCGAAGGCTCTCTTTCTGAAATTTCCATTCAAAGGCCTAGAATTTAAAATTATTAGTAGCCTAGTACCCTTGGCTTTGTTTAAACCACATTACACGACCAGAAACAATATCCTGGGACAATATTCTGGGGAGTAATAAACTAATGTGCCCTTTCTCTCTATGTTCCTTTCCTCTTACTCCATTTCTCTTTCTCTAACGGTCACATTAAAAAATGTTTTTGAACCATTTAGGAAACAGCACAGTTAGCCTTCCACGTGGTATGAAAAATAAGAAATACCTCCCCAGAAGGAAAATAAGGTACACTGAGCAAAGTCTTCAATGGGACCCCTGCGCTGCGGTCCTCCAGGGTATACCGCATCCTATTTCCTTTATGCTATTAAACCTCACTCTGGACATTGATTTCCAAGCCAAATTACAAAGCGTCTGCCTAGTGTCTTATATGGTATTTAAAACAAAACAGAACAATAATTTGGAGGAAAAATTATTTTTAAGAAGAAACAGTTATCTGAAAGTTTTAAAGAAGGAAACTCAAATTTGCACATGATTGGCATTTATCTACAGTGCCCAGAAATGCCCCAGGAATGCCTTGGAGTTGGTCAGGCTCCTGGACCTGGCGGACAGGCAGCGGTTCAGACCTGTTCCTCATGGGACCTTGTAGCAATTTTCTGGGAGGAAATCAGTCAAACGTGGTAAAAACCCAGCTCGAGGAAGGAGAGCCGCTGCCCCAAAGCCCCGCCGAGCTGGGCCAAGTGAGGAGATGGGCAGTGGTGGGGACCAGGGGAACAGGGTCTAAGCTGGACTGGGGGTGCACTTCCTAGGGAACACTGGGTTGGACCTGGGACCCCAGGGCCTGGACACATGGCGCGGTGTCACATGGGTCCCAGCTGCAGCTCACAGGGCTCCTAGGCCAGCAGGCAGAGCTTACCTCCAGGGCTCTGCGGGGACTTGGCAGGGGTGCGGGTAGGGCGCGGGTCTAAGTCTGGAGGGCTGGGAAGGCAGGCGGTGCACTGGGCTGCACCTGGCTGAGGTCCTCTGCCTGGGGAGGAAGCACTGTCAGCCCTGCCCATCCCCCGCACGCGCAGACTGCAGCTCTGCTGTGCTGCTTTGCATAGGAGGTGCAAGGGGGGCGCCTGGTCAGAGACAAACTTGAGAAACTGAGATGGAAAAGGACTGGGGAAAATGAAAGCTTTCTGTACTACTTCCTGAATTTTTGCCACATTTCCTCTTAATTGACCCTTCTACATTACAACCTTGAAGAAAAGAGGGGTTTGTTTTGTTTTTTACATTCTGGTAAAGTTGTGCCTTCCAGTCTCATCCCTCCCTTACTTGCGCTGAGCAGCCCCTTCTCTCAGGAGTGTCCCCTGGCGCATTGACCCTTCCTTGCCTTCCTAAGGATTTACTTCAGCCCTTTCTGTGCTTCCTCTTTCTGGGGGGTTGTGCAAGAGCCTGTTCCCTGGCCCTGCACATCCTGCGGGCAGGGCACGCAGCACCAGCGTGGGGAGGAGAGCAGATGGCCTGTGCCGCCCCTGTGCCCGATGCTGACGAACCCCTGCTCCCAGTTCAGCTGCCTCTGTGGGAACTCTGGGACTGGGTGGAGGGATTGGGGTAGGAGTGGGGCCTGGCGCATTTTCCACCAAGGCCATTTCTTAACTATGCAATTGGAAAACCTCCTACCCACTAAAGCTTAACCACACTCAGATGGTGGGCCAGGCTGTGGCCTGTACACACATTGCTGGTTGAAATACAAATTGGTAATGGTATGAGCCCTGAGAGTGGTGGGTGGAGATGGTATTGGAAAATGGTTATTTAATGTACATATACATTACCCTTTGACCCAGATATCTCACTTCTAAGAATATCTCACTACAAAGATTCAGAGGTGAAAAGAAGTAATGCATGTGCACCAGGCCTTCCTCGGCTGTTCTAGTTGTAAGAGCCAAGGACTGACTGGAAATAACCCCTTGACCACTGGGAGGGGAGTCTCCTGAGAGAGAGTGTGGAAATCTGAAAATACAAAAGTTAAATTCAATTATGATTTTTAAATAGGGTTGGATGAATGTTGTCTTCCCCTATATAGCTGTCTTCAAGTGTTTCTATGTGGGGAGGTGGTGGAGACATAAAGATATAAATTAGACATACAAATCTGTTGGGTAATTTCAGATAGTTCAGTCATTTATTTAATGAACAACTATTAAGCACCTACTGTTCTAAGAACAATGAAAATAAATAGTGAAGAAAATGATTACTTCTCTCATGGATGGTATGTTCTAGTTGGAAGAAAATAGACAATAAACAAATATTTAACAAGTCAAATGTGAACAGAAAAGTGGCCACATACTAAACCTGACAAACTCAGAGGAGGCCTGCATGGCTGGCCTTACAAACTCAGACAACTAGTTAACCACACAGTGTTATCAGTGGAAGTGGGTTACCCTGTTCCCCACAGGGTGCTTGGGGTTTGGTCCTTATGCTCTCTCTCGAAGAACAATTTTCTGAGACTCACAGGGGAGGATGAATGATTTTTATTTGCAAGGAATTACACCCCTGGGTTTGCAAAGTCCCATTTCCCTTAATTCAGTCCTGGAAAATGTACAGCTGGGGATTCAGCAGAGCTAGAAGCAAAGCCAGTGTCCAGAGTTTCCATTCCATGGTGGAGCTGGGTCTGGCATAGCATCAGGCTAGATGCAGTCCATTAGTCCATTGTGTGTGGGGTCCACATGGCTGTGGGCCATGTGAGCAGATGCAGGAGTGTGAGAGTCCCACAGGCAAGGAGCACTAACCAAACAAGAGAGGGAGAGAGAGAGAACTTCTTTGTTTAGGAGTTTAAGTATCTCAAATCTTCCCATGCTTGCCGTGGCCACGCCTACTCTGGCCAGTGACCTGCACCCAGGTGTGACTGACAGGCAAGTACCTTTCCTATTTCACCCAGACTTTACTGGGCATGCATCTATTCTTCCCCTGTCCAGTCCCTTCTCTCAGCCATCTGCAGAGAATAGACCTGGGGAGTGTTAAATTGCAGTTTTCTGGCAAAGCTGCACAAATGGCATGCTTATAAAATTTTTTCTTTACTTTGCTCCTTTCCAGTTATTTATGACTGGGTTTATTACTGCAGTATCACTGATGCAAAAAGAAGCAGACCATTCACTGGATAAGAACAGAAAACTCCAAAACAAAACACACAACCTGAGAACTTAATGCACAGTAAAGTGCCAAATTAAACTATGTGAGAAAAGAGGGTTTGTGCCAAGTGAGTAGCCATTAAAAAAAAAAAAAAAGTGTTCTTAAATGTTAAGAGCAGGCTCCAAAATAAATCTTGGATTGATTAAAGATTTATTTGGGGGTTTGGACAAAATGGGGCCACATACTAACCTAACAAGCTCAGGGAAGGCCTGTGTGTAATGACACAAAGACCTAGAGTAACCAGAAAGGAATGACTGAAATTAAACCTTTTAAACCAAAAGCAGTTTATGACTGATAGCCATGTCTTAGGCTAGAATCTCCCCTGACAAAAGTCAATCTTTACCTTAACTGAACCTGTCTGTTGTTTTTTGCATCCATACATACCTTTGGAATGTCAGGGTTACCTTTTGACCAGACCTCTCAGGACACAACCAATGCACCAGGGCAGAGACCACAAATCTTTTCACTGTTGTTATGTTAATTGTTGACTTAATTATCTTGCATCCAAACATGTAAAAGATGTATGTCTATCATTTTACTTTTCACACAAACCCAGAGGTTTCCCCCACTTTGCTTTCTCTCACTTCCCTAATCTATCACCAGTGGATTTCTTGTAAACCACTTACGTCTTCTCTTTTGATTGAAACATATAAACAAGGTGCAAAAACTGCCATTCTCTGCCCTGGCTGGTTTGGCCCAGTGGTTGGAGCGTCAACCCACAGACCATAGAGTAGTGAGTTCAATTCCAGTCAAGGGCATGTACCTAATTTTGGTTTAGGCCCTGGCCCTGGTCGAGGTCCTAAGGAAGGCGGCCAATCGATGTGTCTCTCTTGCATCTCTCTCTCTCTCTTTCTCTTACTCTATCTTTAGAAAAATGAAAACATGTTTTTGGGCCAGCCAGTATGATTCATTGGTTGAGCATTGACCCATGCATCAAGAGGTCATCGGTGTGATTCATGGTCAGGGCAAATGCCCAGGTTGTGAGCCAGATCCCTATTGGGGGGCATGCAGGAGGCAGCCAATCAATGTTCACCCTCATCAATGTTTCTATATCTCTCTCCCTCTCCCTTCTTCTCTCTCTAAAAATCAATAAAGAAAAAAAACTTAAAAAAGAAAAGAAAATGTCCTCAGGTGAGGATTAAAAATAAACAAAAAAACCTGCCATTCTCTGGAGCATTATCTCAGTCCTTTGAGATTTTGTGTCTTGGCAATTGTTGACAGCTTGTCTTGAAAAAACTCACAAGAATTTCATATAGGTTTAGATGTTTCTTATGTTGACAAGGGAACTAAAACATAAGTGTAAGAGGTGGGCCAAAGGGGGGGATTAAGAGGCATGTGAAAACGTGCTTTCATCTGGAGAACCTGCACTGGTGTCTCATAAATTTGCACTTGTAGACACATATTGCCACAGTCTCTGAAACCATGAAAACATCCTGTTGTTGCATCCGCTAAATTCCCTGGAGATTACTGGGATCCAGAGGGACATGGAAGAGAAACTGAGGCACAGGGAGATATAGAGGTTTTATTTAAGGGGAGTTTTCTGAGGGACAAGATCTTGAGCATCTTAAAGTTCCACACCGCCCTAGCCACCATCTTAGGCAAGACTGCCTTTTCACTGGGGTGACTGTAACTTTTGCAAGCCTCTGGAAACACCTGGCCAACTCCCAGAAATGTTTCTACAGAACCCAGATCTGCTCACAGAGGATTGTTGGTATTTGAGCCCGGGCAGATTTGGGCCTCGCACCTGTGCTCTGGGTAACCTTGGGCCACATCTGTGCGCATGCTCAGTGATGTCAGCGGCGTTGCTTGGTTACTGTGATTCTGGGCGGGGAGATTCTAAACTGCCTAACTGCCCTGCTTGAGAGTTGTGGCGGTGAGGTGGTTGGCTGGAGAGAGAGTATTGGGCTCTGGCTCTCTGCGATGGAGCATATGTTTTCCTTTGTGAGGAGGCTGAACAGGGAGCCCGACTTCCATCCCTCGGGCTTCATGACCTTGGATAGCCTAAGAGGCAGACAGGTCCCCTACCGAGACAGAGATATGGGAGACATCCACCTTGCTGCCATGGTGGGCAACCTATGGAGAGTGAAGAAAATTCTCTTTCTCCAACGACGAAATAGATTGAATGAGAGAGACATGATGCACAGGTAATAGGATTGGAGGCTGGCAGCTGGGTGGGCCCAAAAGGCGGGTGGACCTGGGAGAAGCGCTCCCTGCCCGGGCCCAGCCAGGTACAGAACAGCCCTCCTGCCACCCAGGGCGCTGGCTGCCTCCCTCCTGCAGCCCCTCAGCACCTTCCTGGTGTAAGGGGTCTAGAGCTCAGGCCAACTTCATAAGCAGCAAAAACAAAGGTAGCAACTCACCCCTAATTCCCCTTACAGAGCACTTTCCTGACCATTTTTAAGTGATTTAACTACATATCAGTAATGTATGTACAACACTTTATATTTGATGTTCACATGTTTATACCGTAATGTTATATACTATAGAAAAGTGCATAACAAGACAGATAAATCCCATAACAGATCAACGTCTGGGCTACAAGTTGTTTAAATAAACTCTAGTAACCATTATAAGAGTATATGTTCTTTTTATATATATAAAAATTCTGTTTTTAAAAATTACTTTTTGTTACAGATGTTTCACCTTTTCCCCATTGACACCCTCCTTTACCCACCCTAACCCCCAGCATTGTTGTCTATGTCCATTGGTTTTGCTTATATGTATATAATTTCTTTAGTTTATCTCTTCCCTCCCTCCCCCCTACTTCCATGTCTCTGGGTCTACTTTGTTCATGCCATTATTTTGTTCATTATATTCCATAAATAAGTGAGATCATGTGATATTTGTCTTTCTCTGATTGGCTTATTTCACTTAGCATAATACTCTCCAGGACCCTCCATGTCATCTCAAAGGATAAGAGATCTTTCTTTCTTACAGCTGCATAGTATTCCATTGTGTAAATGTACCACAGCTTTTTTATCCATTAGTCTACTGATGGACAATTGGGCTGTTTCCAGATCTTAGCAATGTAAATAGTGCTGCTCTGATTATAGGGGTACATATATTCTTTCTGTTTGGTGTTTCAGGCTTCTTAGGATATATTTCTAGAAGTGGGATCACTGGGTCAAATGGCAGTTTCTTTTTTAATTTTTTGAGGAAACAGCATATTGTTTTCCATAGCGGCTGCACCAGTCTGCATTCCCACCAGCAGTGTACTAGAGTCCCCTTTTCTCCACACCCTCACCAGCACTTGTTTGATGATGTACTGATGTCAGCCATTCTGGCAGGTGTGAGGTGATACCTCATAGTTGCTTTAATTTGAATCTCTCTGATGATTAGTGATATTGAGCATTTATTTCATATGTCTCTTGGCCATTTGTATGTCCTGTTTGAAGAGCTGTCTATTTAGGTGGTCTGCCCATTTTTTAAAAACATTTTTTTTCTTTATTGATTTTAGAGAGAGAAGAAGGGAGAGGGAGAGAGATAAAAACATCTATGAGAGAGCACATCAATAGGCCGCCTCTTGCATGACCCCACTGGGGATTGTGCCCACAACTTGGGCATGTGCCCTGAATGGGAATCCAACTGGTGACCTCCTGGTGCATGAGTCCACACTCAACCAGTGAGCCACACACCAGCCAGCTTCTGCCCATTTTTTAATTGCAGTCTTTGTCTTTCTTTTGTTGAGTTGTATGAGTACTTTATATATTTTGAAAATTATCCCCTTATCTGATGTATGGTTGGCAGTTATGCTCTCCTATATAGTGGGTTTCCTTTCCATTTTGATGCTTGTTTCCTTAGCTGTGCAGAAGCTTTTTAGCTTGATAGAGTCCTATATGTTCACTTTTTCCTTTGTTTCTCTTGCCTTAAGCATTGTATCAGTGAAAATTCTGCTGTGTGTGATATCTGAAGTTTTGTTGCCTACACTTTCTTCTAGGATTTTTATGGAATCACAAGTCACATTTAAGTCTTCTATCCATTTTGAGTTTATTCTTGTATATGGTGTAAGTTCGTGGTCTAGTTTCAATTTTTTGCATGTAGCTGTCCAATTTTCCCAACACTATTTATTAAAGAGGCTATCTTTATTCCATTGTATACTCTTGCCTCCTTTATCAAACATTAATGGAGCATAATGTCATGGGTTAATTTCTGGGTTCTCCATTCTGTTCCATTGGTTTATATGCCTGTTCTTGTGCCAGTACCAGGTTGTTTTTGTTACAGTGACTGTAATAACCTGAAATCCAGTATTGTGATTCCTCCTACTTTGTTGTTCCTTTTCAAGATTGCTGTGGCTATTTGGGATCTTTTTTGGTTCCATGTAAACTTTTTGAGTACTTGTTCTAATTCTGTGAAGTATATCATTGATATTTTAATGGGTATTGCTTTGTATCTATAGATTGCTTTGGATAGTATGGACATTTTAATGATGTTAATTCTTCCAATCCATGAACAAGGTATATGGTTTTACTTTTTTTTAATATCTTCCTCTATTTCTTTTTTCCGTGTCCTCTAGTTGTCTGCAAATAGGTCCTTCATTTCTTGGATTAAGTTTATTCCTAGATATAATTTTTTTTTTTTATTGCAATGGTAAATGGGATTGTTTTTTAGTTTCCCTTTCTGTGAATTCATTGTTGGTGTATAAGAATACAATAAATTTTTTAATTTTAATTTTGTGTCCTGCTACTTTGCCAAATTCATTTATTAAGCCTAGTAAATTTTTTATGGAGTCTTTAGGGTTTTCTATGACAATATTATGTCATCTGCAAAGAATGACAGTTTCACTTCCTCCTTTCTAATTTGATCCCTTTTATTTTTCCTTCTTGTGTAATTGCTATGGTTAAGACTTCCAGTATTATGTTGAATAAGAGTGGTGAAAATGGGCATCCCTGACTTATTCCTGTTCTTAAGGGAAATGCTTTTAGTTTTTGCCCTTTGAATATAATGTTGGCTGTAGGTTTTTTCATATATGGCCTTTATTATGTCGAGATATGATCCCTCTGTTCCCACATTACTTAGTGTTTTTTTCAGAAATGGGTGCTGTATTTTGTCGAATGCTTTTTCAGCATCTATTGATATGATTGTATGGTGTTTATCTTTCATTTTGTTTATGTGGTGTATCACATTTTTTGATTTGTGAATATTGTACCATCCTTGCATCACTGGGAAGAATCCCGCTTTGTCATGGTGAATAATTTTTTTAATGTATTGCAGGATCAGATTTGCTAATATTTTATTAAGGATTTTGGCATTTGTGTTTATCAGGAATATTGGGCTGGAGTTTTCTTTCTTTGTAGTGTCTTTATCTGATTTTGAAATTAGAATTATGCTAGCCTCATAAAACGAGTTTGGAAGTCTTTCTTCTTCTTGGATTTTTAGAATAGTTTTAGGGGAATTGCTGTTAGTTCTTCCTTTAATGTTCAGTAAAATTCCCTCATTAAGTCGTCTGGGCCTGGGCATTTGTTTGCTGGATGTTTGTTGATTATATCTTTAGTTTCTTTAATTGTTATTGGTCTGTTTAAGTTTTCTGTCTCTTTCCGGTTCACTTTTGGGAGACTGTGTGATTCTAGAAATTTATCCATTTTGCCTAGGTTGTCCAATTTGTTGGCGTATAATTGTTCATTGTATTCTATAACGATCCTTTGTATTTCTGAGGTGTCAATTGTTACTTCTCTTTTGTTTCTGATTTTGTTTATTTGGGCCCTCTCTCTTTGTTTTGGTGAGTCTGACTAAAGGTCCATCAATCTTGTTTATCTTTTCAGAGAACCAGCTCTTTGTTTCATTGATCTTTTGAATTGTTTTATTTAGTGTCTATGTCGATTATTTCTGCTCTGACCTTTACAATTTTTTTTTTTCTTCTACTTGCTTTGGGTTTTACTTTTTGTTTACTTTCTTGCTCTTTAAGTTGTAAGGTTATATAGACAATTAGGAATTTTTCTTTTTTCTTGCGATAGGCCTGTAGTTCAGTGAACTTCCCTCTCAGGACTGCTTGTGCTGTGTCCCATAGATTTTGTGTTGTTGTGTGTTCATTTTTATTGGTTTTTAGGAAGTTTTTCATTTCTTCCTTGATTTCCATGGTAACCTTATTATTGTTTAATAACATGCTGTTTAGCCTCAATGTGTTTGAATGTTTTTTATTGTTTTTATTGTAATTGATTTCTAGTTTTATGCCAGTTTTGTGATCTGAGAAGATGCTTGATATGATTTCAATATTCTTTAACTTGTAGAGACTTAAAGTTGTGTCCAAACATGTGGTCTAAATTTGAGAATCTCTCATATGCACTTGAGAAGAATGTGAATTCTGCAGTTTTGGGGTGTAATTCTCTGTAGATATCTATTAAATTCATTTGATCTAATGCATCATTTAGAGTCTCTGTTTCCTTGTTAATTTTTTGTCTGTAGGATCTATCTGGTGATGTCAGTGGGTGTTGAAGTCCCCTGCTATGATTGTATTGCTGTTGATTTTTCCTTCGAAGTCTTCCAGAAGGTTTTGACTGTATTTTGGTGCTCCTGTATTGGGTTCATATAAGTTTACCAAGGTTATATTCTCCTGTGGCATAGATCCTTTCAAAATTATGTAGTGGCCTTCTTTGTTTCTAGTTTGGGCCTTCATTTTGAAGTGTATTTTATGGGATATGAGTATTGGTACCCAAGTTTTTTTTGTTGTTTTTTTTCCTGTGCCTGGAAGATTTTTTCCATCCCTTCACTTTTAACCTATGTGAGTCTTTTGTTGTGAGGTGGGTCTCTTGTAAACAATATATATATGAGTCATGTTTTTTTATTCATTCAGCTACTCTGCATCTTTTGATAGAAAATTTTAATCCATTTAAATGGAATCTTATTGATATGTACTTATTTATTGCCATTTTTATTTATCATGGTTGTGTTTTTTTTCCCGCTATTTCTTCCACTTATTATGGCAGTCCTTTTAACATTTATTGCAGTCCTGGTTTAGTGCTAATATATTCCCTTAGCCTTTTTTTTTTTTTTTTCTGGGAAGCTTTTCATTTCACCTTCCATTTTGAATGGTAGCATTCCTTGCTGGATAAAGTGGTCTTGGATTCAGATCCTTATTTTTCATTATCTTGATTACTTCATGCAATTTTTTTTCTGGCCTATAGTGTTTGTGTTGAGAAGTCAGCTGATAGTTTCTTTGTAGGTAACCTGTTGCTTATCTCTTACTGCCTTTAGGATTTTCTCTTTGTCTTTAATTTTTGGCATTTTAATTATTATGTATCTTGATGTGGGGCTCCTCTTATGTGTTCTTCTTATATGGGCCTCTCTGTGCTTGTTGAACTTGTATGCCTTTTTTCTTCACCAAGTTAGGAAAGTTTTCTGTCACTATTTCTTCAAATATATTCTCTAACCCTTGCTTATTTTCTTCTTCTGGAATTTGTATGATGTGGATATTGTTAAGTTTTATATTGTCTCACAGTTCTCTTAAGTTGTTCTGTTTTTTAATTTTTTGTTGGTTCTCTAATTGGGTGATTTTTTTTCCCTACCCTGTCTTCTAATTCACTGATCCTATCCTCAGCTTTCTCTACTCTGCTGGTTATTCCTTCCAGTGTGTTCTTTACTACTGCTACATCATTCTTCATTTTGTCTTGGTGGTTTTTCATTTCCAGTTGGTTGATTTTCAATGTTTCTGTGTCTTTTCTCATGCTGTTGAGCTCTTTAGTCATGTTTTTGAGCTTACTCATTATCATTACTCCTGACCTCTACCTCTGATAACTTCTTTTATTATATTTCATTTATCTCTTCGTCTATAAAATTATCTGGTACTTTCATTTGGGATTTGTTTCTTTTTTCACTATAATAGCAGTCTCTGTAGATTTTGGAGCCTGCCAAAGTTTTTCTGTGTGTGTTGGTGTTCTGCTGATTGTGGCTCCCTCTGCCGGATTTGGATGAGTATAGAAGGACCCATGTTTAATACCACTGTCAAGTCTTACTTTCCTGCATTGATTTGTAGGCCAAGCAAAGGTTCAGTTATCCTTTAGCTTTTGCTTGCAGGCTATTATTCTCAGTTACTTGATGAGCCTCAAATTGTAGCTCTCAGCTGAATGAAAAAATCCCTCTGGTGTACAGGGTAAAAGTGTTTCCAGTAGATGAAGCAATTCTTGCTGGCAGGCTCTAGTTTTTAAAGAAACTCAATTTGCATTTCTCTGGCCTGGCCTAGCAGTGTTACATTTCTGAGCAAAGGGCTGTTTCTTCTTCTTGTTGGGGTCCTTGGAAGGGGCTCTTTGAGCAAGATGACCACTGTCCCATGAGGGAGTGATTCAGCACAAAATTCCTGGTGTTCTCCCCTCCTCTCTCCTGAGCCAGGAACCCTGGACTCTCTTTTTACAGTTCCAGTCCAGTCTGCTTTCCCTCTGCTGGAACTTCAGTTGAATGACTGTAGCTGATTTAGTGCTCTATCCCATCAGTGACCTGAGTGATCACAGCTAAAACAGCCCTCAGATGCTGTCCGTTGGCTCCCATCCTGCCCTCTCATGCTTTCACAGATCCTACCAGGCTTGATTTGTTTTCCAATCTTCATCCCTGGGTATAAGGGTTCTCTCCAGCTGCTTTTTAGTTGATTTTTCCTAATTATTCATCTTTATTTTAGTTTTAATTCCAGTTTTGGTCCTGGGAGATGGTCTGTGTAGCTTCCATTCACTCTGCTGTCATTTCTCTTCTCTACATGTTTGTTTTTTATTGAGGGACCTCAGAAGAAACTTTAAGTGGGAATATGGCCATGGTATTGAATAGGAAGACTCAATTTCTCAAAATGTGTGCTCTACCTATGTTTATAAATTTTAAAAACCAAATAAATATGGTTTTAAAATTTTTGAGTTACATATGTTTTCTTTTATTGTGATGAAATTAAGAAAATGTTTACATATTAGACAAAGATTTACCATTCTGAATATCAACATGTGCTATAATTTCCACAGTTTGTTTACGGATAGCTGAAAAGACAGATAAATGATTGAAACAGAATGGAAAATATTCAAACACCCCAAATATATGTAAGACTTTACATCATGTTGATAGGAAAAGGGGAATTACAAATTGTGGAGAAATACTTGTTAAGTATTTGGAGAAAACTAGCTAGATTTTCATCTCCTCCAAATAAATTCCAGATTAAAGTTTTTAAACATATAAAATGAAAAAAAAGTACCAGAAGAAAACACAAATGCCTCTTTATATATATTTTATGTTGATAAAAACTTCAAAAACAAGATTTCTGGAGGTTGATTGAGCAATAGAAAAAAGTCATACCCTCTATCAGAGGGTATATTAGCAAAATAAACTGTACTTGCAAAATATTTACAATGTATGTGTATCAGAGAAAAAGTATATCTTCATTTTGCAGCGAAGTCTTTGAAATAAAGAAAAAAACTCTAATTAGAAAGTAGGCAAAGTACTTTTTGAACATCTATAAGTGACCAATTGACAAAAGAAAAAGTATTTAGTGTCCCTGGTAAGAAAAGCAATTTAAGTTAAAGGAGTGAAATATTGTTTTCCATCCACAAAGTTTGTGAAGATGACCAGTGATTGTACTTATACTACTGCTGGCTAAGTTGCTTTTGATTTTTGAAATAGGCAATTTGGTGCTGAATACCACAGTAATAATAATAAATTCCCCATACGAATCAATTCTCTTTATACTGAAATATCTTTATAAAATAGTTAAATTACATACAATTTGTTTTTCTCACCACTGCTTAAAATAGCAGTGTAGTAAGAAGAAAATAATCAGTTTGATTACATGCAAACACAGACTATGATCTTATGTTAGCTGAAAATATGTGCAAAATATGATAAAATGTATTTCTGAGTATTTGTGTTATAAATGTGTTGTAAATGAAAATGTTTTTTAAAAATCTGATTTCTGCAATGAACATGTACAGAAATTTTAGTAAATATTATTATGAATGAAATAACCCTGGGGAAGAGCACTAATATGAATCTTAAATAGTTAAAATTGATTTCTCACTTTTTGTTACGTTTTTTTTAAATTTTTTTTTGAGGATTGGTATCTTTGGACAACTTTTAGCTTCTTCAGAAGTAAAGGGAATACATTTTTAAAAGTTTTTGAAATGATTACAGATGTTCCCAACTTTCTTCCTTTTGTCCCCCTCCACCCAGCCACCTTCAGCGTCCACCACATTGTTGTCTGTGTCCATGGGCTATGTATTTATGCATATATGTTCCTGGGCTGATCTCTTCTAGTCCTGCCCAACTCATGTTCCCTGAGATCTGTCGATCTGTTCCATGTATCAATGTCTCTGGTCCTATTTTGTTTATCAGTTTATTTTGTTCATTAGATTCCATATATAAGTGAGATCATATGGTATTTGTCTTATCTGGCTTATTTCACTTAGCATGAAAATCTCCAGGTTTATCCATGCTGTTGCAAAGAATAAGAGCTTCTTCTTTTTTACAAATGTATAGTAGTCCATTGAGTAATTAGGATATATGTGTTTTTTTAAATCTACTTATCTACTGATGGGCATATTGGCTTTTTTTTTTAAATTCTCACCCAAGGATATTTTTTTCATTGATTTCTAGTGAGGGTAAAATGGAGACAGGGACGGGAGAGAGAAGAGAGACAGAGAGACAGAGAGACAGAGAAACATGAATGTAAGAGAGACACATCAATCGGTTGGCTCCCACACACACCCTGTCTAGGGCCAGGGATCAAGCTTGCAACCCAGGTACATGTCCTTGACTGGAATCAAACCTGTGACCCTTCAGACCCTTCAATGATGCTCTAACCCCTGGACAAAACTGTCCAGGGACACTTTGGCTATTTTTCATCTGTGCCTGTAGAGTATATGTATATATTTAATTATACAGATATGTTTTTTACTTTATCTAGCTTTATTATATATGATATGTAAATAATTATAGATTAATCCTTTTAGTTGTGTGCTTATAAAAATAAAAAATAAATAATTGCTCTTTGGCTAGTGTGGCTCAGTTTGTTGGAGCAAGTTCTCATACACTGAAAGGTTGTGAGTTTAATTCTCCGGTTTGGGCACATATCCAGAGTAAGTATTCCATCTTGGCCCAGGTATCTGTGGGAGGCAACAGATTGATGTTTATTTCTCACATTGATGTTTCTCTCTCTCTGTCTATCCTTTTCTCCCTTCCTCTCTCTTTAAAATCAACTAATAAAGACATAACTTTTTTTTAAAAAGTTAAAAAATTATTATTTTTTGTGTTGATAGTATTACAAATGTCTCCCATTTTCTTCATTTTTGCCTCCTTTCTCCCAAATGCCGCCCCACTCTAGGATTTCCCCAGACTATTGTCTGTGTCCATTGATTATGCATGTATACATACATGTTTTTTGGTTAATCTCTTCCTGCCTGCCCCTCCTTTCCTTAGAATCTGTTATTCTGTTCTGTGCATCCATACCTCTGGACCTATTTTTGTTTGTTTATTTTGTTCATCAGATTTCACAAATAAGTGAGATAATGTGATATTCGCTTTTCTCCAATGGGCATCTTTATTGTTGAAAATATTACAGATGTTCCTCCTTTTTTTCCCATTGACCCCTTTTTTCCACTTCTGCCCCCCGGCTTATTTATTTAAATAATAATAATAATAGCAAATATAAGTGAGTATTACTGTTGTGGAAATATTTTATTTTATCAAAGTTTTTGTTAAAAATATTGAACTCTCCCACTATGTTTATCCCTTCTTTCAATGAAGTATAACCTGAATGCCTATCATGTAGCAGACTTGTTCTACTCAGGACCCTTTTAATCAACCTCTCAGGCCTTTTTTATCTTAAAATCTTCATGGTGCCCAGTACAAGCAAAATGAGAAATTCAAAATTGAAGTATTAGGACCTAATCACAGATGAAGGTTTTTCTTTCTCCTTTCAAACAAAAGTATTTCTGAAGGTAGAAAATTATAAACGATAACCTTTATGTGACCTTTTGAAAATGTATAATAGTATTAAATACCAATATTGATCATTGGGAATATCTGATTTCCATACCATCTATAAATCTAAATATTGAACCAAATGAGTCATTCTATTCATTTGTATCCTGGATTTACTTTGGGATAAATTTTCTTAAAAATCAAAGTAAGACTAACTTTTTATTTTATTTTTTGTTTTTTCATCCTCTCCTGAAGACATTTTTGCATTCATTTTAAAATAGATCAGGAGGAAGAGAGGGAAGAAGAGAGAGAGAGAAACATTGATGAGAGAGAGACACATCAAGTGATTGTCACCCGCACAACCCCAAGTGGGGCCGGGAACAAACTGCAACCGAGGTACATGCCCTTAGCGAACACTAAATCCAGGACTCTCCAGTCTACAGGCCGACGCTCTAACTGCTGAGCCAAATCAGCCAGAGCAAGACTAACTTTTTAAGAAAAGAAATTCTTGGTTTGCTCTTTTAGTCCTCTTTTCCATCATAAGCCTTTTAAGAATGAAAATGTATTTATTTATTTATTTATTTATTTATTTTTATTGACTTTAGAGAGAGAGAGAAACATCAATAAGAGATAATATCATTGGCCACCTCCTGCATGCCCCCCACTGGGGATCAGGCCCACAACCTGGGCATGTGTCCTGATCGGAAATCAAACTGGTGACCTCTTGGTGAATGGGTCGACACTCAACCAGTGAGCCACATCAGCAGGACAAGAAGTAAAATGTATTTAAATGCCAACCATTAGAATAGAACTGCAAGAGATCTGTTGTATTTACCATTATTTCACTTAATGTAAGGCACCATGGATGGTATGATGCCAGTATTTTATGTATCAATAAGAATTTTCTTTAAAAAATATGTTTTTATTGATTTTTAGAGAGTGGAGGAGAAAGAGAGATGGAAACATCAGTGTGAGAGAGAACAACAATAGGCTGCCTCCTGCACGCCCCCTAGTGGGCATCAAATGGGTGTCCTGGGATTTTGCCCTGACTAGAAATTGAACCGGGACCTCTCAGTCTGTAGGACAATGCTCAATTTACTGAGCCACACCTGAGGAGCTCAATAAGCATTTAAAAAAATGCTGCCAATCACAGTTGTAAGACATTCTAAATTAAAAAATGGATTCCACTGTTAAAGATGTTAAAGTGTGAGAAAATAAGCATCTTAGATTCATTGAAATTCCACATTTTTTTTACCCTAGAACATGTCTGCAATGTAGGTATAATGATATCATTTTACTTAATTGAAATGTTGTCTTTCTAAAGTCATAGTAATAGTAATAGTGATACTAATGTTATCTCACAATTATTGAGCTGTTATTTTGTCTAGAAACTGGAGTAAACACTTTACATAGAATCTCATTAAAGCAAAGAAGGGTATGCTGAGAGATAACTATTTTTTATATCAATTTTTTTTTATGAGAAAATTGAGGCACAGAAAGACCAAATGATAGCTAGTAAGTGACAGTTAAAATAGGCTCAAACCCAAGTTGAATTCCCAGATCAATCTCTCTGTATGAGATAGACTGCTTCTTTGTTAATGTGGTAACAAGAACTAATAAATAGTGTGCTGTCTTCAGAAGAAAGCTAAATATTTGTTTTGAAGATATAGGGATAACATATAATGTTCACAATCACATGAACAATTGTATGTGTTGAGACAGTGCACTCCAAGTTCCTAAAGAGTACTGTCACTTTCACAGGACTGCTCTACATTGGGCCTGTGCCCATGGCCATCCGAGAGTGGTACGTCTCCTAGTGAAAAGAAAATGTCTGTTGGACCTCAGTGACATTGATAACAGGACACCTCTGATTCAGGTATGCAGTTGCCAACTTTGGCAACATGAGATAGATTTGATTTAATTACTTAGAATTAAAATAAATTTATCTCATCTAACTATAAGTTATTGGTGAAACTGGTGGAATGTTTACTTTGAATTCCTAGAATTTACAGTCCATTTCTTGGCATAATACTGACAGGCGGTGCAATCCCAGCAAGAGGAATGTGCAGCGATTCTCCTGGACCACGGCGCCGATCCTAACGTGGCGGACACCAGCGGCAACACTGCTCTGCACTATGCTGTCCGTGGTGAGAACATGGCTATAATAAAAAAGGTGCTTTTTTTATTTTTATTTTTTTTATCCTCACCCGAGGACATATTTTGATATTTTTTTCAGATAGAGTGGGAGGGAGAGAGAGTGAAACATCTATGTGAAAGGGACACATCGAGTGGTTGCCATCCACATGACCCAACCAGGGCCAAGAACAACTGCATCCAAGGTATGTGCCCTTAGTGGGAACTGAACCCTGGTCTCTCTGGACCACAGGTTGATGCTCTAATTGCTGAGCCAAACTAGCCAGGGAGGAAAAGCTGCTTTATACAGACCAAATATGGAATCAAAAACAAGGTATAGATCAAGTCACTTTTTACAAAATATTTGGAATACATGTTTTTGCTTTAGTTATAAGTATTTTCTTTCTCACATACATGTCCTGAACCAATATATGACTCACTGTCACCATGAAAATCACTCCAAATCCAGGTCAGGGAGGGCTGGAGAAATGTGGTGTCTGCAGAAAGGGCAAAACCCAGTCCCCCAGCTACCCTTCCACCCCAGAAGGAAGCACTTCCTCTTGGTGCCTGGAAGTGGGTGATAGGCTCAGAGCCCCCAAAGGACAAAAAGCCTGTGGGAGTAACGTGCTGGTGAGCACTGACTGCTGTGCAGACAGGGGTTTAGAAACTGGGTGCTGCTGGGGATGGGGGGAGGGAAGACCTAGCCCCCAGCAGAAGGAGCTGGGTGAGGGCAAGTGGAAAGAAGAAGTAGCACAGGTAATAAAATAATGATGGTACACCAGGGTAGATGCTGTGATAGAAACAAAGATTCTTGGAACCAGAACTGTAAAATGTTTGATTGTTTGTAGAATGATGGTTGCAGTTATTCTGTTGAAGAGGGAGAAAAGGAAATTTATTTTATTTTATTTTATTTTTTATTAATCCATTTTTTATGTTTATTTTAGAGAAAGAGATAGGAAGCAAGAGGGAGAGAGAGATAAAAACATTGATGAGAGAGATTATTGATTGGCTGCCTCCTGCATGCCCCCCACTGGGGATTGGACCCACAGCCTGGGCATGCCCTGACAGGGAATTGAACTGGCAACCTCTTGGTGCATGGGGTGATGCTTAACCAGTGAGCCACACAGGCTGAGCTTGAGGGAGGAGGGCATTTTAAAGGGAAGGAACACCCAGTGACTGAATAGGGCTGAGAAGAAAGGGGCTATTTTTTATTTACTTTCTATTTTATATGTTTAAGTTCAGAGGATCTTTTATAAGTTTTAAAATTCATTTTGGATATGTGTAATTTTATAAATCAAAAATTGTTTTTGTTGCTTTACAGGATGGGCTCACACCACTTTCACTTTCTCAACGTGAAAACAGAGCAAATGGTGTCATTATTACTAAATAGTGGAGCAGCTCTACCTACAGTCAATGAGATGGAGAAGTACAGTTCATTTTCTGTAAACCTTAGTACTGTTCTAGAGTGGTAACAATCACTCAAGTTAGAAGCATAAAATTAATAAAAAGAGGATTAACATAATTATATAGTGAAAAACAATCATATTAAGTAAAGTAAGAAAGCAATTATTCTGACTGGGCAATGAAAACAGTATACTGCAGGATTCGCATTTATTTATAATATTGACTGATGTCAATTGCAATATGATCTTTTCCATCATATAATTTTATATTATCTAGAAGGGTTTCATAGTAGTTATATAGTGCATAGACTTTGTTAGTTTACTTAATGATGCAATAATGGACTTTCTTAGTTTTTAAGCCTTTACTTTGTATAAAGATTTTTTAAAATATGTATGTTAAGCACAAATAAAAGTCAGTTTTGTTTTTTGAATGCTTCTTTGCTTTAAATTTTCTTTGATGATCACTGATTTTCGGTTATCCGTCAGTGACTGTGAATAACTGCTACCAGATAGAGTGAGCTCATCAGTTTTTATTTTTTTTTATTTCTAGTATATTTTGATGTTTTTTAATTGGTATGGGTAGTAGGAAATAAGGTAACTTAAATTGAATAAACATTTCTTTTACTTAAGACAAGTCACAGGTGAGTGATAAAGAAAAAAGAGAAGGGCTTTTAATTCACAGGAGACTGGGTTTAATGCCTAGCTTTCCTGCTTGCCCAGTATGTGACCTTGGGAACATTACTTATCATTTCCAAATATGTTTCCTGATATAAAAAGAAAAATAATAGTATATCCTTCAAGGGTCATTGTTTGTAAAATTATCTAGCATTTAATTTAGTGCCCAGCACATGCTTATCTGCATCAAAACAGTATGACTCTTATTATCACAATTATTATTAATATTATTGTTTTAAGCTGGCCACATATTTTTTACTTACTTGACCTCAGACTTTGAAATACAATATATCAGACTAAAACTAAAACAGTAAATTTTTTGCTTAATCCTTACCTCCTTTAGATTGCTGAATTTAGCACAGTTTTTTATCTTTTAGAAAACTTTAAATTATCAACTACTACTATGCAATACCCAAGTGGGACAAGAGGCTTCCTTTTTGTCTCTTCATATAAATCTTTGAGTTAATTTACAAAGATGAACACTTCAGAGTGTACATTGTTAGTTCTACACAAACAGGGTATTAACATGGTAAGGAGATCAAATTAGCTTTATATCAGTAATGTAACTGAAGTTCCTGGGGTGAAGTTCTTTCTGTGTTATACATACAGCCCTCATGCTTGCTGTAAATTATGAGTCCACAAATACAGTCAGGCAGCTTCTTCAGCAAGGTACTGGTGTCTTTTCTCAAGATAACTATGGGTGGACTGCAGAATATGCTTTTGTAAGTGTTGTTTTTTTATCCTCATCTGATGATACTTTTTTATTTATCTTCAGATAGAGTGAGGGAGGAGAGAGAGAGAGAGAGAAAGAGAGAAAGAGAGAAAAAAACAACAATGTGAGAGAGACTCATCCATTAATTGCCTTCCGCAGGACCTAGAACAGGGTTGGGAATCGAATGGCAACCATGGTACGTGTCGTTGACCAGAATCAAACTGAGATTCTTTGTTCTGTGAGCTGACACTTTAACCACTGGGCTAAACTGGCTAAGGTTGTTAGTGGTTTTAAGAAAATATTGGTTATCACTAAATAGGCTTAAAATAATTCACTGTTACTTTTCATGTAACAGGTAATATTTTATAAATTGGTTCAGGCAGTTTGGAAATGACAGTGAGTGAGTTTATGTCTTCAGTCAGAAACCAAGAAAAGGCTAAACTAATTAGAAGTAGCAATGCACCAGATTCTTTATCTACAAATGTTTAAGATTTTTATCATTAGTGGTAATAACATTATGTATTTTATTCCAAGTAGAACCCCTATGCATGAGGTTACAAATAAAGTCACATCTCTGATTTTTTTAACTAGTTTTTTGGGTTGGTCAGTGTTCAGTTTAGCAAAAAAAAATTGTATTTTCTGGGGGCTATCTTTTATATTTTCTGCCCTGGATTTTTTAAAAACCTGTAGAATTTTCTAAAGCCAAGGGAGACAATCTTTTTTCATAAATCAGATGGAAAGGACACTAAGAACATTCTAATCTTTCTGTTGTTTTTATTGATTCTGTTCCTGCAGAGATGCTATTGAAACTGGTCATGATTGATCTTTGTTCCCAGTTTGCCTGTGCTGATCCAGGTTCTTGAGTCTTCATGTTGATTCACATTTGGACTTGAAAGTTAGCATTTTAAAGTTTACATACCTATGCTTGTAAGCTCAGCCACTATTCCAATGACCAGCACCCTGTTCTGGCAGCGGGGCCTCCTAGCTTTAGCCACCCACAGCCTTCTCCCCTCACTGGCATCTGAACCCAGACCTTCAAGGATGAGTTACCATTTGAGCATCTGTTCTTTTCACTCTGCTAGCAGGTGTCAGTTAGAACCACTCTAAGCTGATGGAGGGGTTCAAATAATGCTCTAGGAAAAGATCAGACTTTTCTTTTTCCTTTGTTACCAGATCTTCACTCCAAGATTACTTTATATTCTGTAGAGCATCTTGGTTTAGGTACAGAAAGATATATTGCCTTCCCCTAGGAGGAGGCACCAACTTGCCAGAGTTTTTATAATTAAGGTTGGCCCAAGTGATCTCTTTGCCATAGTAATTAAACTTTCCCAAATGACTTGAATTTACTCCAGGTTTTAAAATATTTTAAATTATGACTCACAAAAAGGTTAATCAATAGAAAGTTCCAAATCAAAAGTAGGTTATTGGGCATTAGACTTGCTAAGACCCATTCATGACTCATTGGTATCCACATGAGACAAGTATATCTTAAAGCCTGTTGGGAATGGACATAAAGATGAAGCATCATCCTCATAAAGATCTGCAGGTTCACAGTTGAGTAGGTAGAGAAGGGATAGCAGTAGTCCAGGCCAGGTCCTGACATGTTAGTTTTCTGCCATTCATATCATTAGCTTCAAAAATATGGGATCATTTTTGTTATCTAACTTCATGATATCTAACTTTATATTTATAAATAAATTTAGTTGCAAGTTATATAATAACCAAGTTACAAATCACAAAGAAAGAACAGCTAATAACCAAAATCAGTAACATTTTCTGAAAACTGCAACATTTGAACATTAGGATCTGTGAGAAACCCAGTAACATTTTCTGAAAATATTTTCTGAAAATATTTTCTGAAAATATTTTAAATTATGACTCACAAAGAGGTTAATCAACAGAAAGTTTCAAATCAAAAGTAGGTTATTGGGCATGAGACTGAAATCAGTAACATTTTCGGAAAACTGCAACATTTGAACATTAGGATCTGTGAGAAACCCACACTGGGGTTTATTTGGTGTTTTAAAATTGTTTCAACAAATAAAGTTTATGAACAGATTTTTCCTTTGCCTTACTGTTTCTCTGAGTATTTTTTGTTTTGCTATATTATCTTATTTAATTGTCCTAAAAACCTTTTCAAATAAGGCAGTAAGATTCTTATTTTGTATTTGTTTGTTTTTACTCTTCACCCAAGAGTATTTTTCAATTTGTTTTTCAGATGGAGTGGGAGACAGAGAGAAAAAAAAGGACTTGAGAGAGACACATTGATTGGTTTCCTAGGGCATGGCCCTGATCTGGGCCTGGGATTGAATACCTAACCCTGGTACATTTTTTTGGCCAGTAATCTACCCCCAACCCTTTTCTCTGTAGCCAACACTCTAACTCTAAGCCAATCTGGCTAGGACAATGGTCTCATTTTGTAGAGGCAGACTTTGAACAAAAGACAAGTGACTTGTTAGAGAAGAAATAGCTGTTGCTTATAAAACTAGGATGTATGAGTTCAAGTCACCTGCTATTATGTCCACCTAACTCCAATTAGTTTACTAAAATATACTGCCCCAAATTTATGACTGTTTTACATTACTTGAGTTTATTTATTAATTTTTAAATTCCTCGCCAGAGGATATTGTTCAATTTATCATTAGATAGAGTGGGAGGGAGGAAGAGAGAGAGACAGAAACATCAATGTGATAAAGCTACTTGGACTGGTTGCCTCCTGCATGACCTGACCAGGGCCGAGGATGAATGGCAACCAAGGTATGTACCCTTGACTGAAATCAAACCCAACACTTATTGGTCCATGGGCCCAAGCTCTAACCACTGAGCAAAACCATTTAGGGTATGTTACTTGATTTTAAATTACATGCTTAATGAAAAGTCTGTAGAACTTATAAATTTGAAGTGTATTATATAATTTTAGTTTTAATATTAGCTTTAATAGTATCTGAAATATTCTAAGAATTTAATATATTTGAAAATATTTTTATATTAATATTGAGATAGTAATATTATGTATCAACATTTTTTATATATAGCAATCAACAACAAAATTATGAAAATTAAGAATAAAGAAGACCTAAAACATCTTCTGAAAGGAGAATTCTTGGTAAAAATTCTGATAGTGAATTACTCTTGGTGGCTCTACTATAGATAAAGTCAGAGGAAGGAAGTTTTGGTAATGAAAGAGCAGTGAAAACAAACAAACAATGTGTAAGTTGTATGTATAGTTTTCTTAATATCTTTCTTGATAGAATAGTAGTTAGTATTATTTAAATAGTTAATTGCAGTTTATTTAAAATCTGGGGCCATTGCTGGGATTCGAAGGCTTGGGCCTGGCATATGTAGGCTGGGTGCCCTTGGGCCACTAGGCCTCCATGTGAGCGCTCAGTGACGCCAGCAGCTTTGCTTCATTACTGTGACTCTGGGTGGGGAGATTCTTAGCCGCCAACCGCCAACTGCCAACTGCCAACTGCCAACTGCCAACCACCAACTGCCAAACTGCAAAACTGTCAACCTGTCAAACTGCCAAGTAATATGATAATAGAATATGGAACTGATTTCAATTGCATCATTCATAATTAATTGCAGTGCTGGTTACCTTTATGACTATTTAACAGGTATTTGTACATAAATTACTAGAGCAACATTAGGTAATTATAAAAAAAAGATCAAATAGAGTTTCAACCTTGAAGGTGCTTATAATATCAAGCTGTCCTTAGTTAATTTCTGTGGTTTTTCAAAGAAAATTTTAAAATTCAGTTGTTCATTTGTCTGCTTCATGGTTTGCTATTGAACTCTCAAGTGTCTTTTAGGTTCTAAGTGTTATTCTGGTGTTGCAGATTTCAAACATTTTTAAAACACTGTCCCTACCCTCCAAGACCTTGTTATTATCATTGTCATTTTTATTATTTACTCTACTTTATGCAGTGATTGCTAGGTGCCAGAGCACAATAGGCTTTATAATTATGGTTATTTATTCTTTTTTATTGATGTGTAGTATGTTGTAGACACTTTAGGTCCATGATGAGAATTAGAGTTTTAAAAATGTGGGTGAGGCCTTGGCAGGGCAGCTCAGTTGGTTGACCAGGTAGCTCAGTTATTAAAGCCTTGTTCCAGTATTGCCCAGGTAGTGGGTTTGATTCTGGTCAGGGCAGTTCAGTTTTGATGGTGCAAAATGTGTGCTATGGAAATCAGGTGACTTCCCAGCTAAGGCAAGTTTATGAAAGTCTTAAGAAGAAATAGATCAGACAGAATGCTTTCAGCTGCAGATAATAAGTGACCTAATTAAGAGTGATCAAAACAATAAGAACCAGGATTGTTTTTGTGTTTCAGTGATGGCATCAGAATCCCATGTGTTTCTTTTTTAGTATGAGGTTGTCACATTTAAGTTTCCTTTTCAGGTCAGCTGATTATTGATGGCTCCAAAGCATCATGTTCTCACCTGACAATATATAAATAAAGGAAGGACTGTTTTTTCTTGTGGGTTTCTTTAAAAAACTGTTTTTAAAAATATAGTTGGCACACAATATATTACTTTCATGTGTACAATGCAGTGATTTGACATTTATGTACCTTATGATGTGATCACCATAATAAGTCTAGTAACCATTTGTCACTGTGCAAAATTGTTACGATATTGACACACTCCCTGTGCTGTACACTACATCCTTGTGGTTTATTTGTTTTATACCTGGAAGTTGGCACTTTTTATTCACATCCTATCTTATCCATCTCAACTCACTACCCTCTGGCAAACAACAGTTTGTTCTCTGTATATATGGGATCTGTTTTTGTTTTGTTTTGTTGTTTTAGATTCCACATATAAGTGAGATCATATAGCATTTGTCTCTGTCTCATTTCCCATACCATAACAAACTCTTGGTACATCCATTTTGCTGTAAATAGCAAGATTTTATTTTTGTTTATTTCTGAGTAATATTTCATTCTGTATATACAGAGTGTCCAAAAAAATTGTGTACACACTTTAAAGCTAATAGCTCAACTGACATTTCTTTATGTTCAGATTTAACCCATTGGGATTTATAATTATTCAAAGTGTGTATACATATTTTTGGAACCTCCTATAAAAACATGCCATATCTCATTTATTCATTTATCTACTGAAGGATATCTACATTACTTTCATATCATGACTATTGTAAATAATGCCACAATGAACACAGAGGTATGGATGTTTTTAAATTCTGGTTTATGTTTTTGTTAGATAAATACCTAGAAGTAGAATGGCAGTTGTACTTCTAATTTTTTGAGGACTCTCCTTGCTGTTTTACAAAGTGACTGTACCCATTTGCCATCATATGAACAGTGCATGGGACTTTCTCTTTTCTCCACATCTTCATCAACGGTTGTTATTTATTTACATTATAATGATAGCCAGTCTGAGAGGAGTAGGTGGTACTTCATTATGGTTTACATTTGCATTTTCCTGACTAGTGATGTTGAGCTTTGTGTTTCTTTTAAATAGAAAGAAAACTGTGAGGCTTATACTAGACTTCCCCTGACATTTCATGAGCTTTGGCTACATCACCTGCTCAATCCTAAATTAGTTAGGGGTAGACTAACACTGTGATTAGCTTAGTATAATCATTTCTCTTTTTGAAGCTGGGGAGATACCACCTTCTTTGTGTATGAAAACAGGAACTGTCCAAATACAGTTGTGGTTCTCCAGTAGGAATAAAGACTAAGGTGGGGAATCAGCAATATTTACTGCAGAGATTTGTTGGAGAATTTTGAGAAGAGTAACAAGATTAGATTTGATGAGGGCTCACTGGTTGTGGTATGAAGCAGGGATCAGAAAGCGTATTCTGCAAAGGGCCTGATTTTAGGCCATGTGGTCTGTTGTGTCTACTCAAGCCTGCTTTGTGGTGTGAAAGCAGTCACAGACAATATGAAAGTGACCAGGCTTGACTGAGTGCCAATGAGACTTGATTTACACAACCAGATGGCAGGTTGGTTTGGCCTGTGAACCCTAGAATGCTGCCCCCTCATGTAGAGGATAAATAAAAGGAAACCACATAAAAAGACTACGAGACAAAGGAAGCTTTTCCTCCTTGGACTAGCATCAGTCCATTATAAAGTTTTCAGCCAAAAGCTAAATTTATTCAATTTAAATGTTTACGTTTTTCTAGGCCTATGTCTCTCATTAGTTTTGCTTTAAAAATCTATTAATTTAGCCCTGGCTGGATGCTCAGTGGTTAGAGCATTAGTCTGTGGTCCAGAGAGACCTGGGTTCAGTTCCCTACTAAGGGCAACTGTTGAGTACCTCAGTTGCAGTTTGTCCCCAGCGCTGGTTGGGTAGTGCGGTGGCAATCACTCGATGTGTCTTTTTCACATTGATGTTTCTCTCTCTTTTTCTCTCCCTCCCACTCTATCTGAACAAAAAATAAAAAAATATCCTCGGGTGAGGATAAAAAAAATCTTAAATTAAGAGAGAAAAGTAATAGTTGGTGGTATTTTTCCCCTTGTGAAAGACATCTGTTAAGAGTTATGTTTAATGAGGGCAGTTGACAGTAGCAAAATAAAGCAGAGACAGAGCAGAGGTCTAGGTGATATGGTTTAGTGTGATGGTTGAATGTAAAAAGTTAGCAGGGAGAGAGGAATCGAGGATGGCACATAGGTTGCCAGGTTGTGCACTGGCATTTAAACTGGACATGAAGAATAGGACTTCATCAGATGAACAGGGAAGAGCCACAATTGACAGGGAAGACCCGTTTTCTTCCATACATGTTGAGTTTGGTGGAATATTCATGGATAATTAATCTACATTTTAGATACAATTTTTTTGACTCTTTGACTTGTCCTGTCAACAACTGACTTTAATAGGTGAGTCATGGTTTTAGCTTAATAAGAAATTAAGAAAAAGATTAGGAACAAATTAAAAGAACTCTGTAGTCACTAGGACACTTACTTTATATGGTAATCACTGTTTTTTGGTAGTTATCGCAGTTATTTGATTGATTCTTGAATATTGTAAAAAGGCAATAAACCCTGCTTAGTTGGAGAAAATTGTCAGTGTGATGTCTTCATTTTCTTTATAGAAACTGCCATGCTCTAGTACATGTTGTCAATCATTAAGATTCTGTATTTTCTACTCTGAGTAATTGGCATTGTTGCTTGTTTCACATTATTTTCTGACATCATTCTTTTATTTTTTTACCTTTGTTCAATTAGATACTGATCTACAGAAATCTCCAAAATAAGCATCAAGAAAAACAAATTAAAGAACAGGTATTCTAAGAATTACTTTCTGACTAATCATGTATAGCACATCAAACAAAATAATAAAAGTTTTCATGATGCAATTTTATTAGAGGTTTCTAAACCACACCTAAGTTTCCTTGTTCATATAAAAGTGTACAGGACTCAGCATATAGTTTTACTCACAGCTGTGATTTATTACAGTGAAAGGACCAAAGCACAATCAGCAGAGAAGAGGTGTGTGTGTGGCAAAGTGTGGAGGAAACCAGGCTCATTTTCCAAGAGTCCTCTCCCTGTGGAGTTACCAGGATGTGCTTAATTATTAGTGTGAAATTCTAACAACACACCTGAAATGTTATCTACTAGTACCAGAGTCTCCTTAGACTCAGTGTCAAGGATTTTATGGGATGCTAGTCCCGTAGGCACCTTTCCTATAGCATGTACCAAAGTTCTAGACTCCCAGAAGGAGAGAAGTGTTCAGCATGAACCCCATTGGTTGTACAAACTGCTCAGGCACAGTGAGCCACTTTTATCAGTCAGGGCAGATGAAAAATATTAAAATTCCAAGGTAATTGAATGTAGTTATCCAATAAATTCTTTCTCTTTTGTGGTTTGTTGTTGTTCCTCTCTATTCAGGTTTTCAGACAACAACTAAGGGCTAGCCATTCAAAGCAGGCTTTTCTAAGAATAGCAGTTTTAGGCCTGTTGTATAAAATTTTTCTACATGGTAATTAATGCCCTGAGTAAATTTTTGGCATTGGCATAAAAATTTATTTCAAAAGCAAGTAATATGATATAGAATATGGTACTGATTTCAGTTGCATTATTCACAATAAATTGCAATGCTGGTTACCTTTGTGACTATTAGTGACTATTTAACAGGTTTTTGGCCCTGGCCAGTTTGGCTCAGCAGTTAAAGCATCGGCCCACAAACCCGAGAGACCTGGTTTTGGT
Source organism: Molossus molossus (assembly GCF_014108415.1). NCBI lineage: Eukaryota > Metazoa > Chordata > Mammalia > Chiroptera > Molossidae > Molossus > Molossus molossus. Next base: position 101,074,743 of record NW_023425344.1, on the reverse strand, counting down.
TCTTGCTAAGGGGGGAGGGGCACATACCTTGATTGCAGTTTGTCCCCAGCCCCGGGTGGGGGTCATGTGGGTAGCAACCAGTAGATGTATCCCTCTGAAATTGATGTTTCTCTCTCTCTTTCTCCCTCCTGCTCTATCTGAAGAGAAATGCAAAAATGTCCTTGGGTGAGGATAAAAAAAATTAACAGGTATTTGTACATAAATTGCCAGGGCAACATTAGGTAATTATGATCTTTTCTTTTTATCCAATGAATGTTTCAAGATAATTTTTAGATAAAAATCAGCATAATAATTTCTGTTTCAAAATTTGAATAAAAATGTCCTTTTAATTGTATGAATTATTCAGTTTTGATTTACATTGCACTAATCCCTGTTTATAATTCTAAAGTAAGATGTTCAATTATATCTATTAGTTATTTTCTTGCCCTGGTATAGAATGAAAATTATTTGCTTCATTGATGTCTTTTCCTTGCTTCATTCAGTTGCAAGGATAATACCCATATTCTGATACTTGGATCTTTATTGTAATTTTCAAGGTGGCTGTGTCTTGAAAATAACATTAATATGTTGATATGAGGTAATAGCAGGTTCAGTGGATACCTTTTTTTTCATGTTCCCTTCAACTTTATTTTTTATTATTTTTTAAAATTTTTATTTAATTTTTAATTTTATTTTTGTTACAGATGTTTCCCCTTTTTTCCTTATTGACATCCTCCTCCCAGTCTCCCGCTCACCCCGCCTTGTTCCTGGCTTTGTTGTCCATGTCCATACATGCATATAAGTTTTGTGGTTTATGTCTTTCCTCCCCCACCACCCCCTTTTCTGAGGTTTGTCAGTCTGTACCCTATTTCCACGTCTCTGGATTTACCCTATTTCTCAGACTGTTATGTTCATTATATTCCATAAATAAGTGAGATCATGTAGTATTTGTCTTTTTCTGCTCGGCTTGTTTCACTTAGGATAATACTTTCCAGGTCCCTTCATGTCGTCTCAAAGGATAAGAGATCTTTGTTTCTTACAGCTGCATAGTACTCCATTGTGTATATGTACCACTGCTTTTTTATCCATTTGTGTACTGATGGACACGGGCTGTTTCCAGATCTTAGCTATTGTAAATAGTGCTGCTACCAACACGGGGGTAGATATATTCTTTCTGATTGGTGTTTCAGGCTTCTTAGGGTATATTGCTAGAAGTGGGATCACTGGGTAAAATGAGGATTCAATTTTTAATTTTTTGAGGTACCACCATATTGTTTTCCATAGTGGCTGCATCAGTATGCATTCTGACCAGCGGTGTACTAGAGTCCCCTTTTCTCCACACCTTCGCCAACACTTGTTGTTTAATGATTTGTTGATGGCGGCCATTCTGACAGGTGTGAGGTGATACCTCATTGTTGTTTTAATTTGCATCTCTCTGATGATTAATGATGTTGAGCATTTCTTCATATGTCTTTTGGCCATTTGTATGTCCTGTTGGGAGAGTGTCTATTTAGTTTCTCTGCCCATTTTTTAATTGAGTTCTTTGTCTTCCCTTTGTTGAGTTGTATGAGCACTCTATATATTTTGGAAATTAACCCCGTATTTGATATATCATTGGGAATGATGCTCTCCCATACAGTGGGTTGCCTTTCCATTTGATGGTTGTATCTTTCACTGTGCAGAAGCTTTTGAGTTTGATGTACTCCATGTGTTCATTTTTTCTTTTGTTTCTGTTGCCTTAGGTGATGTATCAGTGGGATCAATGGGAGGAAAACTTTTTAAAGAAGATTAATAAGCCTCATTTTTTTATAGCACTTTTAAGTTCATAGCAAAACTGAGTGGAATTACAGAGAGTTCCCTTCAACCCCACATCTTATACACACACAGGCTGCCTCATTTGTGTCATCCTGTACTAGAGAGGTACATTTATTACAATGGATGGTCCTGAATTGTCTCATTATATCACCTGGAGTCCACAGTTTACATTTAGGTTCACTCTTGATGTTGTATCTTCTATGGGTGTTGACAAATGTGTGATGACCCGTATCCATCATTACAGTACCATATAGAATCATTTCACTGCCCTAAAAATCCTCTGTACTCTGCCCATTCATCTCTCTCTCCCTAACCCCTGGAAACCACTGATCTGTTTACCATTTCCATAGTTTTGCCTTTTCCTGAATGTTGTATAGTTGCAATTATACAGTGAGTATCTTTTTGAATGTTGAAAAAAATTAAAATTCCAAGGTAATTGAATGTAGTTATCCAATAAGTTCTTTCTCCTTTGTGGTTTGTTGTTTCTGTCAGCAGCATAGATCTGATGTCATATGCTCTACAAGCTTACAAAGGATGATTTCCATAGGCATTTGCCACATGATGGGGAGGGATGAGGAAAATGACCTCACACACTGCTGCAGAGCACTAACTGCTTGGACCATCCTGCTCCATGCGGTGGGTCCAGAAAGGCTCCAGCAATGGAAGGAGACAGTCTCAAGGGTTACACTTGATACAACTGGAGTCACAAAGTCTTTCATATTTATCTTGCAATTGGAAGAAGAGCCAGAAAGAGTCTCTTCCTAAGTTTTGCTGTGCCTGTTGACCAACCTTCCTTGTGATAGAGCATTTCTTAAACTGGCTGGTCTTCACTGAAGAGCTGTTGAAGTTGTGCTGTGTTATAGCAAAATAAACATACTGTTCTAACTGCTGTTAATGAAGGGAGTCTAGAAAAATCATGCTATTTAAGTTTGACATTGTTAGTTTACAATACTGCTTTTACTAATGATACCATTTTCTGTCTGTCTGATGGTGTTTGGTTAGGAATATGATCATTGTAAATAGCAATTTCCTTTTAGGTATTAAATTTTGATGAACCCCATTTTTTTTCTTGCATTTAATATATTTAAAAAGAGAAAGTAGCCCTGGCCAATTTGCTCAGCGGTTAGAGTGTCAGCCTGTGGACCAGAGAGTCCCTGGTTCAGTTACCCCTAAGGACACGTACTCAGTTGCAGTTTGTCCCCAGCCCCGGTTGGGATAATGTAGGTGGCAGCTGGTCGATGTGTCTCTCTTGCATCGATGTTTCTCTCTTTCTCTCTTCCTCTTTGTCTCCCTCCCGCTCTACCTGAAAAATAAATGCAAAAATGTCCTCAGGTGAGGATAAAAAAAAGAGAGTAAATGTTTTTAATGTATTAATGGCCTACCAATAATATCATTAATATTCACTATAGTATAGTCTTCAGGTGTGGTCTCAAAGGAATACTTTCTAATAAAGCATTTGTCTAGTACTTTTATTATTTTTTTATTTTTATTTTTAATTTTTATTTATTTTTTTGTTACAGATATTTCATCTTTTTTACCCCATTGGCACCCCCCTCCCCACCCCACCCCCACCCATTCCCGGCTTAGTTGTCCATGTCCATTGGTCATGCATACATGCATATAAGTTCTGTGGTTTACCTCTTCCCACCCCCCCCACCCCCTCTTCTGAGGGATGTCAGTCTGTGCCCTACTTCCATGTTTCTGGGTCTACCCTATTCCTCAGACTGTTATGTTCATTATATTACGTATATAAGTGAGATCATGTGGTATTTGTCTTTTTCTGCTTGGCTTATTTCACTTAGGATAATACTTTCCAGGTCCCTCCATGTCATCTCAAAGGATAAGAGATCTTTCTTTCTTACCGCTGCATAGTACTCCATTGTGTATATGTACCACTGCTTTTTTATCCATTTGTGTACTGATGGACACTTGGGCTGTTTCCAGATCTTAGCTATTGTAAATAGTGCTGCTGTGAACATGGGGGTAGATATATTCTTTCTGATTGGTGTTTCAGGCTTCTTAGGGTATTTTCCTAGAAGTGGGATCACTGGGTCAAATGGAAGTTCAATTTTTAATTTTTTGAGGTAACACCATATTGTTTTCCATAGTGGCTGCACCATTCTGCATTCCCACCAGCAGTATACTAGAGTCCCCTTTTCTCCACACCTTCGCCAACACTTGTTGTTTGATGATTTGTTGATGGCGGCCATTCTGACAGGTGTGAGGTGATACCTCATTGTTGTTTTAATTTGTATCTCTCTGATGATTAGTGATGTTGAGCATTTCTTCATATGTCTCTTGGCCATTTGTATGTCCTGTTTGGAGAGGTGTCTATTTAGTTCCTCTGCCCTTTTTTTTTTTTATCCTCACCCGAGGACATTTTTCCATTTTTTGTTCAGGTAGAGTGGGAGGGAGAGAGAGGAACAGAGAGAGAGAAACATCGATGTGAAGGGACACATTGAGTGGTTGCCACCCGCACAACCAACCAGGGCCGGGGACAAACTGCAACCGAGGTACATGCCCTTAGCGGGAACCGAACCCGGGTCTCTCAAGACCGCAGGCCGATGCTCTAACCGCTGAGCCAAACCGGCCAGGGCTCCTCTGCCCATTTTTTAATTGGGTTCTTTGTCTTCGTTTTGTTGAGTTGTATGAGCACTCTATATATATTGGAAATTAACCCTTTATCTGATACATCATTGGCAATGATGTTCCCCCATACAGTGGGTTGCCTTTCCATTTTGGTGATTGTTTCTTTTGCTGTGCAGAAGCTTTTCAGTTTGATGTAGTCCCATGTGTTCATTTTTTCCTTTGTTTCTGTTGCCTTAGGTAATGTATCAGTGAAAATTCTGCTCCGTATGATGTCCAAAATTTTGTTGTCTACATTTTCTTCTAGAATTTTTATGGATTCATGGGTCCCATTTAAGTCTTTTATCCATTTTGAGTTTATTTTTGTGTATGGTGTAAGTTGATGGTCTAGTTTCATTTTTTTTGCATGTAGCTGTCCTATTTTGCCAACACCATTTATTAAAGAGGCTGTCTTTACTCCACTGTAT